>NC_139631.1:12300541-12443041 GCF_964638095.1 Poromitra crassiceps | reverse complement strand
TGGCTCGCTCCTCGTCAGAGGAGCAACCTACACATAATAATACTTCCATGGGAGCCACCCTACAGCTCCAGGGAGAGGAGAGGCACATCGTGATTTTTAAATGCGTGTTTCACAAACCCGATCGCGGAAGTTCTTTGTATGCACATCAAACACATTTAATATATGTATAATATATATGTATGCTCATGTTTTTGTATCTGTTGGGGAGCTATTTTTGACTAATTTTACCACATTCATGGGTCATGGGAACAAACAGGACGCGGAAATGTCTGTCCCCGCTGGCCACGCTGCCAGCAGACAGTCCATACGGGTATTCTGCTAGTATATAGAATTTAGTTATATATTTAAGTAGAGTATTCATATTTTAGTGTAAAACCTGCAAGCAGCTCTTGACTCTGAGAAGACATAATATATTTCAGTTTCTGAATCACATAGGCCTGGTTAGAAAACATACTTATCTGCTGCCAGGCAATTACAGGAGCTGAGTGAAAATGTCTTATCTTCCCGTTCCCTGCATGAAGTCCTTCAGTCAGGTTCCTAACGGTCAATTGGAATTGACACTTGTTTTGGTAACAGCCAACTTTTGTTTGAGTGCCTACGCCAAGATCGCTGTGTGTACTGTAGCAACCACACTGAATAGAAAATGACTGGGAAGAGATTTCAGTGACAATACTTGTTCTCAGCCAGGCATGCTAAGGGCAGAACAGAGCAGATTGCTGTATTATTGCAAATGTACAAAAGGAGCTCTATGTTGACCCACTATTAATATTAGGTGGACTTGAAAACATCCAGAGAATAAATACCACATCCTCTCGTAAAGAGAGAAGCAGGGAGTGTATTTAAAAAAGAAAAAAGACAACAACAACAACAACAACAACAACAGTAGCATCAAGCCAACCCCTTTTTTCTGTCTCTGCATAGACTGTATGTCACGGTCTCCATCTATGTGGAGTTTGCATGTTGTCCCCGTGCTCACCTGGGTTTCCTCCAGACGTTCTAAATTAAATGAAATTTCAGTATTACCAAGTTGCAATTATTCATTGTGGAAACTAAAATGATCATGTACAATTATACATTATTAATTGTGGCACCGTAGATGTGCCAACGCGCTTCACGAGTCACTCTTTACTGAGTTTGAATGCTCCATTTCTCTTCCTACATGATGGCACTGAGCTCAACCAGGCGAGTCTCGCTGATGCCTTCACAGAGCTGGATAACAAATGATGTTTCCGCCCGTCAGCGGGACAGGCACCTTTCTGAGAGAATGCACTGAAAAAGGTGTTGAAAAGATGTTGTATTCGCTGAAGGTTTAGCAGGTTAACTGGAGTCCAACATTTGCAGGGAAACATAGCCACAGGGCACACAGGCTACACATTTATCCATAAAGAACTTTCTATTACCTGAGAAGCCTTGGCTAAAGAACCTCCTGTGCAATATGTTCCAGCTGCTGAAGAGGAAGTGAGCATGACAGGAACCAATCATCTGTGTCTGAAGGCTAAATCTGAGGTCTGACATGCAGTTTAGCTACTGTCACCCCGCTAACTGGCAGTGATTTATTGGAGCGAAGGCATTTTTTTTTTTTTTCAAATTGATTGTCAGAGATATTGCTAAAAGGACTGGCACTGCTGTATGCGACAGCTACACAAGTTTCAAACCTACTTTGAAGGTGTAGAATTTGTTGTTTTTATATTTGTATTGATCGGGAACGGACTCAAATTATATATGTATTTTGAGTCACCTAAGAATTTGAACGTTTCGGGACGGCCCGGTGGCTCACTGGGTTCGGCGCGTACCATGTCAGGCTCAGTCCCTCTCGCAGCAACTCGCAGGTTCGAATCCGGCCTCCGGTCATTTGCTGCATGTCCTCCCCTCTCCCTCTCCCATAGAGACACTGCATGAAATAGGCCACGCCCATCACGGGGGAAAAGCTCCGTTCATTTCCACACACCAGCGTTATTTTCCTTGAATTAAACATGGCTAAAAGCTGTTGTGTGGTGGGCTGCCCAGACAACAAATGTAAAAAAATCGCCAGTTAAAGTTTTTTTGTACTCCTGAGCAAAACAAGGAAGCCATTGAGAATTGGCGAGAAGATAAATGTGGATCTAGCTGTCAAGGAAGTAAGTTGGAGTGTTCATCTTCCGTATATACAATCTTTTTGTGCAACACGCAACCATGCACGTGACATAGGAGAACGCCAGGATTGGAGGGGGGGTTTCTGTTTTCCCCCCTCTTGGGCGTGGCTTCTGAATGATGACGCGTTACGCAGTGTCTCTATCCTTCATATCTCTCTCTACACACTACAGTATGTCTGTCAAAAAATAAAGCAGAAAAAAAGCAGAAAAAATAAGTGTTGTGACTGTAGGCCACACAGTCAGGAGGAAGTCCTTATTTATCGTCCTCTAGCGGTTTTCAGCCACCAAGTCCTTTATTATCACTACTAACTGTGGCCTAGAGTGGGCATTTTTACTCTGATCATTGATGTTTGGTATAGCTGGTATAACTTGTTTCAACTTGATGCTCTGTGACAAGTTACCTAACTTCCCTTCAGTATAATATCTATCAATATTTCCTCTGTTCCTGTTTGACTGTTAAATGTCAGGAGTCAGGACAGAATACTCCCTGCTAGTCTACTGTACCAAGTAAGTTATGAAGCAAGTGATCAAGTACTGTAAAAATAAATCTACATGTAAGACAAGTAATCAAGTAAAGAGAGAGAATATAGCACACTAGCAAGTGACAGGCTACATGTAAGCCTAACTGCAGCTGTCCTCATTCATTTCCACTGCACAGTAAGCTGCACTATTTGGTCAGTGATTGAAGTGGCCTGTCCCCACCAGTAATGGCACTGATTAGTAAATGTCCTACTCAGAGTAGAACTACATGCTGTCCATGGGAGATAGTGTGTATAATAAGAAATACGCAGCGTGGACATACTCTGAAGGAAATATATCAAAGTGGAATCTGTAGTGATGTGTTTATTTGTGCTGACAGAAAGAGATGTATTAATTCACTTTCTTTAGCCTATTTCCCTGCAGGGTCACAGGGGGCTGAAGCCTATCCCAGCATGCATTGGGCAAAAAGAAAACAGGAAAGCACCCTGGGCAGCAGGGCTAACACAGACACACACAAACCCACATTCATACCTATGATCAATTTAGGGTTTAGGGTTCTGTGCTGTGGACCACAGCACAGAACCAGGACAGCCAATCAGACCCATTGGTCAGGCAGGCAGGGTTTTTTTTCGGGCCAAAATGGCGACGGCGTTGCAATAGTTTTGACTCTTGCCTTCAATACTCTTTGACTGAACTATCGCAGTTATTTCAGCCCCGCGTTTGTTTGTGGTCTTTTTGTGTCCGTGATTGATTGATTTTTGTTTGGGATTTAATCACGGTATTTTACTTTACTGTTGAAAATAAATGAAGACACGGTTCATCTTTGTACAGTGCACACATGCACACTAGCAGCAACAGCTGATGTGTTGATCACACTGCGTGCGTGTGCATGCCGTCACGCTTACCTGCGTGTGGCTTCCTCAGGTGTGAGGACCTGGGCTCGTGGCGGCCCCAGCAGCTGGCTCTCCCTCCTTCCTGAGCGGAGAGTGCGTTCCTCGCCCTCCTGTCCGTCTGCTCCGGGTTGGAGTGGCACGCCTCGCTCTCACTCGTCGTCTCTGTGTGGTATCCCGTCTTCCTCTCCTCCGCCGAGTCCTTCCTCTCCTCCGCTGACACCTCGTCCTCCTGCGCTTCCTGTCTCTCCTCTTCCCTCTCCTTCCTCTCTTCCGCTGATTGTTGCGGCGGGGGGAGGCAGGGCACAGCTGTCTCGGGCTCCGAGAGGGAAACAGCCGTTTCGTAGTCTGTGTTGTTGGCTGTGCTGGTCTCGGGGAGTAAGGGTTTGTCGGCACTGGACTGGGCTGGAGTGAAGAACACCTGGGGAGGAGAAGACGTTTTGTGGAATGTGTTGAAAAACAGGAAATGCATCACAGGCATTTTTGAACCAATCAAATGAAACCACAACTGCCAACTGTGTGGAGAAAGGAAAGGTTCCCAGTAAGGCAAAATGTTAGAAATATAAAGGGGAGGAGTTCCCAAGGCAAAGTGTTAGAAATGTATAGGTTAGAATAGTCATATTGATGGACACATGTGCACAAACATGCATTTTTCTCTCATATTTTTACTTTTAACTGTCATAGCACTTAACTTTATTGTGGTACATGTAGTGTTATTCTTACAGTAGTCATTTTTGTGTTTTTCTGAGTGCCCAGAATTGAACTGCCCCTCGGGGATAAATGAAGTTGACTGAATTGACTTGAATATTTGATGACTAAATGTGATATTTTTTCACTTCCATTCACTGAGCCTCCCCTGAAACTGTTTGGAGCCCACCTGGTGAGGCCCGCCTCCCACTTTGAAAACCTAGAAATCCAACAGACACTGTAAGAATAAAGATAGGCTCAGGTGAAAAGAAAAAAGTTGACCTGGGAGGTAGAGACAGCCACGCTGAAGATCTCTGGAGCAGGTGGAGTGTTAGGGGGAGCAGGGTCAGTCGCCTGCCCAGGGACAGAGGTAGGTCCTGGGGCTACACCCGATCCAGGGCTGGGGGCTGGCAGGGCATCCACCTCTGACACAGAATCCTCTGTGATGGGGATAAACTCTGAAGGGGTGATGACTGTGGTCCGGTCCTCTGATATCATAGGGGACTGGAGTGAGCTCTCACCCCCGGCGCCGAGCACCTCCCCGGGCCACGACCCCGGGGTGAGCTCCCCTGCGCCTGGAGTGACAGTGGTGGAGGTGGGGGGCTCCAGATTCACCTCGGGAGGTCGGTGATGATCAGAGGTCCGGGAGAAACGGTGGTGAGCCGAGAAAGATTTGGGCAGCAGCTGCTTCTTCTGGCGCGTCGAGCGTTTGTTGTTACTCCCACCGCTGTAGTCATCAAGGAAACCAGAGTCGTCGCCCTCATTGGTCCCTGAGCTGCTGATGCAGTTGATGAACACATTCCGATTGGTCGTGGAGGAGGAAGAGGTAGCCTTCTCAAAATCCTCGGTCTGAGAGCGTGCGAGTTTCTTTTGCTTGTGGCTGCCGAACCCAAACGAGTGGCGAGTCTTGGTGCGTCTGCTACCATCGCTGAGCCCTGTCGACGACGACGTTACCGTCTGTTGGTTGTTCCCGTTGGCGTCCGTGGGCGTGGTCTGTGTCAGTGGAGGTGTGAGGTTTAGGTTGATCGGCTGGACACGTGGCTCGCTGTGCCGTTTGACCGCGAAACCGAGCGACGGAGTGCGAAAGAGGCTCCGGCGTTTCCCGGTGCTGCCGGAGGAGGAGTTGGTGCTGGAGGGAGACGAGGTGTGGACGCCATTCCCCACGCCGCCTGAAGAGGGCGAGGAGGGCAGCGAGTCCTGCCGCTTACTGCTGCTGCGGCGGAAGATGGGCAGGCGAGAGACCAGTGTGGAACGCCGTGAGCTGGATTCACCCATCTAGCATCTGAAGCAGGGGGGCACTCTGAGGCTGAAGCAGGGGGGCACTCTGAGGCTGAAGCAGGGGGGCACTCTGAGGGAGGAAACATACAGTCAGTATTACACCTTTACAAACACATTTACATTTAGAAAATTCGCGTTTTTACGATTACGTTAGCGATGGGGTATTTGTTAATTGTGACATTGGGAGGCGTGCGGGTAGTGTAGCGGTAGATTCCCTGCCTACCAACAACATGAGGGTCGCAGGTTCGCGCCCCCTGTGTTACCTCCGGCTTGGTCGGGCGTCCATACAGGCACAATTGGCTGTGTATGCGGGTGAGTGGGAAGCCGGAATGAGGGTACATGTATGTGTCCTGGTCGCTGCACTAGCGCCTCCTCTGGTCGGTCGGCGCACCTGGAACTGGTGGGAATAGCGTGATCCTCCCACGTGCTACTACGTCCTGCCAGCGAAGCTCCCCGCTGTTGGGTGAAAAGAAGCGGCTGGCAACTGCACATGTATCGGAGGAAGCATGTGTGTGCTGCCAGATCGTGTCACGTGTTGGATTATTCCTATTTAGGCATGGTGTTTTGTGATGAAAATGTATCAGTCCCTGCAAAAAGGTAGCCAAAATTTTACTGGTTAAGATTTTGAAAATGAAACGAAATATGTATATCAATGACAATATTTAGATTTTCCACGGTTAAAAGTGTTGATCGACTCATACCTACTGTAGAATACTAAAAATGCTTAGTGGAGGTGCAGGCCTGTATCTGGTCTACATGAATAAAGATCATACAGATAATGTTTGGATGTAAATTTCTTATTTGTTCAAGCTGTGCTCTTGACCCTACATTCTAGGAACCTGTGGCATAGCCCACTGATGAAGAAACATCACCATTACACTTTCACTTCCAACATAAGGTGGTGAGACAACATGATCTGTGTCCAACAATCTCCTAATCAAAAGGAAAAATGCACTGACATACCGACCAAGCTGATGCCACAGACGCACTGTAGCGTGGTGTAGCGTAGGTGTGGTAAATCTGATGTAGAGAAGGTCTGTGCTGCATGTGATTACTCTATGTGTAGGTTTTTGTGTACTCTAGGTATGAGACATAGAGGCTTGATATCGATTTAACATGCCACATTCCACTGAGATAGAACTGGCCCAGAGAGAGAGAGAGAGAGAGAGAGAGAGAGAGAGAGAGAGAGAGAGAGAGAGAGAGAGAGAGAAGACAGACAGAGAGAGAGAGAGAGAGAGAGACAGAGAGAGAAAGATAGAGAGAGATAGGGACAGAGAGTGTTAGAGGGACATTAGCATATAGTGCTGATTCTGATCTCCTAACCTGCAGCTTGTGTAGGCTACTAACAGTTGTAGTTAAAGTTACCTGAGAGTGGCTTCAACTCGTTTGACACAAATGTATTTTGAGGCCCAGAAATGGAGGAGGAGATTATTGAAATGGATCACTCCCATTGCTTTACTAAACCAAAAAAAAGCATAATTGGAAATGATATTAAATAGCCAGAGGGAGCGCATCCTAGCTTCTCACCCAAAGCCATGGCACAACAGGCAGGGAGAAATTGAGAGAGGGACCTATCCATTTGAGAATTACTCGTGATTTAGACTTAAGAGGATGAAATCGAAATGAATTATAGGTTGCAAATTATAACTGTATTATAACTTATGATACCTGAAAGCTCAAGTCGGACCAAGGGGAGTCCTGTCATACCCATATTTACAAAACTCTTCATTTCCTGGCCTCTGGCTCAACTACAATGGGAATATTGCATCTCAAACTGTTTATTGAACATGTAATTGTGCATACTGTATGCAAGCTACATCGTGTTTTGTATATACTGGAAATATTGCACGCTCATTTCTAGCACGCCTCGCAGCTCAATATCGGGGGGGATCCTTATATAGGCTATAAGGCTAGTGTGCTACAGTAGTGATATCAAGCACATCGTCCAGCCCTCATGTCTTTTGTATTATTACAGTATATCATGTCATTCTGTGAGCCGTTGAAGTGTTTTGTATCCACTCTCCTCTGTGTGTGTATTAAGCTTTGAATAACAGCCATTGTAGCAGTGGCTTACTGGTGTGTGTCACCGCCTTGAAAGTACATTTTATTTCAAGTTCTAAGCTGACCTGCTGTGGTTCCTCCTATGATGTGGTTCTTATGGTTCTATAGCGACAGAAAAAAAAACAACGAGCTCTACAGTAGCGACTAAGTAAACAGTGATACAAGGCAAGCAAGCATATCAAAAAGCTGTTGCACTTTGCTCTGTACTGGATGTCTTCTAGTCGTCTGTACCAGGCATTAGCCAAACCAGGTTTAACCTATTGAACCATTCAATGAGTTTACTTTTCACCCAACCCAACACACCTCAATCTGCTGCTGACCTGGCCACAACCACGGTACTAAATGCATTGAATTTAGACCTGCCAGATTGAGAAGAGGTAAACAAGTAATTAGTCAGATTAAACCAGATTAAGAACACCTCTATTCTTTACTTGACGAGATCAATGAGCAGCAGCAACAGAGAAACACCTCCTTTTGTGCCATCATGGCCTGTCAAGCCTAGTGAGCAGTAAAGTGCAGGAGGCGTACAGGCTGACATGGGTGAAACTGACCAACATACATTGTATTTCATGTAGATTATGTATTGGCCATGGCGGCGGCTATCACTAAAACACAATCTGGCCAGCAAAAAGACACGATCAATGAGAGTAGTAAAGTACAGGCCACCTCACAGGAGGTCTGCTGGGTCACTGCCTTCCCAAACAGCTTCATGAGTTGCTAAACAAGGGCACTCTTCACACTGGTCAACACTGCTTAGTGCTCTGTCACTGCAGTGTTGACCAGTGTTGTGAGCACTACCTGTGTCACAGAGGTAAGGTAACAGTCACTTCCCCTCACGTCCACTTCCCTTTGCTTTGTACTCCAGTTAGCGATGTTGCCGCTGTATTGAATAGCTAAGTGCAAAGCCAACACGATTTGATTTTGCTGAGAGTATATGCCTGACTTCCATTTTGATGTAGGAATAAATTAATTCAAAGTGGACGAGAACGTATGCATTAAGGCTTTGTAGATACTTGCAGGTATCTGGGTGTTTCAACTTTCATTTCAGGGAGGTTTCAGTCGTTTTGCAACTCGCAAATGTAAACATTTACAACGTGCCAAAACCATAGAATGGTTATTATTATAGGAATGTTCTTCATATTGACGGTGCAAAATCAGAAGTGCTGATGGAACTGAAAAGTGGCTATAGAGGCTTTGCAGTTACGTCAGAAATGACCCAACAACAGGTTTAGCCTGATAGGCACGTCATGTTAATGTGTTTAAGATGACCTTTTGGGGCATTTTCGCCTTCATTAGCATTACTGGAGAGAGGGGGAAGACATGTGACAAAAGTCCCAAGCTGGATTTTAACACAGGATGTTGGGTTTAATGGTGCCCTAAACTGAGCCACCACCAGGAAGTTTGGGAATATAATCAGATATTAGATCAGCTAATTGCTGCCAATAACTGTGGACCTCCAATGTGGCTCTGTGTTGCTTCACCTAAAAGGCCCTTTTCACAGCAACCGTTTTGAGGTGGTGAATCCGGAAGTAAAGCAGGTGTTAATAAACTAAACCAGTGGATTCATTCATTTATACTTTTTGTTTTATGCAGTGTGCAGGAGTCTACTTGAGAGTCTGGCAAACGAGACTAGAGTCTGCTCTACTCTACAGCACAATCTCTGTGTGTACTGTGTGGCAGGAGCTCAAACCTCAAAATGGTTTACAAGCCGTTTCCGAAACCAACTCCATGGTCGCTGATTGTGAGACATTCTTAAAATGGAGATGTGACGTGTTTTTATTAAGGATATGAAAACATTTTTCAAAACATCACAGATGGCTAGTGATGGCTTGTATGAATCATACTACAGTTCCCATTTGGAAAATCAAAACCAATCTGTTATGTTGTATTCAATTCCATGCTCCCATAATGACCACACCATATGCTAAATAAATAGCTATTCCCCATCAGATTAGCTAGAAGTATTTTATTCCTGTGCTGCCGTGTGGTTTGTGATGACTTATCAACCCACCCTGCAGCCTGAGTGAGCCCACACTAGTTATATAATAACTGTGAAGGCTACTGCATGGGTCCGCCTTCCCATCTCTGTGCAATTTGACATTCACACAGTATAGACTACTTCCCTGCCAGTTTGAAAGCACAAAGAATGAAAGGTGTGTATGGGGTGTGAGTGACGCCCCGGGTGTTTCCTATGTGACAGGTTATGCATATGATACTTATAACAACAAGCTTTCATTACATGCATGGCCTCATGCCACAGAACTACACTGTATTGCTGTAATTACAGTAGCACTACACTGACACCAATGTAATGGCTAGCTTGTGCATCATCTCATTTATACAAGCTTTCACAGTTTCAAACATACAGTACTATGTAGCAAAGTATCTTTACCTAACTTAGACCCCAATATACACTGTAAGCCTGAATATCTGCTTTGGGTGGCATTTGCTTTCCTACGTGGAGGTAGCTGTATCCAAGGCACACATGCGACTGAGGCTCATGTGTAGTCCACTTGCATTGATATAAAATCCATTCAATAAAATGGGTCAAATCTAAATATTTTCAATCATGTCAGGTGTAACATAACTGCTAAACTCTTCCATACAGGCCAAGGCACGTGGTCAACAACCAACTGTAGAGCTGCACTACACCTTTTCAACCAGAGGCCAAAATAAGAATTTTTTAGTCTCTCACCTTCGGCCTGGCCGCCCAAGACCGATGAAGACATTGGCACTCGTATCGCAAGACAGCCCAGTATAGGCTAAAAACCCTCAGCTAATATAAACTACACGTTGTAAAATGAATCTCAAATTGACATGCACATGGACAGGTGGAAATGTGTTAACAGGGAAAGCATTAGGCTACATTAACTGTCAGATGAACAAAAATGATAAACACATACAATAAATAACAACCATCAATACAGCGATATAACTCCACAGTGCATCAGACAGACAAAGCATCACTAAACTCTCCAAACTCTGCTAGCATGATATCAGCTACACAATAGATGGCTCACAATATTGCTATGTGCCCCACACATCTAAACTCAGTTTACCTTTAGAGACCAACATACTATTCAGGATTTAAATTCATTGTAGTGTGTAGCCTACATCATATTAAATAGTGTCAAACAGATGTAGTAAGTACTAGTAGGTTGTATAAGATAGGGTATTGTAAGAAAATAAAAATACATTAACTCATTACTGGAAATATATGTATTTCTAATGCTAGGGTTAGGGTGATATATTGTAATAACATGATGTTACCTGACTGGCGGTTAGGCTATAGGCTAGTTTACCTAGCTTCACACTTCCCACTACATCACATCACATCATCACATCAATTAACACCAAATGAAATCACCATGATTATATAGTGATTGGGCCCTACTCGCTACTGTATTAGGCGTGTATTAGCTACTGCTACTACAGTCATATCGTTAAAGTAACAAACTATTCAATAGGCCTGTTATGCTGTTTTGTATTCGCTCCACGAACGAGCTAGCTAGTCATCAGATTATAACACGCTGTAGTTAGCATCAGATGTGAAATGCATGTATTCTAACCAGTGGCAGCAGCTGTCAAAACGAAACGTCAACAACGCTTAACAAGCCTGCCGTGTGCCGACCTTAACATCCAGCCTAGCAGCAGTGCGATTCGGTAATGACTCGTGGAGAGATTCGCCGATTTAATCATTTGGCTTTAATTATAGGACGACAACAAAAAGCCAGTGAAATGTGTCGCCGCCTCGACTCTCTGTCTTAATGAAGCTGCAAAGGTCACCGGTGTTCAGAGGAAACACCGGCGGCAGGCAGTTCAGCTGGGCTGCTGCTGCTAACACACACAGCACAGCCTACCTACAGTAACCTACCTTCAACGGAATCAATCCCAGTGTCTTTAGCCAGGCTGCTAAATCCGCACAAAAAGAGCTGGATATCTTCGCTTTGTGGTCACACGAATTATTACAGCCAAATATGCGGATTGTGTGGAATTTGCAAGGGTATTCAAATCGCCTAGGAATAGCAGCCTGTTTTGGACTGACGCCAATATCACACCTCCGTGACGTGGAATGTCTTCCCTCTTCCGTGTTGCACAGCGCGCACAGCGTGACGTCTCTCCTCCTCGCCTCTCCTCTCCTCCCTCCCTCCCATCATCCCCTGACAACCAACAGCATCCTTTAGCTTTAGCAGGTGGATGGGCGGCCAGGCCCGCCTATCAGATGTCTCTCTCCGCAACTATCGTTGGAAAATATTGCTTGCTTGGCAGGCATGACAGCAGATGTGGTTATCATGCAGTGCATGGCACTCATCAATCAAAAATGGTGTGTTGGGTCATTTTGCCATTCACATTGCATGTCTAAAGTAAGCTGGTTTTAGTTTCTTAAAATGTATCAGTAGGCTACATTCCTAAATTAGGTGCAATCAATTTAATTTCACATCAATATTTTTAAGCCTAATACTCGGTTTACTTGTATACTTATTCTGTTCACATGCCTTACTTTTGTACAATCTTGCACAGATCATGGTGGTTTTGCAGGCTAACTAGAGGCAGTTTTAAATTCAACCCCTCATCCAAGACAGACTTAATTCAGTCTTCTTCTTTTGTCTCCAGTGAGAAGCCACATTGTCTTTAGCTCTCATCAAAGGAGTAATTCAAGGCTAGAGAAATGGCATCCAATTTCAGCAAAGTGCTATTGATTAAGGTATGACCTCTCTTAGGGTTACGCTACATGGGTTTACATCAACCTGTTCAATAATGTTAGTGGTCATGTCAATACTGTGGATTTCATGACAAGATGCATTAAGCTGTATTTGCTCTACAGAATTTTTTTAAATACTATAATAGGGCCGAATAAGATACTGTATTACAGAACAGAATTAACTGAAAAAATCTTGACATGTAATATAAGTCTGATTATCTGGACAAACTAGAAAATTATTATATGATAAATAAAAATGGTCACTGATTAATGAAGAGACCACAAGCACAAGTTTAAAAACACGCTAGTTTTATTTGATCAAATCCCCACACAGCAAAGTAAAAAGCGTAGCATTTCCAGGAATCAGGTCAGAGAACACCACATTTTCATGTCTTTACATACCACACTTAGAGAAAATCACCACTTACACACCACACCCCCACCACTTATACACCACATCCCAACCCTCTGGTGAACACGCACTATGGGACAAATGCAGTCTCTACTTTAGAGTTTAGACAATTTAGACAAAGTTTTACCGAACAACAAAAGCTTCATAATGAAAAGTCAAGCAGAGTTTGTTTTCACCATTTCAAAACTACAATGTAAACTTTAAACTATTAACAGTGCAAATTGTCATCTGTCTAAACTGTTCTCTTTTCCGTTCCGTAGTCTATATTGCACACACAAATCTATTTATTATACACACCTGCAGAGCCATACCACTTGCTGACATGCTACAGATCTTTAAAGTGCTAGCTTGAAATTAGATTGGGAGCCAGCCTGCAGAATATTTGGTTTTAAATTCACTACTGAAAACAGGCTAGGACGCATTACGATGCTCAGACTACAAGCCTATAGCAAATTTCTACACCTAGAGACAATGCTGCTGTGATCCCAATTGAAAGAACCCAAGAGAAGAAACCTTAAAAGAACATTCAGTTTGTTCTGTAAATAACAGGAATACATTCTGTGATGTCTGTTCTTGCCTACCCTGTGCTTTTATGCTTGTCCGATATAATTCTGTCACCCTTGATTGTGTTTAGTTAGGTCTAGCTAGACACAGCCTCTGTAAAGTCCTCGGAGACATGCTTGTTATAAAAGGGCTATATAAATAAGCAAACTTATTTAAATAAAGCCCTGAACCTGCCCCACACATTTGTAAGTGCATAGACTTGTTTTAAAGGGGTTTAGACAGTCAAAAATACAGGTATCACGCTTCAGGTCTGTGACCTAGGAGGAATGGAGTGAAAATAATTGACAGAGCAGCACAACGGATGATCGACACCAAACATCACAGAAATTTGTTACCGTTTTAGACGGGAGACATGTTCTGTTTAGCAGTAGTGAAACTGATTTTATTTTAAAACTAAGAACAAAAATCCCAAATATTAAGTCACATACAATATAGTACATGATCAATTCTATAATATCCCAAAATTCAAATAAATGGACTAATCAAACCAACACCACAAACAGGAGGAAAGGGGATGTTAGTACCATAAAAAAAACTCCCTTAACAAAGGCAGCTGAAAAGGGTGACATCTACTTGCTTTAGTTACAATAATTTCCATGAATAGTATAACATGACATTTTTGAAGATGTACGTACAGTAGTTTTATTTCACTGAAAATAATATACTCTCGATTAATATGTACATGAAGTTAAAATCAAAAATATCAGCTTATTATCTGACGTAAGAGAAGGCGGAGATATTGAACTGACCGTGACTAACAAAGATGCAAATCAAATCAAACTGGTTTCTGAGAGGAAAGGTACAGTAGTTAAGGTTTTCCAGGGCTGACAGATAGAGGTAGCTAGCATTGGGACCCAGTCAGGCCCAGAAACCTGAGAAAACACACACACACCGATTACCCTAACCTTCCAGAAATAAAAAAAGAAATATATACATGAATGTACAAACAAATCCATGTACAGGCAGACAATCATACCTATACAAAAACCAGGGGGAGGGGCGGGGTTACCCATGGAATAGCTCATCTAGTGTGCGGTCTTGGATTTAAAAATCTGAGCTGATTTAAACAAAGCCAATAAACTACTTTCATAAAATGTCCGCCTCTTGACAGCCAAACTCACCACAGATACGTGAAATACGCAACACGCCATCTGTCTGCACTGCAAGTAATAGGTCTTAATAATAACAGTGTCTTACGATCGCACTTTTTTGAGAGAACCTGATTGTGTTGTTGTGCCTGGCTAGGCCACAGAACTGTGGCCTAGCCTTGCTCAAGTCAGTACCAGAACCAACTCGCTTTGGCTATTAGTGACTTACGGAACACCCATAGCTATAAAAAATTGAATGTTGACAAGTACAAGGTGTTCTGGTGCCCGTCTCGTTATACGATGTTCAAGATAACATTCAGTGCTGCGGAACACCTGTCAGAGTGCAAACAGTGAGAGGCCTTAAGTAACCATCATGCTTTTGTCATTCTGACTAGGTTACAGTGAACATCAAGGTGCTAAGTATGTCCGTCACATTTAAAGTGAAGAGCGAACTAGGTAGTGATTAAGAAACCGATTGTAAAGTTTTAAACATTCTGTGCAAAAACAGCTAAACACATTTGTGACAAGGTGCCCCTACATTAAACCCACAGTGACGAGTATTGACTGATATATTGAAGAGTAAATATGTGAATACAAGGACGTGTCAAATGAACATTTTGAGACCGTTGTCCGTGATAGTAGTGTTTTTATGCTGATCAAACCTTTTCCATGATGCTTGTGCATTAACACACCATAACATCTGCGTGCTAGAGCAAACTAAGTGACCCATTTCCCAAAGAAAGGCACCAAGGCACTAGCTTCAAAGTAGCTACAAGGCTCTCTTGGTCCATTAAGATTACAACTGGACCTACGCTCACTGCTACAAAAGGTTACTCGAGAAGATCTAAGAAAAACAAAAAAACAAAACAAAACAAAAGCCAAAGTGACGAGTGATCACCCAGAAACGTGAATTAATTCCAATTGCACACTATGCGCAACAATAAATCTCTATAACATAAACCTGGCAAAATAGAGACTTTTAAGTGTAAGTGAGAAGGCGTTTCAAATCAGACAGACTTAAGATGCCTGCACATTAGCTTCGCAGTCAACTCCAACTAATTAACAGCTGACCATAGCTAGCAATTAAAACCTGGTGAAATACAGTTAAGAGATATAGACTTTGGAATAGATGTGAAAGGACTTCTCCACACCAATCTCTCGATATATTTGCATGTGGAACAAAACCCCACATTTAATATTTAGTGTCATTCAGCAACTCTAAATAAGTCAGTCGCAGGCTAAGACCCCATTCTCACGTTTAGGACCGATGGCTACGATCAAGCTTTCTAGAATAATCTCTTGGATCATATTACTCTCGTCACCCTGTTAGACAAACGCACGTCACATTTAAGACCTGCTTCTCTCCAGAACAATCACAGATCATACAGATGTATAAATACAGGAAAGCCCCAAACATACAAAGGTCCTAATGCGTCGCCGTTCTCCATCCCCATCCCTCACTAGAAGGTCAGTCTCTTGGCGGTGATGAACTCTTCCAGGTGGACCTTGCCGCTGCCCATGAGGCCGAAGGCTGGGTACATGGTGCCGGAACAGTCCACCTGCCTCTCGTAAAGGCACCTCATGGTGTCGGCGTCGTAAAAATACACCCGGCCCGCGTCGTAATCCAGGCACACGCCCACACGGCTCGGCATGGGTAGCACGCGGTTGCCGGGGTCGCCGGGTGCTGCGGTTGCCGTGGAGGCGGAGGAGGAGGAGGCAGCCTTGGGGATGAAGAGTTTGCCCATGCCCAGTGTGAGGAGGGTGAAGGGCTGGGAAACCTCGTAGCACGTGTCCTCGCTGCCGCTGTCATGGCCGCTATCATGGTCGTACCTGGTGAGGGGGAAGAGGAAGGTCATGGGGTAGGGTAGAAGAAGGGGGCGATAGGCAGAGATAACTTTGTGACAATTTGAAGCAGCAAAGTTTTTCAAATCTTATGTCAAAGCGAGAGCCGGGTGCAATTCAATCAAGTGTGTAGAGAATAAGTTTAGATGGGGGAGTGTCCACGTTTAAATAAATGCTTGCCATTTTTATAGTGGGAGAGCTACAGTGGCTTAGGAATTAGGTGAACCATTTTGATTTGAGCTAGTTTCAACTCTTACCAATACAAAAACAAAAACATAAATTGACAGACTATTACTATACTGCTAATACTGTGAAGTATGTAGGAGTAAAAAAAAAATCACTGACTGAAAGCTCTCTAGTATTTTTTCCCCTGAAAGAAAGGAAATGTCCGCACACAGTATAATGCTGTCCCGTCCTTTAATTATCCCCTCTGGGACAGCTTTATACTGTGTGTGGACATTTCCTTTCTTTCATTTGAGTCTTTTTTTTGGTCCAGTACCAGTTTTTTTCAAGAATCCTGGGGATGTGCATATTCCACTTTTTCTTTAGTATTTCTCACCCGTCATGCTTTACATTATGCAATTACCATAGAATAAACAATTATTTATATAAATAACGTGTTCCTTGACAGGCTTTGACACGAGCTGATCCAGTGAGAAAGGCAGGCTTTGTCAGTGAGTAAAGCTGTTTACAAGTTAATACTGCCTCTGTTACATCACAGGATTAAGTATGACCCAACCACAATTATCCCTCCAGTGAGATCTTGTGTATCTGTGTGTGCATTGCAGTCAGGCATGTAAACGCATGAACATGTTTTGCACTGTAATTTACTCCTCATTCAGCCAGGGACATAAATAATTAATAAATACAAATAAATAAATCATTTAAAACGATTGCCTCGTATTAGGATACACTATAAGACATGTGTGCCTGGCACTTACTTACCTAGGGCTACTGGTGTCTCTGGGATTGTGAAACCATTCAAGCAGCTTGGAGTCTGACGCGACCCCAACTTTGACTAGGTAGGAGTGAGGTTCCACCCTGAAGGCCCAGTAGTGCCTGCAAAAACACAAGTCTGTCAATTCCACTTTTATGACTGCAGGGTTTTAAAGTTTGATAAGCCCTAACCCTGTGCTTAGTGATTTTCCCACTACAGCGGTGTGACACAAAGTGTCTGTATACAGGTGCTCCGTGTCTGTATGTGTCTGTATACAGGTGCTCTGACCTCCGTGTCTGTATGTGTCTGTAAAGTGTCTGTATACAGGTGCTCTGACCTCCGTGTGGAGGAGTGCAGCTGAAAAGAGAAGGGATCAATAAAGTATCACACTGTTTTAAATAGAGGTGGTGGTAACGGAGAAGGTATGGATATAGACCGCTTAATAATCCCACCAGCGAGAAATAAGCCCTGCAGTTGCTGAATCAGTATTATTTTACATCGACAACGGCTATTATAAGTTTGTACACAAGTTTCGAGAGGTGAAGAGTCATGCCGGTTGCCTGTTATTTTCATAAGGCAGACTATAGACATCAACTTTATGCAAATGTGGAGTGGCCAATGTGACGCGGCATCTCAGGAAGCTAACAAAATGCATTGCAGGCCGCTTGCATAGAAAAATAAAAACGTGAAATGAGGGAACCTGTAAAAAGACACGAAGAATGTTTACCTGGACAGCATGATACACTGCTAAAAGTCTAATGAAGAAGGTGGCCAACAACACGCTTGAGCAAGTGTGTGAATGATGCCTTTGAATACAATAAAGCTCACTACACTGCCTGTGTTGTGCCGTGTTCAAGGTCAGTCTCTGGCATAAAAATGTGCCCGGATTCAACTCTAGATGTTCCGATGACCTACCTCCCCTGAGAGATGACCTACCTCCCCTGAGAGATGCCGGCGTCACCGATAATGTAGTCCAGGCCGATGTAGCTGCCTGTCTGCACTCGGTCCGCAGCCAGGAGGAAGGCCATGCCCGCCACACTCTCCACACCGTCGCGCCGCTTGTTTAGCACCAGGCGCTCTGTACTGAAGCCACACTTGTCGTTGAAGAGGAACCCAAAGGCTGTAGGTGTGGTGACAGGGATGGATGGAGAAAGGATGGACAAAAAGAGGGAAATGACAGAAGACAGAAAGATGGAGACAGGATGAGGAGATTGATAGATTGAAGAAAGCAGAAAACATGGCAGAGTAGAAGAGCAGGTAAGACAATGATCAGAGCAAAATAAATATACATTCAGGAGAAAGAGATTTTATCAGCGCATACAAACCACTCAAGGCAGGGGTTTATTTTCTCTACTGCAGGGTTGCCCAACAGTACGAGTGGATCTAGATCCATCAATCCATCAAGTAAGTAGCTCACCAGAGAAATCCAAAATCCATTATTTTTATTTTTAATGCATAAACTAAATCCCACTCATGTATAGCTAACTCAGTATCTACAGTATTTAACATCATCAAATAAATAATATAATGTTGCAATGTGCTAAATACATACATGTACATGGGGGGGACAAGAGGAAAATAAGTCGATTGTGACTTTGTCTTCTTTTTTGTAATTAGCTCTCATCCTAAAAACGTTTGGGTACCCCTGCTCTACTGGATGTATGGAAATAAGCAAGTCACCAAGGCTGACACAAGAGGGTGCTGTAACACAATCTAAAAAAGAGCTACATGAAAGACCAATTTGCCAACAGCAGTAGATGGAATGACACTGTTTGCTGAAATCCATTACATCATTCCTTACCCAGTCTTATTACTCGCGTGTATCACAACCAATTACAGGCCTCATCTGGATGCGATTAAATTCACTCTATAAATAGTTTATGGGCCAAAGGCCTTGATTAGCATAATATAGAATATGTGTAGGCTGACATAATTATGCCTGTTCAGTGTTCACTCAACCATCCCATGCAATCTGAGGTTTACACGGGGGAAGACCACTTCATTTGCATGCGGCTAGGGAAGTCCTCATAACACCTAGGGCATGATAATGATGATGACTGCATCAGCCTGCCTCTAAAGTGTGAACAGACCACAGTGCTCATTTCAAGTCAATTATTTCAAGTGGCAAAATTACACTGGACCTGTGATGTCTGCTTTGATACTGTGGCTTGATATGATAAGTCAATGCCACTGAATAACATTTCAATGCAATGTGCAATTTAACAATTTCTGTTTATCATGAGACATGTTTGCAAGTGATGGAATCTGATCAAATAAATGAAAAGTTGACAACATAATGAAATTGCCCCCAAAGCAGCTATATTTGAATTTTACACCTGGTAAAGTAATAGGCCTAGTTCTTTATTGTATAGTACATTGTTGGCAATATTGTAATAGTGACTTCAGTGAATGGGCCAGGATCTAAAAATGTGTTTAGGTCTCGACAAGAACAAAACAATCTCCTTGACGACAATGGGTTCAGTACCCATGGGCCCAGCACATGGAATTCATTTTGGCCCGGCAAACGGCCCTGGAAAATGTTGGTCCCATGCCAGCCCAAGAGGGACTGGGAATGATTTTCTTCCTCAAGCAAAGACTCGATATCAGGACTACACGTGTTGTTGTGATGAGCTCATCGTTGACACAGACAGCAGGGTCTCTGGTTGAAGAGTGCAGGCACACGTGCGCCGTGTGAAGCCACATGCTGTGTGTCATGCTGTTCTGTTGTGAGCAGGGAAGTGTGTGTGTGAGCGCCTGCAGGTTTTGACCTCTTCTGCGTTCCGCCGTGGCACCAAAATTCCACCTCGTTACTGACGCACAAGTGAATCCTTCCACTGCCCCTCACACGACCCGCATGAGCACCGGAATGTTAAAGCTCCGCCCACAACGCAAACGACAAGAGCGTAGCCGTATCACATCGCCGAGCGACATGACACGTTTACATAAGAACAACGGAATGCCGTTTCCTGCCATGAGCCATGAGCTAATGTGCATTCTGAGACAATTATGTATTCTGAGAAATGCATCAAATCCTATGGCTCAGACTCCCGACTGACGAGAATAGGAGGACGACGCAATGAAACGCTACATCGAGCAATTATAACAACGCTTATGTACACGTGCAGCTATGCACAATCTTGGCAATCCAGGGCAAGGCGGAACCTGATGATTCGTACTCACTCTATAGAAGAATCAAAGTCATATGGTCCCTTGCAGGGAGTGTTAGGATGACGTCACCATTCCTACGTTGACGTCGTCATTCCTACCATGATGTCATCGATCACTGATGATGTCACGATCCACCTGTGATCCACCTGTGTCTCCACCAAGTGTCTCGGTCATGCCTTCCGATGGCCTCGCTGGTGATGTCATAACACATGTGATGTCATAACACAGATGATGTCATATTCAAGTCTATAAGGGCCTGCTCCTACAGGCCTTGGCCAGTGATTGATAAATTCTCAATTAGGATCATACCAATCTCAAGCAACGTCTGCAACCTGCAACCAACTGTTCCCAAACCCCGAACAGTGCAGCTCCCAGCTTTCAAGCTACCAAGTTCCACAGCACCCCAGCTTCATCAACTACCCGCGATTAGATCCACACTTCTCACTCCGATCCTGACAGTATCAATCACTCGACGCGGCTTACTTGTCACCCCGGGGTTAGACGGACCCTTGCCTTCATCCGCAGGCGCTTCTGGTGGCCTGCCATGGAGGGGGATACTAGGGAATTCGTCGCCGCTTGCCCGGTCTGTGCCCGAAACAAGACTTCGACTAAACCCTCGTCAGGCCTTCTCCGCCCCCTTCCTATACCTCGTCGCCCTTGGTCTCATATGGCCATGGACTTTATAACCGGACTCCCCCCATCCGATGGGAACACCGTCATCTTGACCGTCATTGACCGATTCTCTAAGTGGGCTCATTTTATTCCACTTCCTAAGCTCCCGTCCTCCAAGGAGACAGCGGACCTCTTGGTTTTACATGTGTACCGGGCACATGGCATTCCGTCTGACATTGTGTCCGATCGGGGGCCCCAGTTCATTTCTCAGGTTTGGAAGGCCTTCTGTACGGCTCTTGGCACGACTGTCAGCCTCTCGTCGGGTTATCACCCGCAGACTAATGGCCAAGCCGAGAGGGTCAACCAGGAGTTGGAGACCATGCTGCGTTGCACCACAGCTGCTGACCCCTCCCACTGGAGTGCCCAGTTGCCGTGGGTTGAGTACGCCCACAACACGCACCCCAACGCCTCTTCCGGCATGTCTCCCTTTGAATGCTGCTTCGGTTTTCAGCCGCCCTTGTTCCCCTCCCAGGAGGAGGAGGTTGCGGTGCCTTCCATGCAGACACATTTGCGCCGTTGCCGTCGCACGTGGAAGAGGGCTCGCGCATCGCTATTACGTTCTTCTGCCAAGACGCAAGTCCAGGCTAACCGCCGCCGCACACCGGCCCCAGCCTATGCAGCGGGTCAGAGAGTGTGGCTCTCGTCTCGGAACGTTCCCTTGAAGGTTGAGTCAAGGAAGCTTGCGCCCCGTTTTATCGGGCCCTTTGTTATTGAGCGGGTTGTGAACCCTGCGGCTGTCCGCTTGGTTCTACCTGCTTCTCTCCGTCGCATCAACCATACTTTCCACGTATCCCAGGTCAAGCCGGTCCACTCTAGTCCCTTGTGCCCTCCTGCGGCGGCCCCCCCGCCACCTCGGTTAATCGACGACCACCCTGCCTACACGGTCCGGCGGCTGTTGGACAGGCGACGCAGGGGTCGTGGGTTTGAATACCTGGTGGATTGGGAGGGGTACGGCCCCGAGGAACGCAGTTGGGTTCCCCGCCGGTTCATCCTTGACGCTGCGCTCATTCGGGATTTCCTTGCGGCTGATCGGGCGCCGGGTGACGCCCGTTGAGGGGAGGGTACTGTTAGGATGACGTCACCATTCCTACGTTGACGTCGTCATTCCTACCATGATGTCATCGATCACTGATGATGTCACGATCCACCTGTGATCCACCTGTGTCTCCACCAAGTGTCTCGGTCATGCCTTCCGATGGCCTCGCTGGTGATGTCATAACACATGTGATGTCATAACACAGATGATGTCATATTCAAGTCTATAAGGGCCTGCTCCTACAGGCCTTGGCCAGTGATTGATAAATTCTCAATTAGGATCATACCAATCTCAAGCAACGTCTGCAACCTGCAACCAACTGTTCCCAAACCCCGAACAGTGCAGCTCCCAGCTTTCAAGCTACCAAGTTCCACAGCACCCCAGCTTCATCAACTACCCGCGATTAGATCCACACTTCTCACTCCGATCCTGACAGGGAGGATATGATTTTAACTCGAGTTCAACAGATGGCTTATGATAGGTAATCAGAAACGCTTTAAAAAGAAAGGCTCGAGTCTGTCCGGCAAGCTTAAAGAGTCAACGACAGATGCAGAGCAAACTGCAACTGCAGGGCTCCTCTACAAGCTGTCACAATGCACAAATATCCCCAAAGAAGATACTGTGCTGTGCTGGTTTCAGCTGTCTGAGAGACAGAAGACCTTACACCATGGTGAGAAGCCAGTGGAGGAGATGCTCCTTCATTAACTCTATCATCATGTACACTAGAAGAGAATTCACATTTGAAACAGTGAGGCATCTGTCAGTCGCTAATCTTACTCAAATCTGCCACACTTCTAAATACTCAGACATGCTCTGAGAAGTAGAGGGGATAGAGCAGCTTAAAGACTTCGCCTTGGCCAAAAGAGGCCCAATAACAGGGACTGCTCTGCCAATAGGAGCCTAATGCAGGGCATAATAATGACATTGTGTGGATTAATTAATCAAACTAGCATCAGCAATAATGATATTATTTTAACCTGTGGAGAGATGAGGCATAGTGATCACATATTTACTCTGTTTAACACTTGAATAGATTCATCCACAATGAGGTGCTAATCAGGATTATCAAATGTTTTTACCCTTCCCACTTCTCATCCTGTCTGTAAGTAGTAAGTAGGTAACATGTTGACATGTAGCCTCAGCACCTCACATGCTCATAATCTTAATTAGAGATCAGATGTTGCATTTAAGGAGCCCTTGGCCTTATCTCTATTTACTTGTCATGGGACAACATGCTTATTTAAACCATTAGGTTTGACAGCACGCTCTGCATCTCGTAGGCAGGCTTTAATTCACCACCCCAAATCCTACATGTTATGATGCAGTCATGGGCCGAGCAGTAGCCAGAAAGACAGCTTTAGTTTTCCTGGTTCTAAAGTCAGACTGTGGTTCTAAAGTCAGACTGTTTTAAGTGGTAAAGAGAATGAATAGAGGTATTGAGGCTGAAATGAGTCTTTCTTGCTCCTGCATGGCCCGCCTACAGACCAGAAAGACAGACCAAGGACGACACATGCAAGGATTCGCAGATGATTTAGATTATTTTTGTATTCCAATTTCTTCACTCCCATACCAGCTGCATGGGATGGTTACTGCACCATTCATGTTTCCCCTCTGGCCAACAGAGTAACCTCACTCTTCTCATCATGCTTACCAGGGGCAGGTGGTGTATGGAAGGTGACCTCAGGGCTGTAGGGGCTGAACATGGAGTTCCTGCAGCTTCGGACCCTGAAGGCGTACAGGCTGTCGGGGTCCAGCTCGCAGACTACAGCGCTGGGACCATACACCCTGTCTGTGGCCCGCCACACCCCACTGTCCTCACCATCCTCCTGGGACGGGGACTGGCTAGGGCCCCCTAGTCTGGGGAGAGAGAAAAAGAGAAAGCCCTATGGTTAGTTCATTATGATTTTTCTGTCTGTGGGTCCTCCCACTCTCCTCCTGTGTGTGTGTGTGTGTGTGTGTGCGCACATGCATGCAGACATGCCTGTATGATACCACTCAAGGATAACTGGTAAATAAGCAATATTCCATCATTGTGTGTGTGTGTGTGTGTGTGTGTGTGTGTGTGTGTGTGTGTGTGTGCGTGTGTGTGTGTGCGTACTCACCTGCGGTATTCAAGGATTTGATGATCTGTAGGCAGGTGGTCATCAGACAGCCTCCAGGAGATGGTGGCCTCATTGTAGATTCTGCTACGGGACAGGTCAATCAGAGGCGGGTCTGGAACTGAGAGAAGAGAGACAGGGAAAGAAAGAGGGAATCATCAACTACAGGCAGATTTCACCAATTAGTAAAGACGCGAGTCCATTCACCTCATGTCAGAACTACAAAGGTCCGATTTGAAAAGTAAGGAAAACTGAAGATACTAAATTCATTTTTTTTTTTTACAAATAATTAAACTAACTTGTTCCTGTTCGATCTAAAGTACGATGTGAGAATATGTAAAATAACAACAACACAAAGACAAGCTAAATCAATTGAACTTTGATCATGCCTAACAGGAAAAAGATTTGGAGCACAATATCTTGGATGAATGCAAGTGAAAATGTGCAAGTGTAGCACAGATTAGATTAGCCTGGATCAGGACTATCCTCTTGGGACAATGGACATTGGACAAGATAGTCGTGTATAATGGAGCCTGCTAAGAGGTTCCCACACACACACCCTGCCAGGAAAAGCACTTTGTAAAGCTGTTGTATCCTCTGTCATACTTCCTCTCCCCTCAACCTCTACAGTTCTCTCCATCTCCTCTCCCTCAATCTCCTCTTTCCCCTCTAGAAACAGAATCACATGACCACAACCATGTATGTCCTTGTCCTCTTTCTGTAAGACCCAGACACACTTTGCTCATTTCTCTCTCTCTCCCGCTCTGAAATGTAATTCCCCTTCTTCTCTTCTTGCACGCAGCCCGGCCGCTGCGTGGCCTCGCCCGCAGCTCGGCTGCTGCATGGCGGACATCTTCGCATCACTGATGACATCACTGTCACTGAAGATGTCACAATGCCTATGACATCACTGATGATGTCACAATGCCTATGATGACATCACTGATGTCATAGACATTGTGACATCATCAGTGATGTCATCAGTGACATTATTGACCAAAATCATCTTGTATGACATCACTGATGTTATGACATCACTGATGTCATAGGCATTGTGACATCAGTGGGACAAAAATTGAAATGGACAGATATTGCCCACTTGCTCACTTTTTTTTTATATATAAAAAGGAGGATTTCAATCTTTCTCTCCCTTCTGACAATGCTGACACCCCCCTCCCCTTCCTATTCTCTCTCTACCTCTGGACTGCCAATGCCTCTCCTAAAGCCCTTTTCCCGACACATGCCCCACCCCCTCGCCTACCAGTGTCACCACTATCCTTGACCAGTGTCACCACTATCCCTGACCAGTGTCACCACTATCCCTGAGCAGTGTCACCACTATCCCCGACCTTTTTGAGCTTCCAAATTTACTTTGCTAAATGCATTTTGTGTCCTCTTGTCTGCAGAACCGGATTTAGCTTTAACAACCATATCCATGTGCTAAGAAGAATTTAACCATGGTTGGCATCGCAAATACAGCAAATGTGCAGATTCATATACCCAGAACATACAATTAGAAAACTGGAGACAATTAGATGTACAACACAAAATATGACCTCTCCTTTTCTCCCTTTTCACTTTGCTGTCCCCAGAGCCAGCTTTGCCCCATCACCATATGAGTCATGTTAGTCATGGAGTAGATTTAGACTGGAGCTCTCTTTGAAAAGGTATTAGTGTTCACGGATTGTACTGACATACAAGCTGCAGCTCTGCCCACAAGTGCAGCTGTTGCACCAGTTCAGCTGCCCGAGAACATCACAACACACTGGACTGGGATCAGTAATGTCTGCATTGCAACTCTACTCCTGTTGAGGCGTTAGATATGAAGTCAATCCATTTAGAAGATATTCATATGGAAAAACACATTCATGAAGACAAAGTTCAATTTTTTATATATATATATATATATATATATATATATATATATATATGTATATATATCCAGCCTGAGTTGTTCTTAACCGCTCTACTCTACCTAGAAGAATTACACCTCCATTAATCCTACCTTTGCTTCTGGTTAGGTGAGTAGCAACAACCAGGAATGTAATTAGACAAGCGGGCACACTCCCATCACGCTTTACAAGACGGTGAAGCACAAGATGGCAGTCTTTAGAAAAGCCCACTAGTTGCTGTGCTAACTTCTGTAGCAACCAGACAGATGGCACATTTTTTGTTTGCCTTTTTGCATATTTTTTTAAAACCCCACAATGAAATGAGGGGGAGGGGCACTGGGCCCTGGGCAGGCCATCTGTAACGCACAATACCTTTGACACCATTCTGGCAACGGCACCGACCGGCCTGAGATGGGGCGCGACACAATGTTTCTTTACTTATTTGATTTGGCAAAAATTATACTCATCTGCCCAACCGGGGGCACTACATAATTTGATCACGCATGCATGTATCGCGCAATCTCTCAGGCATCACTGATTCGATTTGGACACAACTTGGGGCGATGCATCTCAATGCTGCCTTTCAGCTTTCAATATTACACTCACTGGCACAAGGGGGGAGACTAGACTACAATTACAGCTCTAAACAAGGAGACACATTTGTTCCCGATTGGCCCAGACGAGGACGCCATCATTTGCGTGGGATGACATATTTAGTAGAACACACAATACAAGAACATTTGTAGACAGTGTCTCCATTATCCCCGAGAAGAGCATACGCACACCACAGGTAGTATTATTCTATTACAGGGTTCACTGGTGTCCTGGTAGCCCTGGATGCTGCAGAAAGGGCCACACAGGGCAGCCAGCCAAGCAGCGCAGCAGGCAGCCGTCCTGAGAGTTCAGCTCTTCTGAGACAGAAACAGGCCTATTGATCACATACAGGCCACTGCCAGACAGACCAAGGCCCAAGTTACCCTACAGGGAGCTGCTTTCTCTTGAGCCACGTATTCAGTCCACTGTGCTGTTCACAAACGTGACAGGACCCGGCTCTCAACTGCTATATTTCTCCCTGTATTTCCATTTTGTCCTGTCAAATAGACTTTCTCCTCTACTGCAATATCTGTGATGGGAGGTTCATTAAAAAAACATTCAAATGGATTAAATGATATTGGACAGGGTGACTTCAAAGTTGACCATCAATGGAAACCGAAGAAAACAGCACTGTGTGCTCTCAGCGGCCTGACCCTGTTAGCTTGGAAAAACCTCAGACACACGAGAGGAAACTTCCATTTGAAATAGACGCCACAGTCAAGTTAGGCTGCACAACACAGGCCTTTACAGCCTCTTGAGAAGCAGGGCATGGGGTCACCACCCAGAGAAGGGCCAATCTGGGGTTGGCATGGCGGAACACAAATACAGCCTTATCTAAGACATGCCTCAGAGACATGGGCAGCTTCATGGACATCGAGGAACACACTTAGAGCTGTGTGCACCAACAAGATGGCTGGCACCGACAGTGGGATATTATTTGATTTAAGTCGAGTGTTTCAGTGACACTTGAGCAGGATACAAGCCATAATCTTCAATGATAAATGATTGAGATAATTATCTAGCTAACCATTATCTCAGTTTTCTTTAGATAAGTCTTAGAGCTACAGTATATCTCAGTTGAGCACCTATAAACCTAAGAACTTCACTGCATTTTTTCTTAATCCACAAACCTCTCTGATCGCAACATAATTTTACAAGTCTAGACGCAGATTAAATTGGCCTCGTTCTAGACTGAAAAAAGTGTCCATAGAGGTTCTCCAAGCAGCACCCTCCCAACTAAACACCAATGTCTTTACAGCTTATAAGACTGCCACACATTTGGGTTTTATGCGTTTACGATGACTCAGTTCATCAGTCTTTCACTCCTGAGGAAAGACTGCTGCATCATCTGCCTAGACATCAATTCAATTACTGCAGTAGATGGAGGCGCCTATAGCTGTCCTCTTGAGCTGAGACAGAGGACCATTACCTCCTGCAGGCCACTTAGATTAAATACATGCATCAATATGACTGTCTGGCACGCAGTGCAGCATACAGCACTTCCTATAAACCTCTGAACTGGGTTAAAAAAAGGGGGGGGGAGGGTGTGGTAGTCATCGTTTTGCTGCTGCTTTGTCCATCTCTGAAAAAAGATATAGTGTTATTATCAAAAAAGACCTAGCATAGACAATATGAATGGATACCCAACTTGGGAATGTGAACGTTAATGCCAGATTATTTTCCTTTTAATGTGTTTTTCCTTTTCAGTCTGCACTGAAGATTTATCGTACTTCTATCTCCAATAGCTAGAAACATAATCTGGGATGTCGCACAATGTAGCAACTCCAGAGAGAATGTAGAAAACACTTAAAAACTGAATGCTATTCCCACGTCTCAGTGGATCCCTTTCCTTTTTCACATTATAGCCTTGCATCAATAGCCAAACCAGGTATCAATTTCACCCATTTTCAAAGTCTGAGACTGTGGGCCTCCCCTCAGACAAAGCTTGCGGGACAAACACCCTCCCCCCCTCCCCCTTTAGTTTACTTGCTTACCGTAGCTTCGCTAAATTCCTGGATGCCTATGGGATCATGATTATGTTATTTGATCCCATAGCATGCCATAGACACTGAACAATTGAGACACGATAGCCTGCTATTGCCGTTTGGCATACCTCTTTCTGTCTGAAGGCATTTATTAGTTTCCGACCCTGGGAAAGTGGGAAAAAATACAATTCTCCAAAACTACTGTTTAACCAAATCACATATGTTTTGGCTATTCTATGCGATCTTCTTTTGAGAACTAATGTAATCTTTTTTCACTTCCATCAGGATTCACTGAGCCTGAAACCGTTTTGGACTTTGGAGCCCACACACACGTTTTCTCCATCTGTAAATTGGGTCACAAGGGAATGGCGCAAACATTTCACATTTGTCTTAGTCAAACTGTCCAAACGTATAGATCCAGCCAGCTGTAGCCTTTGAGATCAACCTCACATCACTGACTCAACATCATTAATGTAACAGGATGGTTCCCCATTGTTAACTGAATAGCCTTGTTTGTAGTCGGCAACGCTAATCCATCACTGAACAACTGTCACTTGTTTAGTCGCAGAGAAGTTGGCTCTAAGCCAATGTGAATTCAGCCTTGTGAAGACGGTCAGGAGACGTCTATTCCCATAACAATCCCAATTCACTTTTTAAATGCCGAGGTCTGGAAAATGACACAGCCGCCACTCAAAACCAAAGTACAGAGTTTGTCTCTTCTTGACGCTGGTTTACTGGCTGATCTCACTTTGCGTTCACGTCAGCTTTGACCTTGGGACTCAGCCTGCCTCAAAACTCTGGTTAAGTACAACCAAAAGACTGTCACAACTAACTGTCACTCTCTGCAACACAATGTCATTGATTCAATAGTACTCTCCCTCCCAGTCACTCGCTTATACAATGTTGTCAGATTAGATGGACAGCCCAAAGGCCCATAAACAAGCCTCTGCCACGTGGTGCAGCAAATGTCCGTCACGCAACTCTCACTTCCCCCCCACACAGATAATCAATGGATGAAACTGGATTGAGCCTGTGAAGAGCCAGAGACCAGCACAGCATCTGTGTCAGGAGGAAGCTGAAACACAGAGTGACATGTGCCAGCTCCAGCTGGACAACAATAAAAGCTACCAACAGCAGAGCGACCAGCAGAACGTGTCCCTCACTACAAGATCATCACTTTTCATATTTAGCTTATGGTCAACCAAAAAGGCCCATTGGTCCTGCATGGTTTTTGAAGAACCTCTCCATATGTAGGCCGACCATCATTTCAAAATAAGAAAAAAGTGCAGCTGGTTTCGACATAGCAATGTGTTTAAACAGCAGTAAATTGTTGCCCCTTTAAATCATAACCAACCATCAATCACTGGCAAATCTTGATTCACATAGACGAGACCTACTGCACTTCAGAACAAAAGCCATTTGACATAGACGCTGATATTTACATAGATGCTGATATTGCTTTTGACTGATTTTTTTAGTGCCCCCTCATTGATTAATTACACCTTCCTGATTTTGCGTTTTTTTTTTAAAACCTGCTCCGTTATTTGTGGACTTTTGGCCTCTGGTCTTAGCAAAGCTTATTGATTATGTGTTTGCATCTTTGTTATGTCTTTGGTAAAAGATTTGAACCTACCAAGTATTGTACAGTCGTTTTGTTTTTGTTTTTTTATCTGCAATGCTTACATTTGTTGTGCGGCTTTCTTTGAGTTTTTTCTACTTAAATGGACTGCCAGGTCAAATTAATATTAAATATAAAAAAAAACAAATAGCTATTTTGTTGTCCAGCACTTGACAAGTTGAGTGGATAGGTGCCAGAACTTTTTTCCTCTTCCTAATCCGGACAGTCCACAGTATTTACAACATGCAATGATAGAAGTACTTAGTCTGTCCTCGTGTCTGCTACCTGAACAGGCTCATACAGAATGAGCAGTTTGCACATCAGTGGACCAGGAAAACGCCTCAGAAAACATCTCTAAAATCCAGTGTGAGCATATCCAGGGTTGTAACCTGCTTATCCAATTTAGCAGCCCATAGATAGTCTAAGCACACCACAGTGCACATGGCACTTCATGTGATGACACACACACACACACACACACACAGCTGATTCTGACCACACTGTGTTTTAAAGAATGACTTCACTTGGTAAGCCAACAATATGAAATGTCAGTCTTATAATGATGGCCATGTTTTATCGTGGTCAAGAGGACACGAGAACAAAGAGCAACTTTATCTTCAGAAATGAATAGAAGCAGAGAACGTCACCATATTTTCCTGACTTCAATTGATGGTGGTGTTTTCCAGTCTTGGAAAAAGCTTGTGGTCCAGCTCTCGCTGCAGCTTGTCCTTTAGCACAAAGTCTCTGAGACGTATGCTGTGACAACGGGGCACTGGGAGCAGGACCTCAAACTGTTCGTGACCTCTGGAACTCCTAACAGTCTGCTCCACAAAGCATAAAGCCGTTTCCAGCCGAGAAGTGACTTTTATCCAGTTTGACCTTCCAGTGTCAAGTGCCAAGCATGGAAACTCTTTTTTGTGTGGCTCAATCCACAACTTAATTCTGAAATGCAATTTGCTTTCAATCACATTCCGCATGGGCTTTCATGGTAAATGGACATGGCATTTATATGGCACTTTTTATTCAAAGCGCTTTACAATATGCCTACAATCACCCATTCAGGCACACATTCTTTCATACACTGATGGCGGATTGGTGGCAAGCTACCACACCATCGGGAGCAATCTGAGGTTCAGCATCTTCCCCAAGGACACTTCCACATGCAGACTGGAGGAGCCGGGGATCGAACCACCGACCTCTTTTATCCAAAGCGATTAGTGGACAACCCGCTATACAGTACCTCCTGAGTCCCAGCTGCCCCATCATCATCATCAACCTTTATTTTACCAGGCAAGTTAGTTAAGAACAAATTCTTATTTACAATAACGACCTGGCATTTCATCCCTACATCAGATAGCATGCCTATAAACGTCTGTGTAACTTAACTATGCCACCTAGGAAAATGAAAGCATTGATTCAATTCAAATGTTAGTACTCCCCTCCTTATGCATGCACATGTGTGAAAGACCATGTTTTTGTTTTTTTTCCGCACAAGGCACAATTCCCTATTTAATTGAAATGAACGGGTTGTACCTCCACCGAAGCACATCTCTTTGAGCAGGGTCTCCTCTTTGGAAGTGTCCAGCGCAAACTCATCAAAACAGGGGTCGGCCGAAGGGTGGAAGGTCCTCAGCGACTCTGAGGCCTTGGAGATCCTGAAGACAGACAGACGAGACACAGAATGAGGCCATTTTCACCAGAGGTGGATCTTGGTTGGTGAACAGTAGCCTAAGCTCTGCATTTACAAATACCAAGGGCACTGAAATGGGCAGTTTCACTGCAGACATACTCAAAACTGTTTTACATGATATCAAAACACAAATAGCTCTGGTCGCTTCAGCTTATTTTATTTATTTATTTTTCATAGGGACAGTGAAGCATTAATGAACATTTGCATGTAAATGTGCCTGATTGTAGCCTTAGCTACATTGTAGCCTTAGCTTAGTTAAACACCAAGGGGCAAATGATAGCCATGTTGTTGTTGAAATGGAACTTGCAGAATAACAGGAGGCACAAAATGGCAGGATGAGTCATTGAGATCAAAGGGAATTGTACTATAAAAGCCAAGACTTGATGTCTATTGGAGGAAAGAAAAGTGCACGGGGAACACAGCAACATGTTCTCCAAAGTGAAAATGTTCCATGAATATCTCAAGCTGCTAATGGAGATCAATTAACTGTCTTAGAGCAAAAGACTCTGGCGTCCCGAGCGTTAATGGACACTGGCGTGAGTCTGTTCTTAACTGCCCCGTAGACTTCTGCTTAGCCTCTGGACTCGTGGCTCTGTAGGTTTAAAACCCTGCCACCCTCCAGTCAGCCCTCATCAGACTGAAGCCCTCAACACTAAAATAACAAACAGACTAAACTCCACTAATGAAAACCACTGGGAACTAGGAAGGGAATGGTGATATGCAGCAAATAGAAACTAGTCATTACATACCTTACTGACATTTCAGAGTGAGTGATTGTGCACTCTGTTACATAGGGATAAGTAACTTTTGGGAATTTATTTGATTTGTTAATCATTATTGAACTGAAGGAACTAATTTGACAGCACTGCAGTTTAAACTTTACAGCCATGATTTTAGTGAATGAAGGCCTTAAGAATTACTGCCAGACTTGGTCAGTTCCCTTACATTCTGTTGAAGAATTACTTCAGTGTGCTGCAGTGCTCTGCTGACTACAGTTTCTGATGATGCCAACGTTTTCAGTCGTATAACAAGAATATTTCTGCTTCACAGACTCCTCAGCTTAATTAATACTGTGCTGTGTTTTACACTCATAAGCACTTCAGTACTATCTTCATAGTGATACTTCACATGGGGAGAATGAGCTAATTTTAGCTGCACATATCCTTATAAGGTTGTTCCAAGTCAGCCACTATAGGTGCTAGCTGTGCTGTCCCAGTTAATAAAATTGCTTTTATTTTTGCCTCTTGTTCATTTCAACATCCTACTTCTAACATGAAATGAAGCGGGATAGTGAAGATGATACTTTTTATCTCCTCTAGGTTGTATCTAGGTGTCATTAACGAGTCTGAATGAGGGTCCTTAGGGTGCTGCTGTGAACAGGGATTTCGAGGTTCAAGGCCCCCATGTCAGCAAGTATCCAGCGATACTACTGAAGAGTCCCTGAGCAAGGCAGTAAATCTCTCTACCAGCGGTGCCGCTCTGTAGCCGACCCTGCACTCTGACCTCACTGTGGCAGGGGGTAAACGGAACGAGGATATAAGTATCTCGCCATTACAGCTCTAGAGGTGCAGCGTATTCCAGGAGCAGGCAATGTCAGAGGTCGACTGCTGCGAATGGAGTGGAGTGGACAGCGCTGCAAAAGTGAAATAATGCTTCAGCATTTCCTTTCCTAATACATCACTCTTCCCCAGTACACACTTTACCTGGTGTGCAGCTGCTTGGCAGTCTGGACGAAGCAGGACTGGTCGGTCTCTTTCAGCACCTCCTGAGCATAACCCACAAGACCGCTGTTCTCCAGCATGCCCTGGTACTCCTCCACCTGGGATTAAAGTAAATAAATAAATAAAATTATCACTTATTTAGGTTTTTGTTTTCAGCTATTTTAAATTACCTTGACTTAAAAAGGAGGCTTCATATTCATTCTCGCTCTCCCCCTCTCTCTGATAAGGCTCGTCTCCATCTCTAGCCTCCGAGTATGAGTGTCAGTCCACACCCCTTGCCCTTCCCTGCCACATCTATGGGCTTGTATCTACTATGTACAGTCTATTCTATGTTCATTCAACTGTCCGACATTTCAAAAGGCACTTTCTTTTCGTTTTCCTAGCCTAATAAAATCAAATAAAACAAAGCAGTTCACAGGACTGGTAGAATGTGATTTACTAATTCATCCCACTACTTTTTTAAATATATCTCATCGGGTACATGAGAGGATCGTTTTGGAAGCACCTGTTCAGTGGAGAGATAAACAGAATATTGATTGTAGGTGTTCATTTCATTCATCATTTGGGATCAGCCTAGTCAGAGCAACACGTATTCCCTCATGGATGACACTGTGCAAATCCAGTCTAATCCAGACTAATCCAGGCCTGTACCTGGCCCTTGAGTTGGTCCAGGCGTCGGTTGCGGGACTGTTCGATGGACCTCAGCATCTCCGTCTTCCTCTCCTGCAGCGTCTCAAACAGACGCTCAAAATGCTCGTTGGCATGACGCTCTGCCAGCTGGCCGTTTTCCTGTAAGGGAGCAGTGAGGCAAGGTTAACGGTTGCACATTTTATTTGATAATGCCGTTGATCATTTTTACATCCTCTCAAAAGAATAGAGAGGGCAGTTCATACTGAAATATAGTTACAGTACTATGTATGTGCGGTCACATGAAACTTTGTCACAGTGAGGGATCATTCAAAGGTCTAAACCAATGGAATATGAGGCAGGGATGGAGAGGCAGTATTTGATTGGAGGGGAGCAGAGGAGAGGGCCTTGTTTAAAAATCAAATGCTTTATTATTATTAATAATAATAGGTTGGAATATTTCATTAATTTAGCCTACCAGTGCAGCATGATATCACCATTAAAGAGCCACTGTTTTCCAGACAGTGAAAGCGCATTAGGGTTATGGGGAAATGGCTCCCAAGTAGCGACTGAAACCCAGACACACAGAAGGGGAACTAGTATGCAAATCCTGTGTTTCGCTGTTTGTGTGGTTTGCATAGTGTCTGTTTAAATTACCTTCCTCATACATTGACAGAGAACATGTTTTTAAACTTATCATTTAGAGGAGGCTAAGGCTATATTTGCCAATTAAGAAATACTTTTTTTACTCGATTACAAGAATCACAACACATGGGTCTTTTTTGCTTTCTAACCCAACCAGACAAGTTGAACCCTTTTGAAAATGAAATAAAAGGGACCTTTAAGTGTGATTTACCATTTTATGTCAACCTTTTTTCTCCAGAGTTAACAGAAGATTTTGACGATTTTCAACCAGCTTTGTATCATTGCAATGTCTGTAGTTATTATGCAAATGAACCATGTTCCCCTTTCCTCCATGTGGCCTGCACCAACAGCTCCCTGCTCATTTGCATATATCCTATCCACATTGAAGTGAGGAGGGGAAAGCCATCTAAAAGGGGGACTTTGGGTCAAGAATGGTGCAAGGGAATGCAGCTGGGGAAAGGAGCTAAATCTGTAATAAGTGGTTTCACCTAAACCAGTTATTTTGGTTCTTGATTGATGGTTACGGCCGGGAGTGCGGGCTGAATACAAAAGCATCATTTTATCCTTTGGGTTCAAATACAATCAGGAAAGAGACAACATGGTTCAAGGGAAGCTAAGCCCCCAGAATTCTGGTAGACCCGCCTCTTCTTGGGATTTAAAAAAATGCAAATCAAAGTCTCAACATGGGCGTCAGCTGGGGAGCGGGGATTAGACTCACTCTGGGTGGGTAAAGGGGTTCTTGGTGATGTCATCGGAACCGAAGATTAGCCTATTAAGCAGACCCAACTGCAAAAGTAGGTTTCAACCCCTAGAGGGCACTCTCACTGCATGAAAATTATAGTGGAGAATTCGAAACAGGTTACTCTCAAATGTGGAGATTTTGCCCAGAAACCTACTCAAAAGCCATATTCACCTTATGCTGCCACGTCCACTTTTTCTCTTCCGTGTAAGACGCAATTGTATTTGTTCTTCCGGTTCAGCGTTAGCCGGCCGATAAACATCGATAAACTGTAAACTATGAATGAAGTTTGGCAACATTCAGCAGCTACACTGCGGTCAACTTCAGACATGCTCATAGCGTTACTGCTGCGAGGAGCCGATGGCTGTACCCGGTCGGCATTTAACGTTAGTTACAAAAGCACGTTGGTAGTGTTTTCTCACTGCCAGTAGTCTACAGTAGGGGTTGACAGATATTAGCTAGTCCGACCGGCAGCGATCCTCACTGCTCGTAAAATTTTTCCAGATAGGCGTTATTCTGATAAACTGGTCACATATTTGGAACGTTATGTTCTCATCCGAAAAAATATAAAAACTTTAAACGGTTTGTTTTTTTGCTAGAAAACTGCTTTTTGGCAAGTCTAAAAATTATGAAAGTGGGAGTAATCTACTTCCGGGTCTAAAACCGGGGGGGGGGGGGGGCATGCTGTGCAGGGGTTTGTGAGGGTGGGGGCGGGGCATGCTGTGCAGGGGTGTGGGAGTGCAGGGAAGATGTTGGCACTGCAGCAGCATGAGTCAGCGCACTCTTACCTCAGTCTGATTGATGAGCAGCTCCAGATCAGTAATCTGAGTCCTGACCTGGTCCTCTTTGCTGATGAGGTAATGGATACTCTTGGCCAGCTTCTCCTGGTGAGAGAGAAGAGCACAGGCAAAGGGGAGTGGGTGTCATAATGTCTATAAACAACGATCCATGTATGCACACACACGGCGCTGAGATTAGGGATGGGCGTGGGCGATGTGACTGAAATTAATATCATAACTATAAGGAATCATAAGTATATTGATATAAATCACAACATGCAGAAGAATCACGTTCAATATTAATATAATATCAATGTACTGAATGGTAATGTTGGATGTGATGTCAAACAACACTGATATTTTCAAATATCCCTAATTTGTTTCCTAATCTTATTAAAATAAAATTTGCTTGTCATCATCAATTTAGACAGAAGCTCACAAGATTCAAAAATCGCCATATTGTCACAGCCCGAATTGAGATGGTGACAAACATGGTGTTGCGGCATTTGTGGGAGGCAAAACATACTCGACTACTAAATACAATAGATCTTAACCAAAATTCACAACTGCTCTGAAACCCAAGTTACTTTGTGTTTTACTATGAGTTCTAACCATGTGCAGAACATCCAATACGGCCTGACCACCCGAGAGCTGCTTTCAGTAGGGGCAGGGGCAAGCAAAACACTAATGAGGGTTTCCAACTTCCAAGCATGGAAGTTGGAAACCCTCATTAGTGTTTTGCTTGCACCTGCATTTAGCCTGCCTTTTCTACACAAAACGGCCCCCATGAAAACGTCTATAACACACTGAGTTTAAAAGGGCCACTTCACCACTTTTCAACCAGCTTTGTATCAGTACAGTGTGGGCAGCAGTAGATACAGAGGAACAATGTTTCACTTCCCTCCACATTTCCTGCACCGAGAACTCCCCGTTCATCTGCCAGCAGAAACTCCGCCCACCAGCTGGTTCGGCCTTTTAAGGCTCCTTAAAAGCTCTCAATCCCATTCTCCATGGATGCAGGCATCCAAAAATGAATAAGTGCAATCTGTAGTTTGAATAACAGCCGAGATCTGTTCTACTTCCTAGATCCAGTGACATCGCTGGTTCTCGGAAGTAGAGCAGATCCAGAAAGCCGCGCCCCAGAGACAGAGAGAGCATTGAAAACAACTGTAGTTGTGTTTCACACTATATCACGGTTTCAGATAGATGGCGATAAGGTTCAAAAGTGGTGAATAACTCCTTCAAGGGCACACGCGTACACACACACACACACACACACACACACACACACACACACACACACACACACACACACACACAGGTGGTGTTGAACGATGAGGTTGAAACCTAAACTACTTCCTGACTGACGTGACGAAGAGTTCAGGACATCCAATATGGCCTCAAACAATCAGAGGACAACACACACAAACTTATAGGGAACAAATGATCTCATTAAATATTAAGAACATTGGAGTCTGTGTCCACATGGAGCAGCCGGTCAGATTTCAGCCAGACTTGGCTGGACAGCCTGTCCTCCAGCTTACTGGGTTGGCTTGTTCGTGCCCATCAACCGATACAATTACTATTTTGACACATTTCGCATCAACCCAACACCTCTTCAGGTTAACAAGGTGGAAGGTATCTTTGATTGACTGGTCTTGCATAGTTCACGGGAACCAATCAGACTGACGCAAAGCACACAAAGCCCCACCCATCTCTGGCTCCTCACAGGCCCGAAACCAAAACACTCAAACCGATTGAAAATAATTCAGTTTACTGTGGAAGAAAATTCAACATGTATTGTATTGACAGCTGAACTGGGGGGTCACCTCAGGGAATGTAAGGTCACCTCACTGTAACCCGTGTGCCATAACTTAGACCTTGTTGTCAGAGTGGCTCCTGGATGTCTCTGAAACATCTATGGAAGCCCTAACTTAAGACATAACATGTGTTGCTTTTACTCTACTTTGGTGACCCGTTTTTAATATCAGCACGTTATGTACGTCCTTGGGAAGATGCATGCAAGACTGGTTCAATCTCTTCCTCTTTTAAGAAGTGTAAGCAGCCTCCTGCTATGTACTGTACATCTCTTCCTCTCACGAGACTCCTTTTAATAAATATATGAGTAAGACAAACCTCGGACTCCGGAACATTTCTTCAACAGTTACTAAGCGACAAAGTCTTTTGACCACGTGAGGCCAATTAGCGATAGCCTGGTTTGCTAGCCTAGTTTTCAGCATCTAAACAAAGGTGGAGAAGTTGATATCCACGCTCTGGCACACGCCAGCCATGAATATTACAGCAGGAGATGACAGATTGAGGAGCCAGGTCAGCGGGAGGTGTAACAGAGTAAAGCAGTTCCATCATGAGCGTTTTGTGTTCCAGAGTGGGCTTGACTGATACGGTTTGCACATATCGGCCAGCCATGTCGTCCACTGCCGATACACAGGTTTCTCGCAGACCAGAGAATAACCATAAAAATGAATCTCCTTGCGCCTTATTTATGAATTTTGTCGTTCTGTTTTTATCTGAATTATTCATTTAAGGCCTAATATCTTCCCTACAATTGAACAGGTGGGGAGGGTCACCCTGCCACCGCTGACCCACTGAAAATAATTTGATGGGAAATATCAAATCAAAGTGCTGTTTCAGAGGCTCTTGCTTCCTGGTGAGAATAAAATTATCCTTGTAACTCTGTAGCACAAAACAGCAAAATTTAAAGATACTAAATATCAGTAGAAAATATTGGCTACTCGGAACGTCAAAATATCAGCAGTATGTAAACTGCTCAGTCTTTTTCAAGGCCCTGCTTTGCGTGGCCACATTTCTCCATTTGACGACCTTGTTAATAGAACTCTGTGGAATTGTATGCGAGGTCAGTGTAATCCTTGCATCATGCGTCAGTAATTAGCGCGTTGCACTCTTAAATTCTTCATGCATCACCACACCGATTATGCTACACCAAAACAAATTCCTCCCTGTTTATTAGACACTTAAATAGTTTACACGGTATTTACTCCCCACCTCAACACACGTGCCCAAACCATCTGTTCCAAAAGAGTTAACAGAGTTTCTGTGAGGTACCTTCAGGATCTTGTAGGCACTGCTCATGGAAGTGACTTTGTGGTTAGCGTGGGATCCTCCCAGCTTGCAGAGGTGACAGACGGGTCGCTTGCAGACCTCACAGTACATGTTCACCTTCTCCATCTCGTGCTCTGGACACATCAGCACCTGCAAGCCAAACGCATGGTTACACATAACAGGGATATTTCAACAGAGCACAGTGTTCAAGAAGCAGCTCATGATGGGGCCAACAGGAAGATGATTCATAGTTTAAAAGCATGGACAGCTCTCTGAGTCTGAACCATTTCCCAAGGCCTCTTAAAATAGAAGATAACGTCACACAAAAAGCCAAGATAAGAATGATACATTTTAAATACAATAAGCAATTCAATACGCTCAATGAGTCATCAGATACATTCAGATTGATGCTGGTAAATCCTCAGTTCAAATCCTAATCAGCTTCTTGATCAGAGTATTTCAAATCCTAATCCAGGTTCTGAACAGATTATATCAATGCTAACATATGATAGCATTATTCCACAAATCTTCAAACTTCAAGTTGACTACCGGTAATCAACTGGCCAAACAACATGAATGAATGCAAAGGTCCATGCTTTCATTCAAACAGGAAGGGAGAGTCCTGAAACAACTTCTCTCGTGAAAGATGCCCATAGTCCAACTGAATAAAGCATTTTTGTTTTGAGTTTCCCAAATAATGGACACGCGTGCAGTGGTGCCTTCAGGAGGAAATGGGAAAAAGAAAATAAGCCTCCTTACCTTGGGCCTGAAGTTAGTGGTGGGGCCGACGTACTCGTGCTGGGCTTTGGGCGTGCCCCAGGGATGGTGCAGCTTGAAGCACTCGTTGCAGTAGCTGGCCTTGCAGTCCATGCAGCTCTTGGTAGCTTCTTGCTGCTGCTGCGGAGGCTTGCAGATGTTACACATGATGGCGACGGCGGAGCGGGCCGCCTGGCGGTAGCGCTCCACGATGTTCTCCAGGGTGAAGTTCCGGAACAGCATGCTGATGCCGCGCTCGCCCAGGTCGATGTCGTGCTGGCAGCCCGGGCACGGGATGGTGGTGACCCGGGGGGTCACAGATCCCCGGCGCCACCCGGGGGATGAGATGGAGCCTGGGGGGAGAGCGAGGGGCGAGAGAGGCTGGAGTCAGACGAGATCACCTCTTCAAATATAGATTCATGATCCTGGCTCTGACTATTTCCAAATCATGTCTGAGGCCCTATTTTCACAAGTGAAAAATTGCCTTTTGATATCTGACAAAGGAGTACGACAGGCATATTTTTGACGTAAAATAGGGCCATGAAAGAGGTGTGCCCACCTTTTGTGTTCCCACAACTTCTGGTTTCCAAAAAGCATCACAACAACTAGATCTTTGACAAATTTGATCTTAGGGCTCAGATTCCTTGGGGAAACCAAGACTATTGTTGCCGATGATAACACCAAACATGTGGACACAACATGCCTGCATGGATAGGGTGTAAAAAGAGCCTCAGCTTTTCACCTCCCTCCCATTCTTTCCATAATGACCACCAAACACAAGGGTGTCTGCACCAAGGCAAACGCCTATCCACACGCTATCATACAGGAAAGGAGTCGAGGAAAGGAGACATCCAAGAGTGCTAGGGCAGAATTTGAGTGGATAAGACAGTATCCTTGGAAGTTATACAGAATACATTGTCTTTTTGAGAAAGTTGTTTTACACTATAAATAATTCAATGTTTTACATTTTCAATTGATGGGTGATCATAAAGAAAACCAAAATGGTGAGAAACGGTAGCATGGTAAATAAATGGAACTACAGCAGGCTACATTGTGCCAAGTACAACCTTAAAACTACAGTTTTAACTCATTTTAACACTAAAAAATGCAATAGACCCTTTTCACAGGGGCCATTTTTTGTTGAAAAGGCAGGGTAAACACAGGTGCAAGCAACACAGTAATGAGGGTTTCCAAGTTACAATCATGGAAGTTGGAAACCCTCATTATTGTTTTGCTAGCACCTGTGTTTACCCTGCCGTTTCAACACAAAATGCCCCCCCGTGAAAATGGGTGTATAGTGAGTGATTTCTAGCAGTTGAACTTTGTGATATGATGTGTCCAGTTCAATGCATCAACACTCATTTTGACATAACACGCCTCTTAAAGCAACAGTGCTGTTAAGAGTTTCTCAGCGTGATCACTGCACTTGTTACTAATGCAACAGCATTATACATGTAACAAGGTCAGCAACAGAGTGACAACAGGTGGAAAAGCAGGATGTGTTACACACAAGGACACGTCACAGATGCAAGCAGGAGGCACATTAAACACCGTCAACAACACGCATAAAAAAAGCCAGCAAGCTGAAGTCACGACACACCAAAAATCACACACTTCAAACAAAAATGCTTCACGTTTTTTGGGGACAGGGGAAATGCGGCGTGCTGAATTTATCTCAATTTGCGAGCGATTATTCCCACTTCTTTTCCAGGCGCCTGTAAATTAAATCAAACACTCCTCAGGCAGATGAAATATTGAAATCAAACCCTCCTCAGGCAGATTTGAAAATGTAAAATGGAAGTTCTGGCTGAGGGAGAAGCGACAGCAGACATGGAAACCAACGTGCTATGAATGCCTGTCCGGCCATCTGCATGCAGTGTGAGTGAGGTAGAGCCGTGAGCAGCACTGAGGACTGTGACAGTGATTTAGTGGAGGTGCAGTCCACTGCCCATGCTGCCTGGGAGTAAAACTCAACTATGGTGCTTTGTTAGCTGTATAGACAGCCAAAGTGAACGTCACTTCCTGCTTCGGCACTGTACCAGAGATTTTCATCCGCCATTTATTTTCCCATAGACATTTCGTAAAATGCTTGTAAAAATAGTTTTACTAGTTCAAACCAAACGGTTCAGATATATTTCGAAACAGGAGAGACCACATAACATTTCACTCTGACCAGAGCGTTAAAAAAATGTGGATTTAAAGAAAATATTTTTTCAATGTTTTTTAAGTTCTATGGTCTCTCCCGATTCTAAATATAGCTGAACCATTTGGTTTGACCAAGTAAAACTATTTATATACGCATTTTACGAAATGTCTATGGGAAAATAAATGGCGGACGGAAATCTCTGGTACAGTGCTGAAGCAGGAAGTGACATTCACTTTGGCTCTCACTCAGCTGTCTTGAATTCATATGACGACTGAGCTGAGCTAACAGTTTCTGTATCATGATTAACATGACTTGCTCTAGTGAAGATAGCATCATTGGATGAAAAGAGTCATTGTTAAAACTAATGGATGGTGCAGAACACAACATTTCTCTAACCTTGGGGGGGGTGGGGTATGTGTGTGCATTTGTGTGTTATGTTGGGACGTTGCACAGACAGGTTCTCTGGTCAGTACTGGTCAGCACAAAAGGTGGGGGAGCATGAGAGAGTCGGGAGACGCCTGCAGCAAAGTGTGAGTGTGTGTGTGTTGATTTGTAGCTCTGCAGAGGCGAGGGCAGAAACTGACGAGTCACTGCAGAGCCGGTACACTCTGGCTTCTCCCTACAGAACTGCACCATCAGTTTCATGTTCATATTTACAGTGCGTTACAATGACTCAGTCCATCATAACAGATACAGAACATCTACTACATCTTGCCTAACAAGACTGTTAATACAAAACTAGACTCCAATGTGAATTGCGAATCCATTAGGTGAAAATCACTTAAATGTTAATATACTTTTTTTTTTTCAATCTAAATAAGCTGCACCTCCTTCTCCATAACATGATACCGCCTATTCTGCTACATTTCCAGAGAGTTATTTGATGTATTGTCTGAGGGGTTTTTGTAAAGATGCGGTTGAGGTGGTTGTTGTTTTAAGATAAAGACTTTCAAAGCACATAGTTTATTTATGGCATTTCTACTTAGAAAGATCCACTGAGCATGTAAAAACAACCTGCATTAGAGAGAAATCCCCCACTTAATCTCGCCAACAAAGGTGGTATTTAGTCCTTTGTTTTGCTTGGCCAACATTCCCTTCTTCTGGTATTTTGTCTAGCAGAAAATGATTAGCAGAGACAGGTATGTCTTCCTAGCTCTATAAACTCAGACCTAATGCCTCGCCCTAAAGGCATATCACTCGCCATCTTAGCAAGCCCAAACACATTGCAGGTTTTCCCGCAGTTTGTGTGTGTGAGTGTGTGTACGTGTTTGTGTGAGTGTGTGTACGTGTGCGTTACAAAGGAAAAGGACCCCACAGCCATCTGAAGAAAGCTGCTTTACTTGCGTCCATAGTCTACCGAATGAATGCAGGGCTTAGCTAGTCTACAGGGAGAAACACACACACACACACACGTAAAAAATTCCAGTTCTACTCCAACTCCTAGGCAACATCCTCACCCCTTCTTCAGTAATTTTTCTCTCCGCTTTTTTCAGTTCCTCTTTGTCCCTGCCTCCCTCCTCTCCTCTCCTCCTACAGACTACCATCCTCACCATCTTCTCTCCTCTGTTTTTCCATCTCGTCTCTCCCTCAAGACAAGACTTTTGTGTTTTCCTTTCTCGCTGCTCTTTCTTTCAACCTCCCTCGTTCTCTCCTCTCTGTGCTGACTCATCACTCCTTCCAGGCTTTGTGTCATTCCCCTTTGCTTCTCTTTCACTCATATTTTTCTAACCTTCTTAATAAGTAAAGCACACGCTACATTTATGCCAACGTGTGGAGAAATTCCACATGCGGAGACGCATTCATCTGAAAAGGGCAAACTGAAGCGTTTTGCCTCTCAGCAGTATCTTTGATTTGTTTAGCCGGCAAAACATGAACATCTCTCTTCTGCTCAGTGGACTTTTTAAGTAGCATAATTATGCCTTTTTAAGTTTTCACTGCATAGCCTAGTATAGATAGGTAATATATCATCTCGTATAGGTTACGGACCTAGACCAGTGGGGGGCTGACAGTTGCAGAAGCTCACATTAGTGGAGCTGAATAACAGCGATAATTTTCGATTTAATTTTTTTTTATGGCTTACGAATTTTTGAAAAAATCTGAATCGAGTAGGCTAACAGCAAAAGCTTGTACATTCTTTGCCGAGTACATGCTTTAGAGAATTAAATGCTGTAACAACCGTAATATAATCAAGATTATACAGTACCAGGTGGGTGATTATGTCGGTGAGTTTGTATGGTAGCGTTGACAAAGGCTAAAGTAGACTTTGAGTAGAGTAGGAATAGAATCAAACTAGGGTTCACAGGGGGTTCTAGTAGCACTGTACTCACTACTACAGCTACTCAAAACATGGAGGCCACGTCTACCTCGACTTCCAAACGACCTTCGCACTGTGGCTGCAAGCAATGGACAGAGAAGTGAAGTGAGACCAACAAGAACAAATTAAATACACGTATCAATGCATAATATGAAGTGAAGTGTGAAACCAGTTTTTTTTAAACATCCATCATGACAGTGATGAAAAACAGCCAACTTAATAGTGAAAAGTAATTAAATGTAAATCATTTGTGCTTGGAAAATAAATCATCTGATTATACAGTTATGGGCAAAGTGGAATACAAAAATCAAAATCTGTTGAAAGTGTAGATACAGAATATGGACATTTCGAATAGTACAGTTAAGTCTTGATTTGTGCCCTTCTTACGATACTTGGTTTAATTTAACACATGATATCCGTACATAGGAACTCAAACCAAACGCAACTCAACTTTTCAGGACTCAACTAACTTCTATTGTGGTAAATTGTGGTAAAACACATCAGTGCAATAACAGTTTATATCAGGCGTCAACAAAGCAACTCAAATGTACATCCACTTTGTTATACAAAAAATAAATACAGTATAATTGACTGCATCCTGTGCCATCGCACGTAAAAGAGTATTACTATCGTTTAAAGTGCACTTGTCAGGAGTTAGCTGTTGGGGGAAAAAAACTTGCAAGCATGGATGGTTTGACTCCCAGTACAACTGTGTGCCTAGTTGGTCTGAAACACAAAACAAGGCAAAGACCAAAAGGAAAGTGATGAAGTTCCAGTAGCCGCCTTCCTCTGTCCCAACACAGCGAGGCTTGTCCGAGCTGCAGACTGATAAATATAGCCTCAAGTCTTTGCTTTCTCTCCGTTCACCTAATCCCTCATTCATTCCTCACAGGCATGGTTGCGTCACCATGACTACCAATGATCTGATCTCCTGGCCAATCGGGTTTAACCTTTTGGTGTTGAATGCGGACGGCAAGATTTAGTGATTGCGTTGAGAGGTAAATGTGCTCATAACGTCCTTCAAGGTTTCTTAATATACATAACACTACTAGTCGACTGATAAAATGCACCGGACATGACAACTACCTTAGTGAATAATCCCCAAGGGAATTCTAGATGTATATGGCCTGTGAAAAGTTCATGACTGAATGAATTTACTGTTCCTTTATTGAAACCATTGCTAAATGAGTTGCAACCATGGTTGCAACGCCGCTATAAATTACTTAAATATACTCTATGTTAACTCACAGCTGGCCAGAAAGATAACAGAAATTATCTTTAGACAAGGGTTTTCATTCTGCTCAAATTAGGTTTCCGGCATAAATTTTGTTTACTTTAAACTGGACTTGATATTTCCTCCATGTCAACAGATGCGGTGAAGAATAGGCTCATTCACTTTGGGTGGTGGTGGGGGGGGGGGGGGGGGGGGGGGGTTTGAATGGGGGTTCTGTGTTCAAGAGTCCGGTCCCAGAGGTTTTGAACCACAGCTGCATAGTGTTCTCAAAAAAGTTGTTCACCTCAGCGTGCTCTTGCCACTTCAGATTCTGGCCTCTAAGTTATCGAGCATCTCAGAGTAGGCCTGCTGAATATGATGCGATCAGTGCTTTCAGAGCAGTACACATACTTTCTTCATACACAGTTTCTCAGAGACTGCTGGTCTGAAGCTACGTGACATCTATATGGTCATAACCAACACTCTTGGTTTTGTAAGATTATCTATGGATCTGGCCCAAGATGATTGAATAATGTATGCATATTTATTAAATTTTTGTCAATTACATCACTCTGACTCACAATGAAATTATTAAATTATGCAGAATGTATATCTTCAGCAGTGAAATTAAAATGGATTAGTATAAATAGTTTGTTTCTCAGCTAATTGCTAATGCCAGAGATAACGTATTTATTTTCATCCGGTACGGCCAAGTCCCAGTCTTGTCAAGGGGAGTCGACAAGGGTACAAATGAGAGAACAACTTTATGGAAATGGCACGCAGCCCAGAGCTCTTGGTAGGCAGAAAGGCAGCCTTGTGTCCCACCACGCTGTGTCCAGAGCTTGGACATTGACCTGCTCGAGCCTTGCCTTAGTGGTGGCATATGTTGTGCACAGAAAATAAAAACTATATTGTGACAATAAAGCTACCACCTCCGCCCCCCCCCCCGCTCCACACACACTTCATCTTTCCTCCCGGCTTAACTTCTCTTTAAGAGTTTTAAATGTCTTAAAGTGGCTTATAGATGTGCTTTGTTCCGCCATGTGTACATAACACACACGCGCCTCTCTCTATCCGATGAAGGGTGGAGTGAAAATGATAACTGCTCTCTTTCTGGAGTGGCAATTATAGATGTTCGTCTCTCTTTCCTGACTCCAAGATCCTCAAATGAATAGATGAGCTCTTGTATGATTGAAGGGAACGGCTGATGCCCAAAGGCCGTTGTAGGCAGAGAAGACGTTTAGGGCTTGAGAGAGCTTGTCAACTTCTCCTTTCTCTTGTTGGACAAAACTACAGAGCTCATCAAGTTCCTTTGCTCTTTTTCTAATCCAGTCTTCTTTTCAGACAATCCCTTTTTTAGAGAAAGAGGTGATGACTGACAATGAAAAAATATATATTTTTAAATAATTTATTCTAGTTTAACTGGGACAGGAGAGACAGACGGGGGACAGGGTTGTCTGCTCGATACCAAAACCAAGATATAATACAATGATACTTTGTCTATTCTTTCCATCAAAATTTCCATAAGCCTATTTTACTATTGGCCTCAAATTTGTATCTGTTAAATATTATCGTATTTAATCATGAAAGGCCCTTTCTGGTAGCTTGTTTGTTAGCACAGTGTAGTTCTATTATAAAACAGCATTTCCTTATTGGACAGAGTGTAGCTATATTAGAAAACAGCATTGTCTTATGTTAGGACAGTGTAGCTATATTATAAAACAGCATTGTCTTATGTTAGGACAGTGTAGCTATATTAGAAAACGACATTTCCTTATTTGAGAACAAAGGCTCGCTTTCTTCTCAGGCCTCGTTTTGCCGCGGTCCTTTTGGTGCAGGTGGATCACAGGCTACAGCAAACCAGACCTGTTGCATGTGGAGCCGACAGTGAAGAGCCATACAGATAATGTAACAGCAGGTCGGCAGTACAGATAATGTAACAGCGGGTTGGCAGTAACGGTATAAACTAATATCCCCTTCCTTAATGGGCATCACAAATGGCCAGAGATGCACTTGATACTTTCATTTCCTGTGATACGAACAGCCCCATTATCAGCCGTGCTTTATAAGGTCCAAAGGTCCAACTCGCAGACTGATCGGCGCGTCCAACAACAACAACAACAACAACAACAGGAGTGCTGTTCCTGAAAAGGCCTTAACCCGCTGGGAAATGTGGGGAAGGTGGTTCATCTCTTGAGTCTCGAATAAAACTACCTGAAGTACCTGAAATGAATTAAGGACATTTGATCATCCATCTACAGAAAAGAAAGAATACTCCTTCAGGTTCCTTACCCCGAGACCCACCTGATCGTACAAGCCTGTCGAGCCTCTCCATGGAGGGGGAGGGCACCCTGGACCTGGGGCTCCCCGGCATGGAGCACTCGGAGCCTGCGTCGAACGAGTCGTCGTGGTTCAGCATCAGCAGCTCGCGGACACATTTGTGGCAGATGCTGTGCTGGCAGGGCAGGATCAGAGGGTGGGTGAACAGCTCCTTGCAGATGGGGCATATCAGCTCCCTCTCAATGTTCTTGATCGGGACCTGGAGATAGACGAGATGATTGTGTGAGCCTCTTCTCAAGATGGACAAAGACTGACAACATGAACTTTGACATTTTGTATTTGTGCATGTGAAGCACCGTCGCTGCCTCTTATCTTGTTGCAAATGCACAAGAAATTATTTTGGGCAAAACACGTATCGTCCGAAATGCTCAACTTTGCCAGGATTTGGTCGCAAGAACATAGCTTTTCTTAGATTTGCTTAATGCTTACAACAACAACAACAACAACCCATTATTGGAGAACCCTCGATTGAGCAACAGTACATTTTGGCTCTTTGAGAAGGCCTATTCGTCTGCACTTCGTTTTGCCAACAACAGTTTGTTGTGGCATCTGGGTGTGTGTGTGTGGTGGACAAACAAACTCCCTCACAGCTCAGTGTCAATTAGCCGATGATGTGGGTAGCTATGAAGAGGAAGGTACCTTCTATCTATACCTGAGCACCCTCAACCCCACTATCGCCTTTGTATGAAGAACACATTCATGCAGTGGCTGCTTTGGCGTCAGCAACTAGCCAGGACTCTAGTCTCTTTAACGTGTTTCCCATACATTACATAACAGCATGGGATTAAGCAGCCTTGTCTAAATATAGACAAACACTATAGTGCAAAATACACAATTTCAATAACACACTCTAAACATCTGATAGGGCCAGGGTCTAGATTAGAAAATGCTTTTCCAAGCACAACATGGAGCTCCTCTGGGCCCCATTTATTTTAGGGAAACTTTGGAAGTGGAAGAGACGGAAAAAGCGGGCAACAGCAATTACAGTAGATTTGGGCTGACTGATTAGTTCATTGATTTTAGGTGGTGCAGATAGGCTGGTCACTTTTCGTGCGCAGTATCCCACCCCCAAAAAACTAAGGTCGCCCTATGTGGACAAACTGTCAATTAGGCGATTATTAGCCGCCGCCGCACATGAGACAATGCACTGACTGAAGAATAACGTAGCTAGAGGAAGTTTAAAGTCCCTGTCTATTCACTATCGTCTTCATAAAACGAGCCACTGATTTGAATCGACGAACGTGTAACCGCCTTAATCTGATCATACTCGTGTAAAAGTGTTGTGAACAAACTAATTTTGAGGCCAAATCCCCAGAGACACAGACGGAGGCTACAGGCTGCACACAATGACGAGTCAGTGAGGGACGCCGAGAAACTGTTTTATCATCTCCCCACAAACACCATCAATCCTCCACTTACCACAACAGAGCTGCGCCGCCTCTCTGCAGACATGATTCAGGGAGAAATAACACCTTTTCTGGCGTTTTCCTCGGGACTAAAAACAATTAGCTAACTTCTTCTCGGACGCGACGTGAAGATGCCGACGGTTGAATGAAATCAAACAGACTGACGCCGGGTGAGAGCTGTGGTGAATGAGCAGCCAGTTTACTGCTGCAGCCAGGCAGGGGGTGGAGAGAGAGAGAGGGGGGGGAGTCTCCATAGGAACAACTGCTGCCTTCAGGTGTTCCTAGTAAAACTCCTACTTCCCAATTCTGAAGTCGTAAATCGACTCGTCACGCATTCTCGTAGCTCTGGTCGGTGTGTGTGTGGGTGGGGGGGGGGTGCAGCATGTAGCAACATTTGTTTTTGGAGGGAGGCTGTTTGTTTGTTTTTGCCTAGCTTGTGCTGTCGTGCTGTAGCAGAATGGAGTGGCTGCAAATATGCAATAGATAGATCAAATAGATGTTTTCATCAATTCATTGGCCAAAAATTGCTATTTTATTTAGCATGGAAAAATGCATGATAACTAAAAGTACATAACATTTACATACATTTATAGCTATCAGTTGTTGACACCGCTCCCATGCTCTCTCAGGTACACTGGAAGTCAGTCAGAGTTGGGGGTGCTGAGATAAAGTCTTTATAACGAGTCAACATATCAAATGCTGGCGTTGATGCCATTTGTTAGATTTGGTGCAATATTTTACTATTTTTGACCACTTGAGTAGCCTATTGATTAGAAAAGGTCAAATATACTCCCAAAACACCACCTGAAGACCTCATGACATTGAAAAACACTCAATGCTGTGATGGCTGTGATGCGATATCAATACATTTTGAAACTTGTAAAAATGTGTGCGATTTTTATTTTATTGATTGATTGGATTGGATGACAAGCACACTTGTCTGAAAATGGCTCAGAAAAACCCACTTAACGTCAATGTACCTGGACATCCCATACATTTTCGGAATTGTATAGGTCTCTAGTCTGTCGTTGTAAAGTTTCATGAGGCTGTGATTATCCTAGAGATCACAATTGGTCATTTTATACAGTGAGGTTGAGTTTAGAAAAATGGTCTCACTACAATGAAATGGCTATGGGGACTAACATCATCACACATGAATACAATTGGGCTCATTGAATCAATCCACAAGAGTCTCAGCTTTCCAGTCATATGCAATTTAGGCAATTCCAAGGCTGTTTAGGGACCTCAGTATGCAGAAATATAGAATATTTAGAATAGGCAAAAATAACACATTTATACTGCATGCAAAAAAACTGCAGGTTTTTGCCAAAATCTGCATGGGATTAGCATAAAGTGGGCATCTCTATAAAGGGGGGCTCGTGGGGAGGCGGCTAACCATAGAATCCAATCCATTCTCATTCAGATATCCTGAGGTGAGAGGTCAAGGGACCCTTTGAAAATGACCATTCCAGTGTTTCCTTCGCCAAAATTTAGCGTAATTTAGCCCCTTTCCAATAAGCTAGCATGACATTGTTGGTATCAATGGATTTGATAGTTAGTTAGGTCTTCTAGTTTCATATGATCTTCACTGGCTTTAAAGATGAGCCTGCTACAGCCTCTAAACAACAATAATGTCGGCCACTGATGCCGGCGTCCTCAAAGAGTAGCCTTTTAGACTTTACAGCCCCCTCAGCACAGCATCCTCTGCTCCCAACATCACATCTCAGACTCAGCAACTTGCCAAATTCAACCGTATCTGAACAATGTGCTCCAATCAAAATGCACTCTACCTTTGAGCATAATGTTTTATTGGCTGCCTAGTGCCTAGTACTATGTCAGTCACTCAAAAAAAGCAGCATCATCAAATTGCTAACCACCGTGCATCTTATATAGTGGGCAATCTCTGCCTGTCTATTCTCTGTCTGTTCTCTGTTTAAATTTTTGTTCCACTGATGATGTCATAGGCATTGTGACATCACTGATGATGTCATCAGCGTATGCGAGCTGCAGGGCCAGCTCGGCGAGCTGCAGGGTGGGTGAGGCCGCTCAGCAGCTGAGCTAGCGAGCCCACACAGTGGGCGAGCCTAGGAATTCAGCACGCGTATCACCCCAAAATGCCTAGTATTGTAAAATGACATATATGTTCAAGTTGTGCCTGCACAATCTAGGCCTACATGTTGAATGAATGCTGATGGCACCTGTTGACATTTTCTCTCTCTTGACAATGGCAAGACAATCAGAAAGAAAATGCAAAAATTACAACAGCTGCCTCATAGTAGTGACGCTATCCTTGTCTAGGGCAGCGTTAAACAAGAGTCTGGTCATGACCAGGCAACAGGTAGTGGCTATATTTCCAACAGCATTTGAAGGCAACAGTGGTTACAGCCTAGTTGTACTGGGGGGGGGCTCCTGAGTTTCTAGTTAGTTTAACAGAGTCAAACAGGTTTAATCAATGTGCAAATCACTCTGCTGCTGTGTGATAGCTAGGGGTTGTATTGCCCACATTTTTGCATAACCTATTGATTTGCCTATCCATACGGATCTGTTGTGCCCATGATGGCTTCCATGGCCACAGCATCCTGCTGCAGTTCTGCATGATTGTAGAGACATATTGCCAGTCTCAAAAACAAAGTTTTCCATCAGGATTTCAGTTTGCAAACTTTGTTGATGCATGAGTCCTATACCAAATATATAAATGAGGAATACATTGGATATTTAGGGGAAAATCACATGCTGTTTTGCAAAACGGGATTGGTCATTCCCCTGTGCATTTACATTCTCTCTCTCTCTCTCTCTCTCTCTCTCTTTCACACACACACACACACACACACACACACACACACACTCACACACACACACACACACACACACACACACACACACACACACACACACACACACACACACACACGCACACACACACATTCCCTAATTGCCTTTGAGCCTCTCGTGATGTCTCATTTTTAGGGTGCATGGAAACAGCCTCGACAGGGTTTTAGGGTGCATGGAAACAGTGTCGAGAGGGTTAAATGGGCAAAGTTCTGTTCCACCCCACATTGGTAACCGTCTCAGTGGCCTGCTGCCAACTGTCCCACACACATTACACTCTGCCTGCCCTGCAGCATCTAACATCACAGCTTCTCATTAAGGTATTATAATACGGTTAGTCTAAGAATAGAATAGATGCCAATGCCTTAAAGCCACATGGCTTAGGCAATGACTAGAATAGAATAGAATAGAAGTAGCCTATGAGTAATAGCATAGGCCTACCATAGATACATGTATCGGTAACATTGTGTATTATAGACCTACCAGAAGGTAAAATGATGTCAATAAAATACAATAGTAGGCCTAATATAATAGAAGTAAGTCTATTTAAATTAATGTAGCCTATCAGAATAAAATAGAATCACGGTTTACAATTATAGAATAGAATAGAATAGAATGGCATAGACAAATCTATCTGATACTTTAAATGGTCATAATAGACTAGACTAGCATAGAATAGAATAGAATAGAATAGAATAGAATAGAATAGAATAGAATAGAATAGAGCCTGCCACACACAGTGCAGCATGGAGGCCGGCGAGCATCTGTCACACCTCCTCGCCGGGCAGGCGGCACACCGGCTCTGTCAGGACCGTAAATCCTGTCTGATTTGAGTGATCTGACGCTCACGGCTCACCTCTCCTCGCTCGATCCGCTCCACGATGCTGGCGAACTCCGTCATGTCCTCAGAGTCCGACATGGTAACAGATGATGATGTCAGGGCGACAGCGCTGCAGGGGGTGATGCTGATTAATGATAACCGATAATAATCAGGACGGGAATATTAAATCAAACGAAACATGCGGAGGCAAATACAGGCGGGATCAAGAGGCGGTGAGGCGGAGATGACATCCAGGGAAAACAGTCCATCCAACCACATCGCTATCACAACCCCTCTCTCTCTCTCTCTCTCTCTTTCACTCTCTCTCTCTCTCATATAGCTACAGTATAAAACATGCGCCGGCTGATTTCAGTTGGAATAATCTTGGAGGGAAAACCCCGCCCTCATCTCCACGCTAGTCTATACTGTACCCCCCCCCCCCCTCTCTCTCTCTCTCTCTCTCTTTCTCTCCTCTCTCTGTGCAGCATCCCTCGGCGGCGACGTCTCGGGTACAGAGCTCTTTGTATTCAGCTCTGTCAGAAATCAGACTTTCAGTGATTGACGTCCGTTTTGATTTTTTAATATTAGAAATAGGCCTACAAATAGCTTACTGATAATAATATTGAGGTTGACTGAATGTCTTGTTTTCCAGTCTACGCCTATCAGTCAAGTTAGCTGTTGTTTACGCATGGGTGCATGGCAACGCGCTCATGCGTGCATATGCTATTATAGGCCGATTTCTGCTCATCCCGACCCAAATAACTCGCTGTAGCCTTTTTGGTCTCATAGTGCGCATATGTTCGTGCTTTTGTTGGGTGGAAAAACACCAGAGTCTAGTTCACATGAGAGTCAGTGAGGGAACACCTTATTAATATTTAAAAGAAAGAGGGTTCATTCAATCGTCTCTTGAGCCTGGCTATAGCTAGCCTACATGATTGAGACCGGATTAAGTTTAAATTCTGGCAATGCCACTTGTTCCGCGTCACCAGATGGTCTGTCTCCATGCAGACTTGGATTATTCTCCTCTTTTTTGGGCGGGGGCGGGGGGGTTGCATTTCTTCATCTCTGTGCTATGGAAAATTAAAAAATACTCTTTTAAATGAACTTTTTAAAGAGACAAAATTATCTTACTAATGTTCAGATGTTCTCATAAACCCAACACTGACTTTTTTAGTGACAAAACTGAGCATCTAGCAATTTTTTTCTTTATTATCATATTTGATTCATGAAGAAACAGAAGCATGCTGCTAAGATTTCTAGACATCTATGCAGTTAGGCACCTGTCATGAATGCCCCATATAGACTCATAATTGAGCAGCAGAGCCCTCCACTTGAGTGAATAATCATTAGGAAACATTGATTAGTTTGTTTGTAGAATTGATTAAATAACATCCTCAGCTGATGAACTCTCCACAGCATCCTCGAGCCTATAGTATACTGTAACCTGTGACCTGTCTCACTTCATCCTCATCATCTGATAACTCGTTGTCCAAGCCATCCTCTACTATTTTGAGCAAAATTATCTCCTGTTTAGTCATCTGTGTGTCTCTTAAAATGTTATAACATCAGGGGAAAAAGTGTTGGCCACCACAGTGGACACTGACAAAAGTGCCATATTCAGAGAGGGTTACAGTTTACTCTCAACTGTTGTTAATAGCCTACAAGTCCATTCCTCAAACTCAATCTACAGAAACACCATGCATACTTTTAAACACGTATCTCTCTTGCACTCGTAAAATGTATTTTAGATTTTTTTAATAATCAATTTGAAGAGACAGGGCATTGGTTACAACCCAGAGTCTATCATTCTGACGACTAGACTGGGTGCCCAGATTGCAACCCAACAAATTTGATATAAGTGAAAAGTCCAGGATGTCCTCTACACACTGCAACAGGTTTCATCATAGTTCTTGATATTAAGAGCAGAGAGTAATGTGGACTACAGTGTACAAAAATGAACCGCTGAGTCTCAGGAGGTCGATGATTTTGTGCATGCAGGCGTGAGACAGCAAGTTGCTTCCAGCATACAGAACAGATGGAAAGAAAGTCGACAGGGTCCTTATCTCCAGACAGAATATGGAATCATATTGAATATATGAAACTTTATGTTAAAATTATTAAAGTAGCACTATATAAATAGCCTGATATTCAGACTGAATAGTCAACTCGTACACTCATTCATTTCCATCAAGAGCAGCCAAACGTAACTCCATGGAGTGGGTGGATTCAGAGGTCTGGACCCAGGCTACTATAGAACCATTATCAGAATCAGAATTATATATCCTCTGATTCCCAGAAAACCAACCCAGATGCTGTTATGTCCCCTTTTCCATCATTTCTATACATTCTTTTCATTGTTGTGGCACGATCTGGCATCAGATTATGGTTGATAAGCATCTATCTGATGTCTAAATGTGTCTACATCAGCTGCACATGTTTGTTTTTCCCCCAAAACAGATTTGAACCTGAGACTTCAACATTAGACAGCACATTTCTACCGGGCAGCCTCTGCTATTAGCTGTGGAAGTCCTCCAGTGAATATGGGTCCATATACGACCACACCCAAGATACAGCTGCAGCTGGCTTATCAAGGGAGCCTTTTCCCTACAGTTTTCATTTGGGTTGGGCTGTTCACACAAGAAACATAGTTGAATCTATGACATACATACATTTAGCTGCTTTCTAAACAGAGAAAAAGCATTACATCTGGAATCAAAAGGGCTATTAAAAGTATTTTTGTGACCCTAATAGATCTAGTCTTGATAGCTGGGTGTGACTATAGGACACATGCATGCATCATTTTATCCATATGAATAATAATGCAAAGACACACACACACAATCCCACCTGGGAGCTGCCTAACACATCATTATTGCTGGCTGTGATAGGTTCCCGGCTAATGTTATGTGTGCTTCTTCACTGACCTGGCAAATAAGGAATAAAAACACATTGTGTTTGTGTCTAAAGCAGAAGACATCCACTTTGCAGGAAAATGAAAGCCAAATAGAGAAACAGAGAAACATGTTCAGCAGACCACATCTTTGCAAAATAGAGCAACAAATGCAACACATGGGGTCCTTCAGCCAGGCGCACAGATATGAGAGAGGAAGAGAGGCTCGGTGTCTCAACTTCAGAGGCAACCGTTTCTGAAGCTGTACAGCTGCTTATCTCACAATCTCACATGTTTATTATCAGATTCATTAAGGGTGTCACTTATCGGGCATTTATGTATAAAGAGTGGGGACAATAGTTTGTTTCATACATGCATGAAAGAAAGAAGAGATACCTTGTATCAGGCTACAGAAGAAAGCCCCCTCAGAGCCAGAAAGAATGGGGTCAGTCAGAGGGATCTCAATCATCTCTCCTCCTGCATCTATCTTTAATCGAAGCCTATACTGCTGCTGCTGAAGCTGTGTGCAGTCCATTAGAGAGTATGTTGGAGATTAATGAATGACTTTACAGGAGCTGAAAACCAGAGTAACTCAGTGAGCCAAACAGTGATCAGAATCTCATGGGGAGATTAGGTAATGATGAACAGTTTTTTCCCCTTGTGTTTTTAGCATGGGTGCATGGCCTCGGTGGGGAAAAATCCACCTGATGCTCAAAGGCTATGAGGATGAGGTGGAGGCATCCCCTTTGTTGCCATTAATATTGCCTGTGGTACTCTTCCTTTAACCATTTTTCTATTGTTATCATTTCCATTGTATGCCATGTTAAACCAGCCTGGTATCCAGCCACATATGAATCACAGTCGTCATCACTCTTCATATGGATTCATTGGGGCTGGTTACCAGGCTAATGTTTATTTATTTATTCGTTTATTGAACAGGGACAAACGCATTGAACATTATTTCATATGACCTACAAAACAGATGTCATGCATACAGGTTTCTAGCAAGGGCTAATTTGCAACCCCTGTCCCTGGTTAGGCCTTTACTATTAAAACAAAAGTTCAAGAGAAAGGTTAAAACAGTAGCAAAACGTTAAAAACGGACCATATAAAACAGAACAAAATAAAGAGAAAAACAAAAAGCAAAAACACAAAACAGATAAGGACAGAAAACTAAAATAGTACTGGTAATAGTTAAACCACTGTACAAGAGAATAAAGGATACAATAAAGGAGAAGGTGAGGGAAATCACTGCAAGCTCACCACCTTGCCCCATGTTAGAGTTAGTGAACGGGAAGGACATTTCTATAAGCAGCACATCTCGGGGGGGAGGACTTGAAAACACACAGAACAATTGAAAATGTTAGTATGCGTCTTTATTGACCATAAATACAGTATGCACTGCCAAGGGTCATCAGCATTTCTGTCCTTTCCGAAACTGAAGTATAATACATCACATGATCACTTATCCAATACCTCTAACCATCTCATACAGCTGTAAACATATTTTCATCATGAGCACTTGCACAATAGAAGTGACATAGGTATAGACTTTGACATACATATCTACACTCAATGTTTCTACAAAGTATAGAAAAAATAAATCCAATGACATTTGTTTATGTATATTAGTTTATGATGGGGCATTGTTCATGAGTGACCCCAAGCGGCATTTTGGCTGCATCTCAAAAGACTAATAAATCCGTCCTCCCGTCTTTTCACATCTCTCCAACACAAATCCCTTCAGTTTGATGTTGTCGGCATCATCTGCAGTGCCTTGAGGCAGAAAGGAGATGCAAGAACATAAGTAACAACTGTTAGGATGCAGCCTTCACCTGTAGCAGAAGAAGATCCATCCTTCCATTCTTTCATCCATCTATTGAGTAGCTTGCCCCTTTCCAGGGTCAAGAATGCAGCATTTGTGGGCTCTGTCTCAGTGAATTCTCCCCTCCTTCAGGAAATGCATTAATCGATCCGACGTGACCACACTGGACAAAACCAGCTTCTGGTAAAACTACTACTGCCAATCATCTGATGTCAGCTTAGATGAGTGAAATCTACACAGAAGGAAGGGGAAAAAAAAAAGCTTGAATACACCTTCCCTCCATCCCTTCTGGAGAAATAACACTCATCGAAAACGCCTTTATTGGTCGAAACTGTAGTGAAATTGAAACCTGCCAAAGGCAGATTTAAGCCTGCTGTGATTGTGCTGAAATGAGACAAAGGAGGAGGAAGTGAGAGAGGTTTCAGAGAGCAGCCACACAGAGCAAAGCTGCATGAGGCACATTTCAGAGAGAGTCAAGTTTGAGTGAGTGGTCTGGCCATGTGACTTAGTCAACCAAACCCCAGAGGAAGAAATAAACGTCACTTAAACCCAAAACAAAAGGCTTCTGAAGATGCATGGGAGCCACGGTTATTCAATTTCATTTTGGCTCCACAGTGCTGCTTCAGAATATCACATTTTCCCCCGTTTCTTTCCTCCACGTTCTCCGTCAGTGCATCAGGACCACTTACCACCAAATCCACCTAAAGACAAAGTGTTATGAGAGGGTCACAACACAGCAAAGTTTTTTTTTAACAAAAATATCTCTTACATAAACGTAACAAATAATTAAAGGCAAAATTAGCTTGAATTTGTTCACTTCAAACACAAACAATTTGTATGTCTGAGGCTCAACCCAGCAGGTACAATTACATCGATTTTATGTTTACTACCCCCTAGGTTAAATTATTAAACACGTTTTGTGGAGATAAAGAAAAATCTGACTAAAAATGTGTGCTTAGTCTCGGTAAAACAACACTGAGTAAGTAACCAAACAGTTGAAAAGCAATAACAGGAGAAAAGACAGCACACAAAGATCAACCAGTAGAATCGTAGAAATGCTTATTGTCTCAGGCAAAATAGTCACATAAAGTAATATAACAATATAAATTTAGGCTAAAGAAGCAGTTGGCTAAAAAGCACTTGTCCTCACACCAAAACAAGGCTATATAAGACTGGGGTTTGGATCCTCTGACGATGGTGCAGAGGGGAGAAAAGATTCCTGCCTCCGACGCTTTACTTTCAATAATAGATGGGCCAAATCATTTATTTATTCAGCTCTCCTTCTCTCTTCTCTGCTTTCTTCTGTCTGTCTGCTGCTCTGGTTTCTATTGCTATACCCAGGGTGACGCGGTGGGAGGGAGGGGGTGGATTCTGAAAAGGGAGGAGGGGACAATATTTTTTACAGCCAGTCAGAACCCGGGGTTCGCACATACAGGAGCGCCGTCTCTCCCAATGTATTCCCCACTCTGACCCTGACCGGCTTATGCCTGTGGTATTGTCTCCTCCTCGCTTGCGGGTGGTTGCGGTCTTAAAGGGAGAGCATTCAATCTCAGTGGCTGGGGCATCGGAGGCTTGGAGTGAGGAGGATGCTGAGAGGAGCAGGTTCAGCCCAACACAGCGTCTCAGTGCCGACAGTACGTGGGCACCGTATCGATTGATCTCGGCACAAGGGGCAAGAAGGCGTGGCCGAATCACGTGACCTCCATCACGTTCTATCGTGCCTGTGAGCACTGTGTACGCAGCAACACACTGAACTGTGCTTTAGTGACAGTGGAGCGGATGGTGGATGGCTACGAGGTTAAAGATTACAAGGTTCGGTCAAGTCTTGAGGAAGTCAACGTCTCAGCGGTCTGCGATGTGACCGGCACAGTAGAGAAGGGTCGTTTCCATAATTAGACTCATCGAAAAGTTCTGTTCCTGTGCATTGTTCGTTGTTTTTGCCCCGTAGCCAAACATTCAGTTCCTAGTGCCGTTCAAAAGAACAATACATTTCCTCCATCCTGTGATGCCACTGTCTGTCTCATCTTTCTCCTATTGATTCTAGCATGGCTATAGTCCCTTGCAGGGGATGAGGAGGCTGGTGGTGATGAGGCGCTTAGTTCAGTTTTGAGTTGAGGAGCCGGGGGCTGTCCGGCTTGTATCTGCTGTTAGAATGGACCACTACCGCCTTGCAGGGAATACAGGATTTCCCCCCTTGCTTATTAAATCCCCCGAGAGGCCAAACTTTTTTTTTAATCTCTCTGCCTCAAGAAAAATGTGGAATATCCAATATATTGTCTGTGTTCTGCGAAGATAAGGCCCTAATAGCTGAGCACAAATACGCTTCTGAACAGGTGCCAAAAACCGTAGATGCTCCTACAGATTGTTCTGTGCTCTAAGCTACATACGCATGAAATCCACCACGCTTGGGCATCTCCAAGTATCATGGGGAAGCCTGCAGTGAAGCTGGAGGAAGCAGAGTTTAAGGGAGTGATGAGGAACTCAGGGGAATAGGCCTGCCAGGCGCGTAGTTAAGAGGCTTTGGAGAAGTTCAAGAGCAGTGCAACGGTCCTATTGTTGGACGGCTCATGAAGGCAAGGTAACAAGAATTATGTAGCAGGTCATGCCTTGGAGTGTTTTCTCTGTGAATCTACTTTTTCCTCCAAGGTTCCAAAATATCAAAACTAATTTTACCGTCGGACCCATACTGGTTTGCGGGTGGTTGTTTAGAAAGGAAAGGCCACCAGTTACTCCAGAAGAATTTGAAGAGCCACTTTAGATCTTCCCCCAGCCCACTTTGGGTTTCACCCCAGATTTTGAATCACACCATCTCGGAAGAAGTTTCTTATTGTCCATGTGGAGGGAGTCGGTACTTTACATCGCTGGCTAGGAAGCTTTGCAGAGAGCAGTCAGAAAGGTCTTGTGGTTGACCATGCTGATGAGGCTAAGGAGCAGGTATTGTCCAAAACCGGTATCGTCTAAAAATGTTGCAAAATTGAGGCATCTGGAATGTCTTCAAGTCTCCAGTGACTCCGATTTTAGTTTGTGGCACAACATTTGATCCAACTATAAACAGACGTAATTTCTACTGTCTGTTATTTACGGTACTCTTATCTTGTCTACAACTAAAAGGCAGCGAGAAAAGTTTGGCTTATATTGCTTAACAGAAATGTTGCTTTAGGTAGACTTAAATTTAATTCCAGGAAGCTACCACTGTACAACTGGAGTCTTCAAAAACGTTCCTGATCCCCGAAAACCGGTTTCGGTATATAGCGGCGGCTGATCCTATTGTCAAGTGCTGTCAGGTGCAGGTGCCTGCGTTGTCCCTCCATGTCTGCTGCAGCTGCTGGAGGTGCTGAAAGGCTCTCTGGGTGATGTTAAGAGCTGGGTGGACCTTCCTCAGACTGGGCTCTCCGATCAGAGACAGACCACACAGCCCTAAGTAGGCATGGAGAGGGTCTGGTGGAGAGGACAGGGCAGGAGAGGAGAGCGAGAGGGAGGGAGAGGCATAGAGACAGATGAGGGATGAGAAAAGTAAAAAAGTGGGAGAGAGAGGCGGGAGAGAAACGGGAGAAACTAGGTCAGGTGGTTGGTTGCCTGTATCGCAGCACTAACAGCTGCTTGTGACAGGTGTCAGCTTCAGAATGACCAGAGCTAATAATGGTATAAATAATATTTAGTAGTCACCTCAACCTCTTAAAATAAGGAAAAACAACTCAAAATCATAAAACTGTCTGAATACTTTGATCCAAGCACTTTCTGAAGGCTATTCTCCATAAACACCACCTCATTATTAAGCAGGAGCATTTTTGTTGTTGCACTGTTTCTTTAAGGAAATATAAATAATGCACATAGGTCGGTCTGTGCTCCTCCCCTCCCCTGGGAGCAGACTAAAAGCCATGCAGGCCAGTAAATGGAACGGTAATTGAATTATAATGAAATGACAGGTGATTGGAGACTGACAGAATCAATCAAAACACCATTAGCAACATCAGTCAGGATTCATAAGGACTCAAGCTCAAAGCTGTTCAGAGATTTCTGGGTTAGCCCGAACTGTGAGGGGAGATTTATTATGCAAGTTGAAGACTGCTTTACACAGTCTACAAGATGTTATCTTAGAATTAAAAAATATGTCATATGGAGTCGTTTCTCTTCCAAATTCAAAATCTGAGAATGGGGTTTCAAAATAAAAGCCTTGAAAACCAATGTGATGATACACCGCTCTTTACAAGAGCAATGGCTCCAGAAAGTTCTGAACTAGGACCAGTCAACAGGACTTCTACGTTTTCTCAAACTATGATGCGTCCGGAAATTAAATAAGTTGTGGGTCCTTTCCTGGGGCGCGTACTGTACGCTCACATGACAGGTGTATTTCATTAAGACACAATTCAATAAGAATCAATCAATTTGGACCGAAATTGTGATCCTCCTAATTATTCATAATTATTAAACACTGATGCAAGAGCTGAACTCGCATTTGGAAAGGCCAAAGTGGGGCCAATCACTTGCAACATTATGATAAATCAAGCGCTCCTCACATTATGTGGCCTTGGTCTCCTTGACAAATACACAAGCTGCCTCTTTTGTTCTACATTGTTGCTACCTTCCTATCTTCCCAGACCAGTTCCTGCGTCATTGGCCGTAGACCACTGTGCATTGTTCAGAAACACAAGTCCAATGCTATCTGCACCTACAGTATACTCCAAAATAGCTCCTTTTAATTCCTAGAAAACACTTTTGTTCTAGAATATTTAAGAGGCTTTTTGAATACAGCCTCTGTGTTTTTCTTCTGTGTCATTGTTTCGTTCGGCCTATCTTCCAAGCCCAGTTCCTGTCATGTGAGAAGCTGGATCTCTTGTGTCCTCCGGCTAGCTATGAACAATCGCCTCATCAATTAGACATCACACAGGCAAACAAACACACACACACACACACACACACAGGCAAACACACACACACACACACACACACACACCATAGAAGTTTAGGGTTACAAGCAGTTTTCCAACCACAACTCCACCCCTGAGCTCCCTGCACCTGCGGAGTGCAGGGCAGGGCAGTAACGCTCTGACAGATACCATGAACACACGCAATGTTCAAAAGCCTCTGTGGCCTTAGGTCAAAGGAGAAATGAAAGATTGAAACTGCTTGCTTTTTGTTCTTGAGGTTGATAAAGTGACCAAGAAACAAACAGCAGCACAGCCTCTCACACATTTTCATCCCGTCCTTTTATGTTGTGTTTATGCTTTGTTTCCACCACATGGCCACTCAGCTGGCTTACACCAAAACCCCCACATCATCATTCAACTTCTCCACACAAAAACCACCACTGTCTGCTTAGGTTTCCTCTTGCAAAAACACAGAAGCTCCAACTACGCTCGTCACTTCAGCATTTTTTAGATCAAATTTTAAGGATCAAATTTCACTAGGGCTGGCCGAATATCATGTTTTGGGCTCTGGATATTGCCACTAAAATAACAGCAGTTCAAAGTTGTATTTGTCTCATGCCAAGGTACAATGTAGGTACAGTAAACAAAGCAGTGAAATGATGGTCGGCAAAAAACAACAACAAAAAAGCACAGTATTGGATATAAACGGTTGGTTTCAACTTGACAACATAAACATTCTAAATTGTCTGTAGCTTACTTACTGCTGCAGTGTTTGCTAATACAATAGCTGACAGGAAATAAGCTAGGTTTCAAACAGTTAACTAGCAACATAATTCCATGAAAACAGTCTATATCCTCCACTTTCGCAGCACGCCCAACATACATACTAGTAGTGTACTACCACAAGTAGATTTAAATTCTGTGGGAAACGCCTACCCAAAGAACAAACTACCTGAATAGTCGAATATTCGGGTCCAGCCCTAGAGATGTCCCGTCCTGTACATATGACAACTGTTGGCCTGAAACTGTTGTTATGTGTCTGCTGCTGTATCTATTTAAATCGGTATATGTACATTCCTTTATCCAGCTCTTCCACTCCATCTCTTTACATTGCTTGTCTGTGCTTTGTGGCAGGATGGCCTCCAGACAACGCAGAGTTCTGATCACAATGCCTCCATACCTGCTTCTCAACACGTGTTAGCAGTGTGAGCACAGACGTGACACATAATGCATGCAGGCATGATGAATGGTACACACACTGTCCACATGGCTACAGCGTCAAACATACAAAGATGTACACACACTGTCCACATGGCTACAGCGTCAAACATACAAAGACTGCTTTTGATTTCATTGCATTAACATTTTGAGTTGGCCTTAACCCCACAATGGAAAGCTGGCCAATATTCCCACCATTCACAGCACTGGGAGGTTGTCTGAAATTCCATGGCGATCACGGAAAGAGTGAGAATCTCATTCTCATGAAAAGAAAAGCAGTCATCAATTCTGCTGTTGTTTTCAAGTTTGGCACACTACGACTATTTTTTTTACTTTATGGTTTCTTTTAGTAGCACCCAGAGGGCAGGCAGCGCAAGAAGGCACATTTGTTATCAAAGTCTTGCAGTGTTGTTGTCTGACACAAACACACATTTTCAACAACAAATATGAACTGAAATATGAATCCTAGCACCACATTGGACCTGTGGGCTCTAAATCAGTCTTATTTTTCACAGAAATGTGTGGACCCCTGGGAGTTAGACCCCCCCTGGTCTGGAACACAGTGGTCTCCAAAGCCTCCACGACACACTGATGATATCACTTATTATGTATAGAATTGGTGATGTCACCAGTGATGTCACTCGAGTACTCAATGATGATGTCATCAGTGAGTGATGTCACCAGATGATGTCATCATTGCTCGAGTGACAGGTGATTAAGTTAAGGGCAATCAATCAGTAATTAGGGCAATCAATCGGTCCTAATTACCGAATTAAAAAATCTGGCTCCGTTAGGTCAGGTAATTGTTTACCTGGATGACTGTCCGGCCACTTAGCAAAGCCGCCCACCAATCGATCCTGTGTGGATAGGATGTAGCGTCTGTTCTTCTCATAGTTAGTGTACTGGAATACATCTAACAGCTAGGAGAGGAGAGGGGAGGGGAGGGGTGAGGGAATGATATGAGCATAAGAGAAAAGCAGGCAACAAGAGGATAAGGATAATCACATCATTGATTTCATGTCACAAAGTGGGGTCATCACAATCAATATCCAATGAAGAACATATCTATCAAAATATATTCATGCAGCCTCATTCTGTGCCATATACAAATATTTTGTCTATGTGTGTGTGTCTTTGTACCTCTGGCATAGTTGTGACCTAGAAATTAATTTTTCCCCAGTGATATATTTGTTTGTGTCTATGTGTGCATGCATGTACTAACAGCTGTGTGTGTGTGTGTGTGTGTGTGTGTGTGTGTGTGTGTGTGTGTGTGCACCTCTGGCATAGCTATGACCCAGAAGTCTATAGGTTGCTCACAGGATTTCTGGGTTGCGTGTGTGCGTTTTGACACGCACAATCACATGTTTACAGATTTATTGGGTTGTTTGCAGCACAAAATGTTGGATATTTCCCCCAAAATGTGTGTGTGTTGGGAGTTGACAGCAGTGTGTGTGTGTACCTCTAGCGTAGCTCCCACCCAGAAGGAGTAGCATGTGTCTACAGGTTTGCTGGGGCGGCCGTGGAAGCCACTCTGCTGCCTCATGATGCACCAGCGCCGGATCCGGTCCAGCTCGCGCTGACTCAGCGCTTCCTCCAGACGACCCATCAGACACAGAGAGGCTACAGCACAGAACGTCCAGCCGCCTGCACAGACAGCAGACACACAGCCGACAGGAGGGATGTGTGAATGTGTGCAAAAATCTCTACGCGTTTACCGCGGGCAATTTTCGCTGTGTAAATGTGTATATGTTTTAGGATTCGTGTGAATTGAAATCAGACTACCGATTCCTGACAATATCAAAAGTGGAAACTTTGGTTGTGCAAGTGTGGGCAGCCCATATATTTGGGGTTGTAACTGTTTAAATTAAGTAATCACGTTAAATTAAGCATGCACAAACCTAATTTGCCTTCCCCCGAAATCAAATAAGATGATTCTAATTAGATCAATTAAAACCATGAATCCACTGAAGGTTTCTTTGTTGCATAGCGTGTGCCAGTGAGCAGAGACAAGCTTGAGCTGCGAGAACCTGACACAAGATCTTCAAGCCCTAATTTTGTTGAAGCGTTAAGATTAGAGGATGAATATAAAAAAGATTCCAAAGACCATAAATATACCCTGGAACACAGTGAAGACCATAATCAAGAAGTGAAGGGAATTTGGCCCCACCAGCTCCTTGACTAGATCAGGCCTTCCTTCTGTCATGAATGACTGTGCAAAAGGGAGGCTTGGTGTTCTATGCAAAACTAGACATATTCTGAACCACAAAGTATTGTTCACTCATACTACCATATTTCAACTACTGTGTGGAGGTATGGGGCAACACGTACAAAAGCAACCTACAACTATTATGCAGACTACAGAAAAGAGCAATAAGAATGGTACACAATGTGGGATATTATGAACATACAATCCCACAGTTTTTAAAGTCCTATGCTTTGAAACTTATGGATCTGGTCAAATTTAAAACCGCTCAAATAATATACAAAGCAAGAAATAATTTACTTTGTGGCAACATTCAAAAAATGTTCCTCGACAGAGAGGGGGGGGTATAATTTAAGGGGGAAACTTAATCTGAAGCAAATCTATGTTTGCACCAGTATTAAAAGTATGTGCATCTCAATTTGTGGGGTGACTTTGTGGAACAGTCTGGATGAAGTGATTAAAATGAGTAAAAATATTGCAGTTTAAAAATAGATACAGAAACTGCATTTTGGGTAAATATAGTAATGAGGAAGGGGAATGCAATGCACAATCATCTTAATAGTGTCGGCTTTTCTATAAAAACTTTTTTTTTTGTTCTTCTTACATTCATGAATGAAATGAATACGGTTGTTGATTGAGTAACTGTGTTATAATGTTGATAATTATCTATGTAAATTTAGTCTAGTTATGACGAACTCTGGAAGAGAGTATATTAGAGAATAAGGGTAGGACTAGACAAGCATCTGCTTCCTCCTACTCCTTTTCGGACATGACCATTTGATTAGTTATTTTATTTTTTTATTCTTATTTTATTTTATTATATGTATATATGTGTACATGTATATTTCCTTTTTTCAACGTTCGAAATACATTTTCATTCATTCATTCAAGAAGCTACCAGAGTCTGGCCAATTTGCACCCAAAACAAACACCCAGTCTCGTCTTAACACCATCTCCCAAAACCATGTGAGGAAAATGTTTTATGGTTCGAAGTTGGACATTTTGGTCTTAATTCCAGAGCCAACACATATGTATTGTCTTCTGTGATTTGCTTTAGTTCTTCTTGTCCAGACCAGCACCTGTCCAGGTACAGTATTGTACCAATACATTTAGGGGAATCATCTTCTGCACTCTGCAAAAAAGCTAAGTTATAGAGGAATTTCATCTGTCGACATGATGACCATGATCAGAAGCACATAGACAATGGCACAAGGCACCAAGGAATGACCCCAAAAAAAGGAAGACCAATATCCTCGAACGGCCAAGTCTGAGGCTGGACCTCAGTCCTACAGGCAGGAGAATGTAAATGGGAGATCCTCTAATGCTAAGACAGCGTAAACTCCTCTGCAGAGAAGATGGGACAACATTACTAAATCCAGACAGTTTTCCTGCTGTTATCAAAGCAAAGGAGGCTTCTGCCAAGTCTGAATTTACACATCAAGGTGTTGGTTGTTTTCCACGTTGACATACATCGACAGAATCCAAATGAAAGTGAAAAAAGCTATTTAACAAGTTTAACTTCAGGCTTCAAGGCAAAAGGAAGAAGAAAAAAAGATAACTTGGAAGGGTGTGTAGAGCTTTGATAACCACCTGGACAGGCAGACAGGTATCTAGGTAATGATAAGCAATGCTGGCAAACAAGACTGAAATTTCCGGGTTAAAAAAGACTTGAAGGCCCCCGGATTCAAACAAATTGGCAAGGAAGCAACTTTGTGCTTAATTAGCACAGAGAATGCTGCCGTGTTGATCCACCCTGACATGTTTTGACGACAGATAGACAGCTAGATAAATACTGGGTGCAGCAGAGAAGACAGGTTGTGCGTGTGGGTTCCACTTCCTCCTACTGCCAAATATCAGAGAGCACGCTGTTACATTCACCTTCCGCCTTTCTCTGGAAACAGAGTGGAACTCCCCAGAAGATGCAGCAGTCGGTGTGCTTGTGTTGAACGCGCCTCTTTGCACAATCAACTTGCTAAAGAAACCTTTCTACACGAGAACCGAGGACTGCTCACTTAGAAAAAAGGGTGATCTTAGATTTAGATTTACAGTCAGGGCTACAATTTGGCTTCTGAATGCAGTCACTGGCACATAAAAAGCATAGTGATAAAAACATGTGTGCTTATCTATGGATGACAAGGTGTTATCGGTACAGCCACAGGAGCAGCTTACCATCACTGTATTACCACAGCCTCTGTGTGTGTGTGTGTGTGTGTGTGTGTGTGTGTGTGTGTGTGTGTGTGTGTGTGTGTGTAAATGGTAAATGGCCTGCATTTATATAGCGCTTTTATCCAAAGCGCTTTACAGTCAGTAGGTACATTCACCGATTCACACACCGATGGTGGCAGGCTACCACGCAGGGTGCTGGCACACCAACGGGAGCAATTTGGGGTTCAGTATCTTGCCCAAGGACACTTCGACATGCAGACTGGCAAAGCGATTAGTGGACAACCCGCTCTACAACCCGCTCTACCTCCTGAGCTACAGCCGCCCCCCCCCCCAGCCGTGTGTGTGTGTGTGTGTGAGGGTGAGGGTGTAAATCTGCTGACATGTCAGCCCCGCCTCTAATCATTGCTGTCTAACTCGCTATCTGCCTTAGGCACAACCGGATCAGAGGGAGTAAATATAAATCTACGTCTATGGCAGCTCCAGAGATTTTCATTGAAAACCCTTCACTCTACCAGGACGACATACCTGGGTCAGAAATTAACCGGGGCTCTGGGCAAAAAAAAAAAAAAGCTGTTGAATGAACGTTCATAACGTGTGTGAAATGTACATATGGGGCACAAAATTACCCCCAAATAATGATAGCTTTCAACTTGTTCAAGTTTTCTGTTGAGTTGTCAAATGTTCATGTGCGAACGAATACAATTGTGCCCCATGGGCCACCATAGGTGATTCATGGGAGCCTACGACTGTCGGATTCTTTGAGTCCATTCTGGGCTGAAAAAAGGAGACGTTTTGAGTGAGTACACAGCCTGGGGCAATAGAAGATGCTGGCACCACACAGCCAGGAGCAAATGCCAACAACACACAAACCACTGAGTCAACAAAAAGTTAGCCAAGCAATATCGTAAAAAAGAAGAAGAAAAAAGTTGAGGGGTGGAAGATGACTGGTTGGGGACACAGAGTGGGACAAATGGCATCATTCCAGCAGTGGGAAAGAAGTGTGGGATGTGTGGGATGATACAAAGTTGCATTGACAATTATGCCATTTTATTGTTTAAAAACAATTGTCCCCGAAAAGATACGGCTAAAGTCGGATTACATTTTATTAAAAAAAATTCTTCTTACCCTGATGCGTTCTTGGTAATACCATGTATCGAGTTACACAGGACCACACACACAAGCATCTACAAACACACGGTGCTGCGAGTGTGATCACATTTACAGTGTGGGAGGTCCAGATGCAAACATAACAAACATACACTTCAGGGGTGGCTGGGTAATGGGTATCTATATCTATAGACACGTAGAAACCTGTAAGCAGGATTGTATAGAAAGGAAGGAAATTCCCTCGTTGCACAAGATCTGTACATTCTAGTTACATGCTGCCTGTGCCGTGTTAAAAATTTAAGACCATGAACCACTCACTCCCCCACAGTGCATTGAAATGTATGCGTGTGTGTGTGTGTGTGTGTGTGTGTGTGTGTGTGTGTGTGTGTGTGTGTGTGGGGAGGTGGCGGTGGTCGTGATGCCGGCCTTCATGGCAGAATAATACGGGTTAATTTGAGTGGGAGAGGGATTAAATGAGGACATTGTTTCTAGTGAGATGGATTTTAATGGCTAATCCTTTAAACCAGTTACTCCCATCAGCCATCATTTCCTGAGCAAACAGCTCCACCAACACTCGAACAAACGTTTTCATCAAAGGTGAACCTTCTGACCGGAACAAGATCGACACTAAATAAAAGTGCCAAGTGCGGGGGTTTTACGATTTTGCTGCTGTGATTTACTCACACAAAAACCTCAAAGCATTCAAAGTGACTTTGGAACATCTGTAAGTGAAGGGAATAAACACAAATGAGTAAAAGAGAGCATCACACTCACCATGCGACTCCAGCCCAGCTCCCTGGCCAAAGCCGCTGTCGTATGACTGCAGGGAGACGAACAACAAAGCCATTCAAATTACATTCAAATATTTCATCCAGCAAGAAAGACTACCGGTACTCTATACTGTATATGGCAAGAGATTAGTGCCAACAGAGATTGTATCTGAATTGTATGAATCTGAATTGGTCGTGCTCATATTGAACCACAGAATTTCAAAAAGAAAAGAATTGTACGGTAACGTTTGAAATAGAATGAAATATTATTGAATTGAACTTTTAGCAATAATTTCAACTTTGGTTTTCCCCAATTTCAAATGACTTATTTCGGTTAAATTGCCTTAAATCGGTATGTAGCTTTGTCAGCTTGCTACCATCTAATTTCTAAAAGATATTGCAAGAGTTGGGGCGTCTGGGTAGTGTAGAGGTAAAAGCACTTCCCTATTACCGCGGAAACCCGGGTGCATTTCCGGGTAGCAGTACTTCCGGCTTGGTCAGACGTTCCTACAGACACAATTGGCCGTGTCTGCGGGTGGGAAGCCGGTGGATTATGAGTCCTGGTCGTTGCATGAAAAATCAGTGTGGATCAGTTGTTGGCTTCTTCCGAGTTCTGACTTCCCACAAGTTTAACAGTTTGAGAGGGTCATCTGTTAAGAGTCAGGGGTCAGTGCTGTGTGTGTGTCACTGCTTGGTCTGCTGTGTCTGAGAAGGAAGAGATGGCTCCCTGGCACTTGCCGAGATCACTGATACACGCCCACTGGCCGTCCACCGACTGCTTCCACAGGGTGACCTTGTTGTCGCCTCCAGAAACAGCCAGTATATCTCCAGTGATGGACCAGCTGACGTGCCAAACCACATCGTTGAACTGATGGAGCAGTTTGGCCGTCCAGGTGTCTCCTGCAGGGTCGTCAGACGTCCAGATGAACACGCGCCCATCGCGAGCGCAGCTGGCGATGGTGCTGGTGGGAAGACCGATAGAAGGAGCCCAGCCAACGTCTCTCACCCAATCGCTGTGCGCCTCCAGCTTCTGATCCTCCTTCCATTGGCCGTCTTCCTCCTTCCAGACTTTGACCAGGTTGTCGCAGCCTCCGGAGACGAAACGCTTGACGTAGTTTGGTTTTTGTCCGGAGGGCTGGTCGATCAGACTGCCTGGAACTACAGCAGGAGCCCAACTCACTGCATTACAGCCGATGGTGTGTGCGTTGTGGATCTTCTTGATGTTCCACTGCTGGTCTAGGGATGGGCATTTCTAGCAAAAACACTATTCGAAATTGGCTGGCCAAATTCGAATTTAATTCGAAATTCGAAAAAAAAAAAAAAAAAATTAATTTTTTTTTTTTTTTTTGTGAGTGAAATGTTGCATTGTCTCCCCTGATTCTAAGTCTACGGCTTTATTAATTAATATAAAAAGCTTCTGCTGTGGATTTTTAGCTCAAACAAGCATTGCACCACTGAAGTAAAGAACATGTTACATGACATTGACATTTTCGAAAATAAAAAACAGTTTTGACAATCATGAGTGGTTCATTAAATATTTAGTAGGCTCAGGTCTGAGTGCCAAAGGGGTGCCAAAGTCACCCCCTCTCCCTCTTCATGGGATTTCATCCGCCATTCATTTTTCCATAAACCTTGCTTAAAATGCTTATAAAAATTGTTTTACTTGCTCAAACCAAGCGATTTGACTATACTTAGAATCAGGGGAGACAATGCAACATTTCACTAAAAAATTTTTTTTTTTTTTTTTCGAATTTCGAATTTCAATAATAAAAGTCGACCTTGATAATAACAACGATTATTCGAAAATTCGAAATTCGATGCCCATCCCTATGCTGGTCCTGGGTGAAAGTGAGCAGGGAAATGGCCCCGTCGGAGCTGCCACAGGCCAGTATCAGACCAAAGTCTTAGGGGCCCCAGCAGACAGAGTTCACTGACGACTCGTGTACGGTGTATTCGTACATCTTGTCCCAGGCTCCGTTCTCCTCCTTCCAAATGATGACTTTACGGTCGTAGGAACAGGAGGCCAGGATGTTGCCGTACATCAGGTGAGCCCACGCTACCTGCCACACCGGACCCTCATGGCCTCTGAGGTTTGCTACCAGTATCTGCCCTCCATTTCGAACATCTTCACGGTGCGGCCGGTCAGAGGAACAGGTGGCCACCCGGGTTCCATAGTAGTCCATCTGGGCATCGTGAATCATATCCTCGTGCGAGGTGTCCACCGTGTTGATAATGGAAACCATGATTGCGTCTGATTAAGAAACAAACCAGAAAAAAGCATCCTTGTCTTGTTGCAAATGAATTAAAACTCATTCAGGGACTAGTCTGACCGATTCTGACGGGACAACAAGTATAGTTCCCTGACAGTCCTACTTAAAGCCTCTGCAGGGAAGGATTTATGACATCACTGATGATGTCACAATGTCTATGACTTCATCAATGCTGAAAACTGTGCATGAGCAATTGATTGAAATTGTGATGACATCATCAGCGACCTGGCCACTTTATTTCTTTCATGTGGACATCGGGAACTGTATGGCGACCTGGCACTTCCCTAGTATCATCATCAGTCGACTCATGATTGTCAAAACTGTTTTTTATTTTCGAAAATGTCAATGTCATGTAACATGTTCTTTACTTCAGTGGTGCAATGCTTGTTTGAGCTAAAAATCCACAGCAGAAGCTTTTTCTATTAATTAATAAAGCCTTAGACTTAGAATCAGGGGAGACAATGCAACATTTTACTCACCAAAACTTACTTTTTTTTTTCTTTCGAATTTCGATTAAAAGTCGACATTGGATGCGAATTTCGAATAGTGTTTTTGCTAGAAATGCCCATCCCTAACATAAAGTATATACAGTATATATAGGGGGAGGTAGAGAGATGATTCTCATCCATCTGCGGATGGTGAGGTTTTTGACCAAGAGGAGAATCTATGATTCCCTTCCTTTAACAGTGGAATCTGACGTCAATATCAGATCAAAAGTAGAATCAGGAAGGACCAGGGAAAATAACATTCACGAAAAACACAACGGGTTCACTCCCAATGTGCATCTAAAAGTGGGCGTAATTGTTGTGTTCTTTTAACTTTCTATTTCACGTGATTAACTGCACTAGTTTACTTTTGAGGTCTTTCATCTTTTGTATCTCTTGTCTGTACTTTTGCACTTTGTAATTGTACTTCTTTACTGTATTTTCATTACCCTGGCCTGTAAAGCACTTTGAATTTGCCCACCTTATTTCAGATTCAGCTTTCTGAGACACACAAAAGTCAATATGAGCATGGCAAATTCCAATTTATTACAATCTCTGCCGGCACTAATCTCTTTCCATATGTGGTGGCAAAAATATTCCCCATTTTAAATCAGTTAAATTGAATCCCATTCAAATCCCATTCGGGTGGCCGAATTACATACAGATATGGTAAATTCACATTTCAATTTTAAACAATTTAATCTGCAATGTAACCCCAGCACAAGCTCAGTATTCATGGAGCACAGTGGACAGATATGACATGACATAGGACCCTGTGTGTATTCATTCAAAAAGTCAATAGTCAAGGCATGGAACCAGCACAGGCGTTGTTTTGCATTTTGTTTTGTAAATCAGATGAAAATGGCCTTCGGACACGAGAGGCTGCCAGCTGTTACTATGACGTTATGATTACTGATAACAGACAGATGCAGTGTGTGAATTAGTGAGTGGGTGAGGGACTAAGAGGATAGATAGGGGATGAGTGTGTGCAGGGAGCATGGTATACAGACACAGAGGGAAGGGATGAGATGCCGAAGGGATGTAACCTTCAGCCTCTCTGTACACACTCATTTATAGGAAGGAAAGCATATGAATTTGGCAATATAGCCTATTTAGGTAGGGCCCTATGATTTCCATAATGCAGAAAATGCAGACTGAATCACAGAATTTGGTAATAAAATTGGATTAAACTGTAAAACATGGAATATTGCAGAATTTTCCATAATTGGGCGGAAATTGATTTTAAAAAGAAAGAAAAAGAAAAGTATAGGCTTAATTACTGTAGTAGTGACCTAAATGATTTTATAATAGGCCTAGGGAAATAACTCGATAACTGATTGGGGTCACAGTGTTTGGAGAGGGTGGTCGTTTTGAAACACTACACACCCTAAACACTACACACCCTTCAGCTTGTGTGGGGGTGTGTGTGTGTGTGTGGGTGTGTGTGCGTTTTGTCAGAAAATATGACTAACTGAAGACTGAATGAGTGCTCCAGTCGTCTTACTTCGGGTAGTATGTTTGAAGTGCCCATGTAAAACGTTTTGCTATTTCGAAGAGGCTGTCTGGGACGGCAAAGTCATCAAAATAAATAAATAAAATAAAATGTATTAATAAATCAACCATAACCCCTAAATCCAAATGAAAATTAAAACAAAAACAAAAATGATTTGTGGGGGAAATGTATGTCTGATAAAAAGTTGCAAATGGCACTGGCGTATGTCAGTCCTTTTCTGGTTTATTGCTTGTGGAAGAAAGGAAAACTAAATGGGTGATATCATCATGCAGTGAGAGGGTCAAGAAAGGGACTTTCCCAAAGGCACGTCGTCATGAAAATATGCGTATATTGGAATTACTAGATGAGGTGGTGAAAAAATGAGCAGTGTGTTTTGCGTGAGCCCTCTCTTCTCCTGCACTGCTTCGCTACCAGCTGACCAGCCAATCAGTGAGCTCTCTCACCGACGCCTGTTGAATCGGCTGGAAAAGCCACGACAAAGCCGACTAGAGCCAACGGTGCGGGACACACCACTAAAGAGACAGACGCGAGACATGTCCCACACCGATTAATGTACGTGTCTCAGCCATTACTCATTCATCTCAGATTTACTAAACAGCTCCAGTGAATTTAAAATCTAGGTGGACTTATTTGAAGACTATTTACTCTAGTGTTACTTGTTCCAGTCTGGCCCAACTATTAATGTGGGACAGTTAAAAATAACCAACAGTAAAGGATGAGAATGCTCTAAGGCCTAGTTTTGGGACCCTAAATGGATTGGTCTGTGCCTTCATGAAAAACAGAGGAAAATGTCAGTCCCTCCACGATTTTTTTTTTGCGATAAATATGCTTGATTTCGCAGCACAATGGGATTTGCAAAGTTTTATGTGATTTTTTGTGGTAAAAATGACAAGTTGAGGAACCTGTTTTGCCGTTTTTGCAGAGAAATGGTGGGAATTTTGAAAAATTGCAAGCCCCCGCGAATATTGCGGAGATTGGTTGAATTTGCATTCATTATTGAGATCGCAAAATTGCAATTTCCTGGCGGGACTGATAAGTTGAAAACTTGTTTTAGAACTTTTTTGATTTTTAAGAACTAATTCAATTGCTTAATTAGGATCAGCACCAGTTCCCAGCACTAAAATATGCAATAGCTGGGATGAACAGACAAGGCCTAGCCCATGTCTGTGACTGTGTCTGTGGTGTGATCAGACCATAACAACAATAAGGTTGGTAAATTGATACTTGGCGCCATCCAAAGGCTATTGAAACTTTAGTGTGGCTATTATTGGTAAGCTAGTCTACTCTTCCAGGCATGTTGACACATAACCAGCAACCAGCTATCATTCAGTGGTTTCTCTGTTCTTACATAATACTGTATATCAATTTGCCTTGGAATCCAGCAACCACTGTGTGACCAGTGGACAAAAACTTTACTTTTCAGTCATGATCAGTTTAGTAACATAGTATGCCATATCTGTGGAGCGTCCTTTGTCATCCTATCTGTGTGTGTCTATGAGAAAGAAAGAGTGTGGGGTGTTGCATGCATACACACCCATGGAAACAATGAGGAAACAATGTAATCAAACACAAAAAGGTCAAACTGTGGTTTGAGAGTGAACGGGACCATCTCTCCTCTCTGGGGACTTGAGATGTAAAGGACACCGCGTTGACAGGAAGGCAGCTTCCACTGGCTTTCTTTATGAAGACAATACCTCCCCCGACACTGAACTGTTTATCTAACTAACTCATATCTGATGGAAAGACAAACAGCGAGGCTAAAGCAAGGACCGAGTAAAAAAATCTGTTAATCTAACAACAATGAGTAAGTTTACATGGACTGCAATTTACATGGACTGCAATAATTCCACTATTGACCTTAAAGTCGAACTGAACCCGTATCGTCACGTGCGTCGCAGTCTGTTTCAGACTGAAAACATAATTTGTCTGAGATGACAAATTGAGAGGCGGGTCATAGTATCATGTCGATGATTTGATTTGACAATTCTGTCGACTGGCTTTGGCATTGGTCAATCATGGCGTGTTCCACCCCTAAATCGAGTGGGATTCAGCGTGTTGTCGTGCTACGCGAGTGGGATCCGCGGAGTACCAGGCAGCCAGCTGCTTCGTGCGGAGGGAGCGGACAATCCGATGAATGGGTGCTGCCCGCCCGCCTGGAATCTCCGAGGGCAGACCCCTGACAACCACGCTCTCAAACGTGCGCCTTTTACGCTATTTCTGTAAATACGATATCCCTGGAATGCGCGTTTTAACGAGCCAGTTACATTTCTTTGCATTCTTAGAGATTATAGTTTTTGTTTTTTGTTCATGTTTCTAACAATTGGCCAAGTTAGTAGTTAGTTTATGGGATAGGAATTCTGCAGATGACAGGCACTAGGCGCCATTTTCTACTTCATTTGGAAGAGAAAATTATCCTGAAATGAAGATTTGATTGACAGCTGCATGTCGTGATATGATTGGTTGAAATGGGGTAGAAATTTGATAGTGTGACGTCAGCAAACTGTACATTACTGTTATCAGTGAAATCTTGAAAAATGAACTTTTGATGTGAAAAAGTGTGAAAAACTAAAGAAATTAGACTTTTGTGATTTTGTTTGCATACATTATTAAATAGGTGCACTGCATACCCAGGTATTTGAACTAAAAGAAAAGAAAAGTCATTTATGAGTTCAGCTCGACTTTAAGCTAAATGAGCCAATATTTCGATGGTGTTCATGAGCTGCTTTAGAATATTCCACTTATATTCCCGTTTACATGCTACAGAGCATAGTCTGATTTTGACTCACGCCCACCACATGACATCCCTACGTCAGAGTTTCGCTACTGAATTGAACCTGAAAGCATTTGTCATGTTTCTCCTGCCAACGCAAATAGACTATGGGACAGCCGTACCTTTTTTTTAGGCTTCCTGTACAGCGAAGATCTTCCGCCCGGGACTTCCACTTCCGCTCACCGGTGCCTTTTAAAAACATACATTGCGTCGTTTTTATTTTTAATGCTAAATGTCAAAACTCTTATATATTCACTAGCATTTGGGACCGGAACTCTTCGCCAGTACAACAACAGAGCAGCACTGCGTGGAGGTGGAGATCCCGGGCGGAAGATTTGCACTGTACAGGAAGCCTAAAAAAAACATACGGCTGTCCCAGAGTCTATTTATGTGCCAAAATAGACTCTGGGTAAGGGTTCCCAGATTGGTAGAAACATGATATAGTATACTGGTGTAGAAACCAGTAACTGGTTTCTACCGCGTTGTTAAGGACAAAATGTTGGGTTTTCTTTTTACCGGGGTCTTGTTGAGAGCATGCATGCATGCAGCTACTTTCCACCAGCCAGCCAGTTGCGGAGGACGGGATGTATTTACCATCTTTGCACGTGAAGTTTAAAACCCACTGCTCGTCTCGCAAACAGATGCTCCAAGCCATGACAGAAGTGAGGATATGCTGTCTAGATAACAAAACAAATCAAAGAAACCACACGGAGGCAGAGGCAGGGGGAGATGGCCATGTACAATTGGGGAGAAAATGGGAGAAAAACCGAAAGAACTTGATAATAATAATAATAAAAAACATTGTCCATGAGTCAGTGAGTGACTGACTGACTGAGTGTCATGACTTGGCATCTTCTGCCCTCGGCATGACCTGCTGCCAGCGCCGTGGGAAAAAGAACGGGAGACAGTGTGCATGTACTCAAGCTAGGGCTTGGTATCGAGTTTCGATACTTACTTGGCACCGAAATGAAAGCATCGATACTAAGGGGTATCGAAGGCGCCTCATTGAGCCTATAAGCATGCGACATGCTTGCACACCACGCTCTAATACGGCTGGTAATTGGCTGTCATGTAGAGGCATGCATGAAAAGTTACGCCCACTTTAGCCGGTGTGTGTTTGTTGTGAGGCAGGCAGCATGCGGTGCGGAGACAGAAGTGGAACTAGCAAGCTAGTCTAACAAGCTATAGTCCTATCCTGGAGTACCATATGGTGAAGATGATGAAAAGCAGGGAAAGAAACAGAAACAACAAGGACTGGTTTCCACAGACAAGAGAAATAATCAAGAGGTGGGTCAGCTTACCGCAAGTTGTCGTTGATGTTAGCGGTTATCAGAGCCCTCAGTCTGACTGTGAGTTGTAGCTAGCTAGCTAGCTAATTGGCGCCTAACGTTATGCGCAAGCGGGCATTGTGTATTTTTAGCAACTCGTTAACAAACGCTGATGTCATGATAGTTTGTTGATTGTAAACGCAATTCACTTTGTGCCATTAAGGCTATATTGATACGCTAGTCAATGCTCAACTATTGTCTTCCATGCATGAAGTGGAGCTGTCTCATCAGTTTGGACAAAAATAGCGTTCTGTTGCATCAGTGACACTGATTTGCAACTCTCCGTTTTGCACTGAAAACTATTGCACTGATTTATTTGTTTTACATTTCTTTCCTTTGTAGTACTCCAATATTTTTTTGTAGGGACAGCAATAAGTTTAGACAACTTAAAGTTATGTTAAATACAGTAGGTTTTATTTTTTTCTGCTGTAAAACTTGAAAAAAAAAAAAAAAAAAATTGTATCATAATTGTCAATGTGTAATGCAGTTTTATTTTTGTTAAAATGGATTTTTCTAAAAATTGGTATCGAAAAAAGTATCGTTCAGGAACCGAAATCAAAGTATTGAAACGGTATCGATATCAAAAAATGTTGAACGATACCCAGCCCTAACTCAAGCTTCACCTTCCTTGTTTCCCACAGCCCAGTGCCTAATCATGTGTATTTATACACAGAGTGGACCCACCATACTCCCTCTGATGTACTCGATGGCCTTCTGGATGTCCATGCCTGACCAGTCATCCAGCATGTAGCAGATACAAGCGGCGCAGTAGATGAACCGAATATCGTTTTCACTCCCCTCTGGCACTGCGTAGAAACTGGAAGCACGAAGACGCACAAGAACACACACACACACACAAGCTGAAGGGTGTGTAGTGTTTAGGGTGTGTCGTGTTTCAGACAGACATGTTATCTAAAATGAAGAAAAGGTTCGGCAGATCTAGGTGCCAACCTATTTAATGAGTTCTATATCTGTCTCAAGGTGGTGTTATCTGTTATCTTGTATACAAACTCTGTGTGTGTGTGTGTGTGTGTGTGTGTGTGTGTGTGTGTGTGTGTGTGTGTGCGCGTGCGTGCCAGTGCATCCATGAGTAAGCCAAAGTGTACTATTGTAGGATGACAGGGGAGTTTCCATGTCAGTCCAGATTAAGAATGTTATCCACATGGCGTCAAGTGTTTTTGAGTCAGTGTGAAAGTGATATGAATCAGACTGGAAGTCCAAGAGTGTGTGTGTGTGCGTGCGACGCCGTGCGTGCGTGCACCTACCTGCCGTCTTCTAGCTGCAGTGCTTTCAGACCAGCCAGACAGGCCTGTTTGTTGACCCGGCTCAGGTCATCTCCCAGTATGAGTAGCGAGGTCAGCCCAGTGTAGGTCATGGCCACATGGCCGGTGTCATAAGGATGGAGCACTCCTGGACCCTGGAGACAGGACACAGTAAAACTTGCGTTTTATTATGCAGTTAACCATAACCATAACCATTATCATATAACCATTATCAGAGTAATGTCTGGATATCTTCGGGAGTTCAATGCATGTCTGTGGTAGGTCTAGAAGCGTAGGGCAGGGAGAGGCAGTACCTTAGTGCTGTAAGGAATTCCAAGATGCGACGATCCTCGAAACCCACAACGACTTAGATTGGATTCTGGAAGAAGATAAGGAGGAGACGGGAGGAGATGAAGACATTTATTTTCAGTGTATTGTGAATGGAAATATCAAGAGATAATGGCATAGGAAAGAGCCTATTTCTCCACTGTCTCTTGACTTCATCTAACATCACAAACCAAGCACCATTCGTTTTGTGCTGACCTTCAGCAAGGTGCTGCATAGACACAACTAGGTGACCTATGAACAAGGTGTACTGCTGCCATCTAGTGGGGATAATCAGAACATTACATGTTGACATGTGTCAGTTGTCTCATCACGATTTCAGACGGCAGCCCGTGTGTGATAGGCTTGTTTTATTATAGATCATTCATGTTACGCTACATGACTGGCAGTGTCATACTCTCTTATTTTGGAGTTTGTTCTTTCCAATTTTCTATTAAATCAAACCGGGAAAACAGTGCAATATCCTGGCATCTTCAGGACTCTGATGTTGTCCACTGTAACAAAAGAGTCTGTCTGCCAATCAATTTTCAAATTCACTACCCTGAAAAGACCCATTGAGTAACCAGATACTACAGCATAGTCATATTCAACATAGCAGAGAGACGTCTTCTCGCACAGACAGATAAGTGCAGAGTGAATGAATCTATTAATGTCAAATTCGACCTTCCTGTACGCTGTTGGAATAACAATGTGCATAATGCATATCACACAACAGTCAACAGCACAATCAATGTTTTCCCCATATTGATGACAAATAAAGGCCTACCAAGCTGTATATTCTCTTGCCTAATGGCGAGAAACCGGCCAGACACCACACATATGGCAGCAGCGTACTTGGTCCAATCAAGCACCACTATCCCGACGTGAGTTCTGTTTGTGTCTTGAATAATTAACTGTGTTAAACAGATGGTAGAATGGCTTGTTAGTGACAGAAGGAAAAAAAGTCCTTAAATATTTCGAACCCAACTTTCGGCGATGAACAAGTGGGACAGGTTAGGGAACTATTAAGGCACCTGGAGGTTTTTGTGTGGCTGAAAAAGAGCCGCTGATCAGTGGTAACCTGAACTTGTCCCATCTCACTTCCCATCCTGCACCAGCAACAAACCCTGCCGCAGCATTAAGTTCAACAGGTTGCCCAATGTTTCTAGGGCTGCAGCTATCAATTATTTAGTAATCCAGTATTTGGGTAAGAAATACTTTTGCTTTATTAAATAGCATTATTTATTTATTTTTTCTGATTATTCCACATTTTCTCCCCAATTATACTTGGCCGATTTATCCCCATGCTGCCCTACTGGCTGCCCCGGTCGCTGCTCCACCCTCTGCCGATCTGGTGAGAGCCGAGACTAGCACCATGCTTCCTCCGACACATTCGCAGTTGCCGCTTCTTTTCACCAGACAGGGGGAGCTTCACTGGTAGGACGTAGCACATCACGCCATTTCCCACCAGTTCCCTTCCACCCCAACCAGGCGCCCCGACCGACCAGAGGAGGCGCTAGTGCAGCGACCAAGACACATGTCCCCAATCCGGCTTCGCACCCTCAGCCAATCGTGCCTGTATGGACGCCCGACCAAGCCGGAGGTAACGTGGATACAAACCTGCGACCCTCGTGTTGGTAGGCAGGGAATCTACCGCTACACTACCCGGACACCCCGAAATAGCATCATCATCATCATCATCATCATCATCATCATTATTATTATCATCATCTCCAGTATAGTCTACAGAGCTGCGTGACTAGGCTTGCCTTGTACACATCGATGCTACAGTGTTACCAACTTACCATTAATGTATGCAGTTGTAATACTTGATAGTTTGATTTATGAAGATGTAGGCAATACTGTTCAGCTAATATTGATGACTGAATTAAACTGAAATAAATAAATATTATATCAGTAAACAGTATCATTCATACTAATACTAACACTAATGTGAATGCAATGCTAGTACTGATACTGACACAGCACTAATACTAATAGCAACACTGATACTAAGACAACCATTAATTGTAATACATCTTACAGAAATAGAAATTATACTAATGGGAATAGCGCTAAATATGTTAATACTACAATGACATTACAACTGATGAGCACGAGAGTCAACCCGCCTCCACTTGAAAGGTCGTCGCAGCGCGCCGGAAAAGGTGCGAATGGTCTGCTCATTCATAAAAAAAAATACAGGGGAAATCACCTCATGTATCAAGAAAGTGCAGGAGTGAAAGTAAAAAAAGTAGCCTATACAATCATGACTGCAGGGACGCCAGGAGGAATGCTCCGTGCGGTTAGGCTTTATGCTCAAACGATGTTGACATTAGTAGGTAGGCTACAATTAACGGATATAATAATAAGCTTCAGAGGGCTATAGCTGTCTGTGGCGAGTTGGTCTGAGGTTATTCCCTCTCGAAATCAGCTCTGTGCATTCCCTTACAAAAACTACTAACGAAGTAGTCATGTGCATTTATAGCCTATACTATTCCCCCGACGAACGTTATGCAGACTGCAGCTGTTTGATATGCGGGCGGTCGTGTATCGTTCCAATTTTAGTAGGACACCATATCGATCTGCCCGCCCACCATGCGAGTGCACTATCCTCCCTGCTCAGCGGACTAGGAGGGAAGTCTTGTTGAATGAATTTGTTCATCATACAGTAGCCTAGGCTACACTAACCTATGAAAATATACATTTGGGCTAGGAGGAGCAGGAAATCCCTCCGCTCGCCTTTCAATCCGGGAGCAGGGGATTTCACCTGAAAGTACACAGCAGCACGGTAATGTGGCCGTGCTGCTTGGCTCATGTGAAAGCAATTTCTGTGGCGAGGCGGCTGGCTTTACGGGACTCCTAAACGGCAATTTTTGCGCGATCTGTGTGTGAAAGAGCCTAGGGAGATCGGATACGGATTGTTAGCAGGAGCGGTAGCCGGCGGAGGTGGAAACACAAAAGAGTAACCATTTTGAATAAAACGGAACAATTGATAATGACATAGCAGGCAGAATCGATGCTGGGATCCGGTAGCTACCCCAGAGCCCAAGGTGACATCATCAAATGTCTTCTTTTTGTCCTGACCTACAGTCACTGAACACTAAAGAAGCCATAAAATATTCACATTTAAGAAGCTGGAATGGAAGAATGTTAGTATTTTGTTCTTAAAAATTAGTCTAAAATGATTATTCAATTATAAAAATAGTTGGAGCTGAATTTTCTGTTGATCGAATAATCGGTTAATCGTTGCAGCTCTAAATGCTTCGAGTAATTCAATTGCCCTCCAGCTGCCCTCCCTTGAAATGACCCTTTGCAAATGTAGATGTACAGTATCCATTTTTAAATGAACACTGACAGGCAGCATCCAATCATGATCATGTAGCTCTGCCAGCTTGGGGGCAAACTGTGACAGGGCTGATTTGACCTCTGCCTCTGCACAGCCTGGGCTTGTTTTAGGTTCTAGCAAAAATACAGGAGAAGCACAGTAAGGTTCATACAGTAGTTCATATTTAGGACTGATTTTTCCCAGCTCATTTGATTTATAGTCATTTCAGTAAGTAAAGATAATACAGTAAATGATGTATTTCGCGTCCTTGGTTCATCCCTGATTAACTCGATTTCCAAAAATTATTGGTTTGAAGTTTCTTCCATGTTTGTCGAGCCGAATAAGCCAGTACTACCCACAATGAACATACATGAAACAAAAACAAACCCAGACAACAACAAAAAAAACAGAAAAGGAAGAAAAAATAAATAAAATAATAAAAATAAAAAGGGGGGGAGAGGGAAGGGGGATTTGAGGAAATGGAGGGAGTTAGTTGCCGTCAGGGTCAAGCACAACCACCATGTTATTTATATTTTGTAAAAATGGCCTCCATGTCCTGTTAAAGGTATTCAAGGAGCTTTAAGAGAAAATCAGATTTTCTCAAGTTTGATGCAGTGGAGCACCTGAACGACTTTTGAGCCCACGTAGTGATGGAGGGGCGAGGCGATCTGCAAGGGTGGAGGAGGGGAGGGAACAAGGCGAGGTTTGGAACCTGACCATAGATTGTAGATACGGAGGAGCTGTCTGGTGGCCAGTACCATTGTCTTGAATTTGATGCGTGCTGAGATGGGAAGCCAGTGAAGGTCCCGAAAAAGGGGAGTGGCATGAGAGAATTTAGGTTGGTTGAACACCAGATGGGCTGCAGGGTTCTGAATGAGCTAGAGCGGTTGGATGGCAGAGGCAGGTAGCCCAGCCAGAAGAATGTTGCAGTAGTCCAGGCGGGAGCTGTTTGTTGTCCCTATATTTATAGGTTAAGAAAGTGGCTGCCACTGATGGCAACCAAAGGCCAAGAATTGGTTGACAATTTCTCAAAATGATTTCCAATGGCAACCTGGCAACCCTTAATGTAGAGTCCTGGAGCATTCAAATTTAATTTAAACTTCAACGCCAATAGGATATTCAATAATTGGCTGCGTGTGAGAAAGTATTTATTTTGCTGACAGTGAATTTGACAATGGAAATGGCACAGGAGATGCTATTAAAAAAGAGGGAAACTACAGAAATTATGAATACAAATGAACAGTTTCACTAAGCAGTAGCTCAATTTAAGTTGATGGTCTTTAGCCCCCCTTATCCTCCATGTTTTTATAGTTTTGTATTTTGTACGGATCATACAATCCTGGTAATCCATAGTGCAGCAAGTGACATCAAGGCTCAAGGAGCATCAGGCCAAGGTGGAGAAGCATGTGCAGCAGCTGATATACTGTATATATATAGATATATATAGAATATTAGATTAGATAGTTAGATTCACTCTCACTTTGATTTTTGCTACTTTCAGTATATGTTGATACTACAGTAATACTTTTGGACTGCTGGGGGACCAAACTGAATGACGATTAAGATCAACGGCACCCCTACTTCCAAGTTTGATCTTAAATAGTATACAAGGACCTGGTTGAAGAGCGAGCGTGCTGCCTCTTCTGTGCGTTCTAGACAGTGCAGTGTGAAAACCCTGCAGAAAACAAGTCTGTCGGGAATTGACAGGGTTAAAAAAAACCTGCACTGACAAATCAGTATTGCTTTTTTTTTCTTGTACAAAATGTGTTATTTGATTCTGATGTTTATAACATGTTTAAAAACCTGCATTGACAATGAAGTCTTGATGTTTAAGTAAGTAGTGACTTGCACAGTGCACTACATACATAGTACAAGTTATAGATTTGGGCGTTGACATCTTCGCATGCAGAGAAACTGATTCTGTGTTGTGACTTGTGAACTTGGCATTAGACTTACGATCCTCTGTGGGTAGAACCTGTTGAGAGTAGATCCACTCGATCATAATGTTCTTATCGATCACATCCAGGGCATCCAACACATCGAGACCAGACACTGCAAAAAACATTATGGTCAACCTGGACAGGAGGCAGAGCAAAAAGACAAGGTGTTAACCACAGAATAAAATACGTATTTTATGATATTGAAAGACAAAGACGCACATCTAAAAATAAGATACATAAATAAATACGAACATCGAGGCGATGCAATCAGTGACAGAAAACAGTCACAAAGGTTACTGGGTGAATGCTCCATTCAACATTAGGGAAGTAGCAACCGCTGCAACCCATGGTAACTCAACAGTGAACAAGCCAACATTTTGGGAGATTTGCCTAGCTTGCTCTATATGGGTACTAGTGTTACCTGGCTGGCAAACTATTTGGTAAGTTTACCAACGGAGCTCAAGTAAGCTCAACCCCAGGATCATAATTACCAATTAACATTGATTAAAAGCTCGTGAATGATCAAATTAAAATACACTACGTTCTCATAGTTTCTAAAAGTCTCACATTAGTTTACTGTTAAGCTGTCATCACCTCACTAGCTGACGTTAGCAAGCAAGCTAAACAACATTAGCCTCCCATTCAAAGGGCTGTTAAGCTAGAGCTATAACGGTAGCTTGCTGGCTAGCCAAGTTCTCCCAACAAAACAGATGAGCTGTCGTGTTGATTTCAGTCATCTTACCTGGTTGTTTCCAGTGAGGCGTATCTCTCAGGTAATACCTGCAGCGTTCTCTGGAAGAACCGTACATGTCGATTTCTTAAAAAGTCTATTTGCTCAAATTCTTCTAACTGGTCCTCTTCTTCCGCCATCTTTGCGTCCACACCTACCCTACCCAAAGAACTTTTATGGAAAGAATGACAGCTCCATATTGCCCCATTGCAACATCAGCGCCCAGCAGCCTCCGCCATTTTTTATTTTTGGAAGCCTGACAGCGCCAAAAGAACCTCGCACAGGCTCGCAGTGGTCAGCTGCGGTAGCGCTGGCCCCTATAATCAGCCTCTCTAAACAGTAACTCAACGGGAGAACACTCTAAATTTTGGGGATTCACATCTTTTCCGGGCGTACTGCAAATCTTGATTGAAGTGGTGTAGTGCAGGGATGTAAAACAACAACCATATTGTGGAAACTAAGCAAAATTTTTCGTTTTCTTTGTTTAGTTTTTTCAAGATAAATACCTAATGAAAAGGACCCGAGGTTCAACTCCCGTTGAGTTACTGTTTAGAGAGGCTGATTATAGGGGCCAGCGCTACCGCAGCTGACCACTGCGAGGCGAATTCTGTTTCCAAAAATGGCCGGAGTGTCGTCTCTTTCCTTCCACGCTCTTTGCCCTACCTACGAGGGATAGTTTCCGGTGTTCTTCTTCTTCTTCTGTTTGGTTTTACGGCGGTTGGCATCCAAAATGTTGCATTACCGCCTCCTTCTGGACTAATACATCCACTGTTCCCCTATTCCATTACAGTCTTTTTAACAGTCCAGTTCCTCTCAAAAAACTGACCACTATTTTCTTCCCCTCCACTACTCCCACACATCCCATTATACCCTTCACACTGGCCTCTATTTGTCCCAGTCTCTGCAGTCCAGTCATCATGATCACCCTCTCTGCTTCATACAGTATCTCCTGCATGAGATCAGAACATGCTCCACCGTCTCCCTTACTTGACACTGGCTACAATGCCCAGTTGGGTTACTGTACTGAGGTGAGATAAGAGGGAGTTACATTAGTACACCACCTCAAATACAAACGCTCTTTCCTCTGTACTGAGGTGAGATAAGAGGGAGTTACATTAGGACACCACCTCAAATACAAACACTCTTCCCTCTGTACTGAGGTGAGATAAGAGGGAGTTACATTAGGACACCACCTCAAATACAAACGCTCTTTCCTCTGTACTGAGGTGAGATAAGAGGGAGTTACATTAAGACACCACCTCAAATACAAACACTCTTCCCTCTGTACTGAGGTGAGATAAGAGGGAGTTACATTAGGACACCACCTCAAATACAAACGCTCTTTCCTCTGTACTGAGGTGAGATAAGAGGGAGTTACATTAGTACACCACCTCAAATACAAACGCTCTTCCCTCTGTACTGAGGTGAGATAAGAGGGAGTTACATTAGGACACCACCCCAAATACAAACGCTCTTTCCTCTGTACTGAGGTGAGATAAGAGGGAGTTACATTAGGACACCACCTCAAATACAAATGCTCTTTCCTCTGTACTGAGGTGAGATAAGAGGGAGTTACATTAGGACACCACCCCAAATACAAACGCTCTTTCCTCTGTACTGAGGTGAGATAAGAGGGAGTTACATTAGGACACCACCTCAAATACAAACGCTCTTCCCTCTGTACTGAGGTGAGATAAGAGGGAGTTACATTAGTACACCACCTCAAATACAAACGCTCTTCCCTCTGTACTGAGGTGAGATAAGAGGGAGTTACATTAGGACACCACCTCAAATACAAACGCTCTTCCCTCTGTACTGAGGTGAGATAAGAGGGAGTTACATTAGGACACCACCTCAAATACAAACGCTCTTCCCTCTGTACTGAGGTGAGATAAGAGGGAGTCCAAAGGAGACCAAAATCCATTGAAGAGATCATGCAGGAGTGCACAGGAGCATGTCAGCCGGATGAGTTGGAATCTGTGGGAGAAGCGCTGAAAATGTCAAGGAGAGGAGAAATAGACTGGATATCAGCAGTGACATGCAACATGGATGCACTGCCTGAAGAGAACAGTGACCCAATTCAACCTTTGACAGTGGAGAGCATCAGAAATGCACAAAACACAGATCCAGTAATTAGCAGAGTGATGACCCTGAAAAGAAATCACAATCGTTTGAGACACAAAGATAAGCTAATGGAGTCAGTAACTGTCAGACAACTCCTCTGAGAATGGCCCCGCTTAAAGATAGATGGAGATGGAATCCTACGGAGAGAAGCAGCATCGAGAAACCAGTTAGTGATTCCTGAGTCACCCAAACATGTCATCTACACACACCTGCATGAGGAAATGGGACACCTAGGTGCTAATCGAATGATTAACCTCGCCCGGAAGCGTTTCTTCTGGCCCAAAATGGGTGCGGAAATGGAGCACTATGTAACCAAGGTGTGTCGCTGTGTTAAACAAAAGAAACCCAACCGTGTCACCAGAACACCTATACAGAGCATTGAGACATCAGTCCTAGAGTTACATTAGGACACCACCCCAAATACAAACGCTCTTCCCTCTGTACTGAGGTGAGATAAGAGGAAGTTACATTAGGACACCACCCCAAATACAAACGCTCTTCCCTCTGTAGTGAGGTGAGATAAGAGGGAGTTACATTAGTACACCACCTCAAATACAAACGCTCTTTCCTCTGTACTGAGGTGAGATAAGAGGGAGTTACATTAGTACACCACCTCAAATACAAACGCTCTTTCCTCTGTACTGAGGTGAGATAAGAGGGCAGCACATGGTTGACCAGAACACTTGCGAAACGTTAGTGATAGGGCACTCTGAACACGGCTGAAACGTTAAGTGTCAGGTCACTCTGAACACGGCTGGATCGTTAGTGTTGAGTCACTCTGAACACGGCTGGATCGTTAGTGTTGAGTCACTCTGAACACGGCTGGATCGTTAGTGTTGCGGCTCTCTGAACATGGCTGGATCGTTCGTGTTAGGTCCCATTTCACATGGCTGACCAGAACACGCGCAAAACAGTGTCTTTTGCTCACAGGATCACTGGAGAGAGAAAGAGAGACACAGCATGTTAACCTGTGTCTGATACACCTTAGTGTCTCCTGCTCACAGGATCACTAGAGAGAGAGAGACACAGCATGTTAACCTGTGTCTGATACACATTAGTGTCTCCTGCTCACAGGATCACTGGAGAGAGAGAGACACAGCATGTTAACCTGTGTCTGATACACATTAGTGTCTCCTGCTCACAGGATCACTGGAGAGAGAAAGAGAGACACAGCATGTTAACCTGTGTCTGATACACATTAGTGTCTCCTGCTCACATGATCACTGGAGAGAGAAAGAGAGACACAGCATGTTAACCTGTGTCTGATACACATTAGTGTCTCCTGCTCACAGCCGTCACAGGATCACTGGAGAGAGAAAGAGAGACACAGCATGTTAACCTGTGTCTGATACACATTAGTGTCTCCTGCTCACAGCTGTCACAGGATCACTGGAGAGAGAAAGAGAGACACAGCATGTTAACCTGTGTCTGATACACATTAGTGTCTCCTGCTCACAGGATCACTGGAGAGAGAAAGAGAGAGACAGCATGTTAACCTGTTGACGACCAAAATCATGTTACCTCGCCCTAAATCAAACGCCTTGAAAAAAACAGTCATCTATCGTGCCATCAGTCATTGGAACAGCTGCCCCCATCACATACATCAATCAAACAATAAGTCCTCTTTCAAATTCCATTTAAGAACCCATTACTTAACAGGTGATCAATAGTCCAGCTGGTCACGAGCAACTCCATTTTTGTATTCTCACAAATGTATGTACAATGTAACTTGTAACTTGTAACCCACCCAAAATGCAAATGTGTTATATTACACATATCTGATATATATCATGTATTATAACTTGTAAACATCACACAAATGTGATTGTATATATGTATAAGACTTGTATTGTATTGCATTATTGTATTGTATTTGGACCCCAGGAAGATTAGCTGGTGCCACAGGCATCAGCTAATGGGGATGCTTTTTAAATAAATAAATACATAAATAAATAACCTGTGTCTGATACACCTTAGTGTCTCCTGCTCACAGGATCACTGGAAGAAAAAGAGAGAGATGTAATGTTAACCTGTGTCACATTAACACACCACCTCAAATACAAACGCTCTTCCCTCTGTACTGAGGTGAGATAAGAGGGAGTTACATTAGGACACCACCTCAAATACAAACGCTCTTCCCTCTGTACTGAGGTGAGATAAGAGGGAGTTACATTAGTACACCACCTCAAATACAAACACTCTTCCCTCTGTACTGAGGTGAGATAAGAGGGAGTTACATTAATACACCACCTCAAATACAAACGCTCTTCCCTCTGTACTGAGGTGAGATAAGAGGGAGTTACATTAGTACACCACCTCAAATACAAACGCTCTTTCCTCTGTACTGAGGTGAGATAAGAGGGAGTTACATTAGGACACCACCTCAAATACAAACGCTCTTCCCTCTGTACTGAGGTGAGATAAGAGGGAGTTACATTAGTACAACACCTCAAATACAAACGCTCTTTCCTCTGTACTGAGGTGAGATAAGAGGGAGTTACATTAGTACACCACCTCAAATACAAACGCTCTTTCCTCTGTACTGAGGTGAGATAAGAGGGAGTTTCATTAGTACACCACCTCAAATACAAACGCTCTTTCCTCTGTACTGAGGTGAGATAAGAGGGAGTTACATTAGTACACCACCTCAAATACAAACGCTCTTCCCTCTGTACTGAGGTGAGATAAGAGGGAGTTACATTAGTACACCACCTCAAATACAAACGCTCTTTCCTCTGTACTGAGGTGAGATAAGAGGGCGGCACATGGTTGACCAGAACACTTGCGAAACGTTAGTGATAGGGCACTCTGAACACACTCTGAACACGGCTGAAACGTTAAGTGTCAGGTCACTCTGAACACGGCTGGATCGTTAGTGTTAGGTCACTCTGAGTACGGCTGGATCGTTAGTGTTAAGTCACTCTGAACACGGCTGAATCGTTAGTGTCAGGTCACTCTGAACACGGCTGGATCGTTAGTGTCAGGTCACTCTGACAACGTCCTGGATCGTTAGTGTTAGGTCACTGTGAACATGGCTGGATCGTTAGTGTTAAGTCACTCTGAGCACGGCTGGATCGTTAGTGTTAAGTCACTCTGAACACGGCTGGATCGTTAGTGTTAAGTCACTCTGAACACGGCTGGATCATTAGTGTTGAGTCACTCTGAACACGGCTGGATCGGTTGTGTTGAGTGCCTCTGAACACGGCTGGATCGTTCGTGTAGGACCCATTGCACATGGTTGACCAGAACACTTTTGAAACGTTAGTGATAGGGCACTCTGAACACGGTTGAAAGCTTGGCGTCAGGTCACTATGAACACGGCTGAAACGTTAGTGTCAGGTCACTCTGAACACGGCTGGATCGTTAGTGTCAGGTCACTCTGACAACGTCCTGGATCGTTAGTGTTAGGTCACTGTGAACACGGCTGGATCGTTAGTGTTAAGTCACTCTGAACACGGCTGGATCGTTAGTGTTAAGTCACTCTGAACACGGCTGAATCATTAGTGTTGAGTCACTCTGAACACGGCTGGATCGGTTGTGTTGAGTGCCTCTGAACACGGCTGGATCGTTCGTGTAGGACCCATTGCACATGGTTGACCAGAACACTTTTGAAACGTTAGTGATAGGGCACTCTGAACACGGTTGAAAGCTTGGCGTCAGGTCACTATGAACACGGCTGAATCGTTAGTGTCAGGTCACTCTGAACACGGCTGGATCGTTAGTGTCAGGTCACTCTGACAACGTCCTGGATCGTTAGTGTTAGGTCACTGTGAACACGGCTGGATCATTAGTGTTAAGTCACTCTGAACACGGCTGGATCGTTAGTGTTAAGTCACTCTGAACACGGCTGAATCATTAGTTTTGAGTCACTCTGAACACGGCTAGATCGGTTGTGTTGAGTGCCTCTGAACACGGCTGGATCGTTCGTGTAGGACCCATTGCACATGGTTGACCAGAACACTTTTGAAACGTTAGTGATAGGGCACTCTGAACACGGTTGAAAGCTTGGCGTCAGGTCACTATGAACACGGCTGAATCGTTAGTGTCAGGTCACTCTGAACACGGCTGGATCGTTAGTGTCAGGTCACTCTGACAACGTCCTGGATCGTTAGTGTTAGGTCACTGAACACGGCTGGATCGTTAGTGTTAAGTCACTCTGAACACGGCTGGATCGTTAGTGTTAAGTCACTCTGAACACGGCTGGATCATTAGTGTTGAGTCACTCTGAACACGGCTGGATCGGTTGTGTTGAGTGCCTCTGAACACGGCTGGATCATTCGTGTAGGACCCATTGCACATGGTTGACCAGAACACTTTTGAAACGTTAGTGATAGGGCACTCTGAACACGGTTGAAAGCTTAGTGTCAGGTCACTATGAACACGGCTGAATCGTTAGTGTCAGGTCACTCTGAACACGGCTGGATCGTTAGTGTCAGGTCACTCTGACAACGTACTGGATCGTTAGTGTTAGGTCACTGTGAACACGGCTGGATCGTTAGTGTTACGTGACTCTGAATACGGCTGGATCGTTAGTGTTAAGTCACTCTGACCACGGCTGGATCGTTAGTGTTAAGTAACTCTGAACACGGCTGGATCGTTAGTGTTAAGTCACTCTGAACACGGCTGGATCGTTAGTGTTAAGTCACTCTGAACACGGCTGGATCATTAGTGTTGAGTCCCTCTGAACACGGCTGGATCGTTAGTGTTGAGTCACTCTGAACACGGCTGGATCGTTAGTGTTGAGGCTCTCTGAACATGGCTGGATCGTTCGTGTTAGGTCCCATTTCACATGGCTGACCAGAACACGTGCAAAATAGTGTCTTTTGCTCACAGGATCACTGGAGAGAGAAAGAGAGACACAGCATGTTAACCTGTGTCTGATACACCTTAGTGTCTCCTGCTCACAGGATCACTGGAGAGAGAGAGACACATCATGTTAACCTGTGTCTGATACACATTAGTGTCTCCTGCTCACAGGCTCACTGGAGAGAGAAAGAGAAACACATCATGTTAACCTGTATCTGATACACCTTAGTGTCTCCTGCTCACAGGCTCACTGGAGAGAGAAAGAGAAACACATCATGTTAACCTGTGTCTGATACACCTTAGTGTCTCCTGCTCACAGGATCACTGGAGAGAGAAAGAGAAACACAGCATGTTAACCTGTGTCTGATACACCTTAGTGTCTCCTGCTCACAGCCGTCACAGGATCACTGGAGAGCTAAAGAGAGACACAGCATGTTAACCTGTATCTGATACACATTAGTGTCTCCTGCTCACAGGATCACTGGAGAGAGAAAGAGAGACACAGCATGTTAACCTGTGTCTGGTACACATAAGTGTCTCCTGCTCACAGGATCACTGAGAGAAAGAGAGACACATCATGTTAATCTGTACCTGATACACCTTAGTGTCTCCTGCTCACAGGATCACTGGAGAGAGAAAGAGAGACACAGCATGTTAACCTGTGTCTGATACACATAAGTGTCTCCTGCTCACAGGATCACTGAGAGAAAGAGAGACACATCATGTTAATCTGTATCTGATACACCTTAGTGTCTCCTGCTCACAGGATCACTGGAGAGAGAAAGAGAGACACATCATGTTAATCTGTATCTGATACACCTTAGTGTCTCCTGCTCACAGGATCACTGGAGAAAGAGAAACACAGCATGTTAACCTGTGTCTGATACACCTTAGTGTCTCCTGCTCACAGGATCACTGGAGAGAGAAAGAGAGACACATCATGTTAATCTGTATCTGATACACCTTAGTGTCTCCTGCTCACAGGATCACTGGAGAAAGAGAAACACAGCATGTTAACCTGTATCTGATACACATAAGTGTCTCCTGCTCACAGGATCACTGGAGAAAGAGAAACACAGCATGTTAACCTGTGTCTGATACACATAAGTGTCTCCTGCTCACAGGATCACTGAGAGAAAGAGAGACACAGCATGTTAACCTGTATCTGATACACATTAGTGTCCCCTGCTCACAGGATCACTGGAGAGAGAAAGGGAGACACAGCATGTTAACCTGTGCTTGATACACATAAGTGTCTCCTGCTCACAGGATCACTGGAGAGAGAAAGAGAGACACAGCATGTTAACCTGTGCTTGATACACATAAGTGTCTCCTGCTCACAGGATCACTGGAGAGAGAAAGAGAGACACATCATGTTAACCTGTGTCTGCTTTTTTTTTTTTTTTTGCTCCAGCATTTGCCGATCCAGCAAACACAGGGATGCGCTCAGAGTGTCTTCAATATTCCTCTTTGCGTGTGCTGTGGGGCCCGCCGATTCCGTTAGCACATTTTGGGACTGCTGGTGATGGTTCCATCTTTTCCCCTGCTCACATGTGCTCTGAGCTGCAAACAACATACATATTTCTATAAAGGAGGTGATTTTTACATGGGATAATTTATTGACAACAAATATTTTCGTTTCCAATTTCGATTTCAGAGATGCTGTCTAACATAGATGACTATAGTAGGCTATTTTGGTGTAGTTTGACCTACCTGCATCTGGAGATGGTGTGGGCATAGCTGCCGGTGTTTGCACTGTTGAGATTTAGCAATTGTTATTTATGATCAAAATATACTAGCCTATCCTTATTGTTTATATATATATATATATATATATATATATATATATATATATAGCCTATATTTTATTCCCCCCCCCCCCCGGTTCTCCCCAAAATTTCAATAAACCTTTGGCATATTATTACAATACAACAATACTGGCGGACCATAATAGAAGATGCCAAATCATTCAAAACAATAAGCATTTTGCTTTTAGGAGCATTGTGCCATGCAGCGCTGTTCCAAAACGTGTCAACGTGTGTCGTTGCCTGGAAAACGCACATCCCATAATACAACTGTTCCCATTGCATCCCATAATAGTATGATGCTACTTGGGATGCCATTGCCAACAGTGTTTCCATTGCCCTCAGAAATGCGCAAAATCTAAATATCGCAATAGAAATTGGGTAATGGAAACACGTGAATTTCGAAAAACCTCCCAAATATCGCAAAAAGTTTTTGCGCTCTCATGAGGTGGTTTTTCAGACGTGTCGATATAGCAGTTTATCGAAACAGTTAATGGAAACACATTTTCCGCATTTGCACGTCATGTGACCCATTCTCCTTTGGAAAAGGAGCGGAAAATAAGTTCGGTAAGTAAGGTTCGATTAGCCGTGGCAAAACCTCCGCAGCAAGTGTAAAACTTTGAAGCAACGCTACCTAGCAGAAAGGCGAGTGTTGTGCAAAAGCGGAGCCGGGAAAAATAGTTAATGTGTAATGGCAGAAATCGGCGCGCGCGCTAACACGTGCGCGCATTTGAGCGGCGAGATGAGGGGATGAAAAGCACACACTGGTGCGGTGGTGCTGTCTGAAGTGAATACAGTGACTGTGAGTAATACATTGCACACGTTTCAGGTGCAATGTTATAATTATAATACAGACATTCCGATTATTGCACCATATCAGCCTTTTCCCCCCTCCTACATCTCTAAATCGGACCAGTTGTAGGCTATTAGGCTACATTTTTTCCTCTGCCTGTCGCGCTCACTGCATTCACCGCAGCCAGCAACGTTGCCACTCATTTTATTTTGAATTGATAATCAGGCTCGTTTATATGCGTTGTAACTTCGTGTTGTGATTTGCATTGACCATTGGTTGGATTTGAGCATGCAGGGGACGGGATGATATGGCCATATGGGGCAGATCCCCGTGCGTAATCACTGTGGCAGCTGCTGGTAACGGGGAATTGCGTTCAGGTGTGCGCGCCATCAGACCAAACTCAACTTCAATGGAAACGCCTACAAGTCGCAATTGTACATTGTCGAAGTTGTAGAAATATCGCAATTATTTTGCGAAAAACTGTAATGGAAACACAGATGCGAACAGGTTAGCTAAAAGTTTAGCGTCGCCAGCGAGGGCCCCCACCGTTGCGGTCGGGGTAGGCTACGTTTCGAAATCCATTTAACCATTTAAACCATTTAACATCATTGCCATATCTGAAACCTGGATCCACCCAGACAAAGGAATGGACTGAAAGGCGCACTGTGCATCTGCGCTTCCTAATTGCAAATTCATTCATTCATCAAAAATAATATTTGCTTATTTAATAGATGGAGATGTGTGAACATTTAATTGTAGCCCATTTCAATAGGCTAGACTATCATACATCTGCAACCTTTCCCTTCAAACTGGCAAATTAACAAAATGAAAATCGCTAAAGTAATAGGCCTACCGCTGTATAAGACTGGAGACAGACACAACTTAACAAATTATAGACCTGTTTCACTACTTCCACAATTCTCCAAAGTTCTTGAAAAACTCAACAATAGACTGGACAAATTTATCAATACATTTTATCAATTTACTTAGTGACAGCCAATATGGATTCAGAAGCAGATCAACTTCACACGCATTGATGGAACCAATAGAAGATATAACAAACTCCATTGACCAGAAACTGCACTCTATAGGGATATTATTGACCTCAAAAAGGCATTTGATACCATCAACCATGATAGGAAACAATACGTGAAGTTAGGCCCTGTGTTTTCCTCACCTCTTCCTTCATGCTGTCTGTCATGACACTGGCAACGGCGCTGATCCATCGACCATAGTGTTTCCTGCTCACAGGATCACTGGAGAGAGAAAGAGAGAGATGTAATGTTAACCTGTGTCTGATACACCTTAGTGTCTCCTGCTCACAGGATCACTGGAGAGAGAAAGAGAGACACATCATGTTAACCTGTCTCTGATACACGTTAGTGTCTCCTGCTCACAGGATCACTGGAAGAGAAAGAGAGAGATGTAATGTTAACCTGTGTCTGATACACCTTAGTGTCTCCTGCTCACAGGATCACTGGAAGAGAAAGAGAGAGATGTAATGTTAACCTGTGTCACATTAGGACACCACCTAAAATACAAACGCTCTTTCCTCTGTACTGAGGTGAGATAAGAGGAAGTTACATTAGGACACCACCTCAAATACAAATGCTCTTCCCTCTGTACTGAGGTGAGATAAGAGGGAGTTACATTAGTACACCACCCAAAATACAAACGCTCTTTCCTCTGTACTGAGGTGAGATAAGAGGAAGTTACATTAGGACACCACCTCAAATACAAACGCTCTTCCCTCTGTACTGAGGTGAGATAAGAGGGAGTTACATTAGGACACCACCTCAAATACAAACGCTCTTTCCTCTGTACTGAGGTGAGATAAGAGGGAGTTACATTAGGACACCACCTCAAATACAAACACTCTTCCCTCTGTACTGAGGTGAGATAAGAGGAAGTTACATTAGGACACCACCTCAAATACAAACGCTCTTTCCTCTGTACTGAGGTGAGATAAGAGGGAGTTACATTAGGACACCACCTCAAATACAAACACTCTTCCCTCTGTACTAAGGTGAGATAAGAGGAAGTTACATTAGGACACCACCCCAAATACAAACGCTCTTTCCTCTGTACTGAGGTGAGATAAGAGGAAGTTACATTAGGACACCACCTCAAATACAAACACTCTTCCCTCTGTACTGAGGTGAGATAAGAGGAAGTTACATTAGGACACCACCCCAAATACAAACACTCTTCCCTCTGTACTGAGGTGAGATAAGAGGGAGTTACATTAGTGCACCACCTCAAATACAAATGCTCTTTCCTCTGTACTGAGGTGAGATAAGAGGGGGTTACATTAGTGCACCACCTCAAATACAAACGCTCTTTCCTCTGTACTGAGGTGAGATAAGAGGGAGTTACATTAGTACACCACCTCAAATACAAACGCTCTTTCCTCTGTACTGAGGTGAGATAAGAGGGAGTTACATTAGTACACCACCTCAAATACAAACGCTCTTTCCTCTGTACTGAGGTGAGATAAGAGGGAGTTACATTAGTACACCACCTCAAATACAAACGCTCTTCCCTCTGTACTGAGGTGAGATAAGAGGGCGGCACATGGTTGACCAGAACACTTGCGAAACGTTAGTGATAGGGCACTCTGAACACGGCTGAAACGTTAGTGTCAGGTCACTCTGAACACGGCTGAATCGTTAGTGTCAGGTCACTCTGAACACGGCTGGATCGTTAGTGTCAGGTCACTCTGACAACGTCCTGGATCGTTAGTGTTAGGTCACTGTGAACACCGCTGGATCGTTAGTGTTACGTGACTCTGAATACGGCTGGATCGTTAGTGTTAAGTCACTCTGAATACGGCTGGATCGTTAGTGTTAAGTCACTCTGAACACGGCTGGATCATTAGTGTTGAGTCACTCTGAACACGGCTGGATCGGCTGTGTTGAGTCCCTCTGAACACGGCTGGATCGTTAGTGTTGAGTCACTCTGAACACGGCTGGATCGTTAGTGTTAGGTCCCATTTCATATGGCTGACCAGAACACGCGCAAAACAGTGTCTTTTGCTCACAGGATCACTGGAGAGAGAAAGAGAGACACAGCATGTTAACCTGTGTCTGATACACATTAGTGTCTCCTGCTCACAGGATCACTGGAGAGAGAAAGAGAGACACAGCATGTTAACCTGTGTCTGATACACATTAGTGTCTCCTGCTCACAGGATCACTGGAGAGAGAAAGAGAGAGACAGCATGTTAACCTGTTGACGACCAAAATCATGTTACCTCGCCCTAAATCAAACGCCTTGAAAAAAACAGTCATCTATCGTGCCATCAGTCATTGGAACAGCTGCCCCCATCACATACGTCAATCAAACAATATAAGTCCTCTTTCAAATTCCATTTAAGAACCCATTACTTAACAGGTGATCAATAGTCCAGCTGGTCATGAGCAACTCCATTTTTGTATGTACAATGTAACTTGTAACTTGTAACCCACCCAAAATGCAAATGTGTTATATTACACATATCTGATATATATCATGTATTATAACTTGTAAACATCACACAAATGTGATTGTATATATGTGTAAGACTTGTATTGTATTGCATTATTGTATTGTATTTGGACCCCAGGAAGATTAGCTGGTGCCACAGGCATCAGCTAATGGGGATGCTTTTTAAATAAATAAATACATAAATAAATAACCTGTGTCTGATACACCTTAGTGTTTCCTGCTCACAGGATCACTGGAGAGAGAAAGAGAGAGATGTAATGTTAACCTGTGTCTGATACACCTTAGTGTCTCCTGCTCACAGGATCACTGGATAGAGAAAGAGAGACACATCATGTTAACCTGTCTCTGATACACGTTAGTGTCTCCTGCTCACAGGATCACTGGAAGAGAAAGAGAGAGATGTAATGTTAACCTGTGTCTGATACACCTTAGTGTCTCCTGCTCACAGGATCACTGGAAGAGAAAGAGAGAGATGTAATGTTAACCTGTGTCACATTAGGACACCACCTCAAATACAAACACTCTTTCCTCTGTACTGAGGTGAGATAAGAGGGAGTTACATTAGTACACCACCTCAAATACAAACGCTCTTTCCTCTGTACTGAGGTGAGATAAGTTAAGTTAAGTTAAGTTATCCTTTATTTATCCCCTTGGGGAAATTCATCCTCTGCATTTGACCCATCCTCTACTAGGAACCTTCCTAGAACTAGGAGCAGTGGGCAGCCACTGTGCAGCGCCCGGGGACCAACTCCAGTTCTTTTGCCAGTACCTTGGTCAGGGGCACTGACAGGAGTATTCACCCTAACATACATGTCTTTCTTGATGGTGGGAGGAAACCGGAGCACCCGGAGAAAACCCACACGGACACGGGGAGAACATGCAAACTCCACACAGAAAGGACCTGGGACGGACCGGGGTTCGAACCCGGGACCTTCTTGCTGTGAGGCAACAGTGTTAACCACTGAGCCACCGTGCCGTCCGAGGAAGTGCCGTGCCGATAAGAGGAAGTTACATTAGGACATCACCTCAAATACAAACGCTCTTCCCTCTGTACTGAGGTGAGATAAGAGGGAGTTACATTAGTACACCACCTCAAATACAAACGCTCTTTCCTCTGTACTGAGGTGAGATAAGAGGAAGTTACATTAGGACACCACCTCAAATACAAACGCTCTTTCCTCTGTACTGAGGTGAGATAAGAGGGAGTTACATTAGTGCACCACCTCAAATACAAACGCTCTTTCCTCTGTACTGAGGTGAGATAAGAGGCAGTTACATTAGTGCACCACCTCACATACAAACGCTCTTTCCTCTGTACTGAGGTGAGATAAGAGGGAGTTACATTAGTACACCACCTCAAATACAAACGCTCTTTCCTCTGTACTGAGGTGAGATAAGAGGGAGTTACATTAGTACACCACCTCAAATACAAACACTCTTCCCTCTGTACTGAGGTGAGATAAGAGGGAGTTACATTAGTACACCACCTCAAATACAAACACTCTTTCCTCTGTACTGAGGTGAGATAAGAGGGAGTTACATTAGGACACCACCTCAAATACAAACACTCTTTCCTCTGTACTGAGGTGAGATAAGAGGAAGTTACATTAGGACACCACCTCAAATACAAACATTCTTTCCTCTGTACTGAGGTGAGATAAGAGGGAGTTACATTAGTACACCACCTCAAATACAAACATTCTTTCCTCTGTACTGAGGTGAGATAAGAGGGAGTTACATTAGTACACCACCTCAAATACAAACGCTCTTTCCTCTGTACTGAGGTGAGATAAGAGGGAGTTACATTAGTACACCACCTCAAATACAAACGCTCTTCCCTCTGTACTGAGGTGAGATAAGAGGGAGTTACATTAGGACACCACCACAAATACAAACGCTCTTTCCTCTGTACTGAGGTGAGATAAGAGGGAGTTACATTAGGACACCACCTCAAATACAAACGCTCTTTCCTCTGTACTGAGGTGAGATAAGAGGGCGGCACATGGTTGACCAGAACACTTGCGAAACGTTAGTGATAGGGCACTCTGAACACGGCTGAAACGTTAGTGTCAGGTCACTCTGAACACGGCTGAATCGTTAGTGTCAGGTCACTCTGAACACGGCTGGATCGTTAGTGTCAGGTCACTCTGACAACGTCCTGGATCGTTAGTGTTAGGTCACTGTGAACACGGCTGGATCGTTAGTGTTACGTGACTCTGAATACAGCTGGATCGTTAGTGTTAAGTCACTCTGAACACGGCTGGATCGTTAGTGTTAAGTCACTCTGAACACGGCTGGATCATTAGTGTTGAGTCACTCTGAACACGGCTGGATCGGCTGTGTTGAGTCCCTCTGAACACGGCTGGATCGTTAGTGTTGAGTCTCTCTGAACACGGCTGGATCGTTAGTGTTGAGGCTCTCTGAACATGGCTGGATCGTTCGTGTTAGGTCCCATTTCATATGGCTGACCAGAACACGCGCAAAACAGTGTCTTTTGCTCACAGGATTACTGGAGAGAGAAAGAGAGACACAGCATGTTAACCTGTGTCTGATACACATTAGTGTCTCCTGCTCACAGGATCACTGGAGAGAGAAAGAGAGACACAGCATGTTAACCTGTGTCTGATACACATTAGTGTCTCCTGCTCACAGGATCACTGGAGAGAGAAAGAGAGAGACAGCATGTTAACCTGTTGACGACCAAAATCATGTTACCTCGCCCTAAATCAAACGCCTTGAAAAAAACAGTCATCTATCGTGCCATCAGTCATTGGAACAGCTGCCCCCATCACATACGTCAATCAAACAATATAAGTCCTCTTTCAAATTCCATTTAAGAACCCATTACCTAACAGGTGATCAATAGTCCAGCTGGTCACGAGCAACTCCATTTTTGTATGTACAATGTAACTTGTAACTTGTAACCCCCCCAAAATGCAAATGTGCTATATTACACATATCTGATATATATCATGTATTATAACTTGTAAACATCACACAAATGTGATTGTATATATGTATAAGACTTGTATTGTATTGCATTATTGTATTGTATTTGGACCCCAGGAAGATTAGCTGGTGCCACAGGCATCAGCTAATGGGGATGCTTTTTAAATAAATAAATACATAAATAAATAAATAACCTGTGTATGATACACCTTAGTGTTTCCTGCTCACAGGATCACTGGAGAGAGAAAGAGAGAGATGTAATGTTAACCTGTGTCTGATACACCTTAGTGTCTCCTGCTCACAGGATCACTGCAGAGAGAAAGAGAGACACATCATGTTAACCTGTGTCTGATACACCTTAGTGTTTCCTGCTCACAGGATCACTGGAGAGAGAAAGAGAGAGACGTGATGTTAACCTGTGTCTGATACACCTTAGTGTCTCCTGCTCACAGGATCACTGGAAGAGAAAGAGAGAGATGTAATGTTAACCTGTGTCACATTAGGACACCACCTCAAATACAAACGCTCTTTCCTCTGTACTGAGGTGAGATAAGAGGGAGTTACATTAGGACACCACCTCAAATACAAACGCTCTTCCCTCTGTACTGAGGTGAGATAAGAGGGAGTTACATTAGTACACCACCTCAAATACAAACGCTCTTCCCTCTGTACTGAGGTGAGATAAGAGGGGGTTACATTAGGACACCACCTCAAATACAAACGCTCTTTCCTCTGTACTGAGGTGAGATAAGAGTAAGTTACATTAGGACACCACCCCAAATACAAACGCTCTTCCCTCTGTACTGAGGTGAGATAAGAGGGAGTTACATTAGTACACCACCTCAAATACAAACGCTCTTCCCTCTGTACTGAGGTGAGATAAGAGGGAGTTACATTAGTACACCACCCCAAATACAAACGCTCTTCCCTCTGTACTGAGGTGAGATAAGAGGAAGTTACATTAGGACACCACCTCAAATACAAACGCTCTTTCCTCTGTACTGAGGTGAGATAAGAAGGAGTTACATTAGTACACCACCTCAAATACAAACGCTCTTCCCTCTGTACTGAGGTGAGATAAGAGGGAGTTACTGTACATTAGTACACCACCTCAAATACAAACGCTCTTTCCTCTGTACTGAGGTGAGATAAGAGGGAGTTACATTAGTACACCACCTCAAATACAAACGCTCTTCCCTCTGTACTGAGGTGAGAAAAGAGGGAGTTACATTAGGACACCACCTCAAATACAAACGCTCTTCCCTCTGTACTGAGGTGAGATAAGAGGGAGTTACATTAGGACACCACCTCAAATACAAACGCTCTTTCCTCTGTACTGAGGTGAGATAAGAGGGAGTTACATTAGTACACCACCTCAAATACAAACACTCTTTCCTCTGTACTGAGGTGAGATAAGAGGGAGTTACATTAGTACACCACCTCAAATACAAACGCTCTTCCCTCTGTACTGAGGTGAGATAAGAGGGAGTTACATTAGTACACCACCTCAAATACAAACACTCTTCCCTCTGTACTGAGGTGAGATAAGAGGGAGTTACATTAGTACACCACCTCAAATACAAACACTCTTTCCTCTGTACTGAGGTGAGATAAGAAGGAGTTACATTAGTACACCACCTCAAATACAAACGCTCTTTCCTCTGTACTGAGGTGAGATAAGAGGGCGGCACATGGTTGACCAGAACACTTGCGAAACGTTAGTGATAGGGCACTCTGAACACGGCTGAAACGTTAGTGTCAGGTCACTCTGAACACGGCTGAATCGTTAGTGTCAGGTCACTCTGAACACGGCTGGATCGTTAGTGTTACGTCACTCTGAACACGGCTGGATCGTTAGTGTTAAGTCACTCTGAACACGGCTGGATCGTTAGTGTTAAGTCACTCTGAACACGGTTGGGTCATTAGTGTTGAGTCACTCTGAATACGGCTAGATCGTTAGTGTTAAGTCACTCTGACCACGGATGGATCGTTAGTGTTAAGTCACTCTGAACACGGCTGGGTCATTAGTGTTGAGTCACTCTGAACACGGCTGGATCGTTCGTGTTAAGTCACTCTGAACACGGCTGGGTCATTAGTGTTGAGTCACTCTGAACACGGCTGGATCGTTTGTGTAGAGCCACTTTGAACACGGCTGGATCGTTCGTGTTAGGCGCCATTTCAAATAGCTGACCAGAACACGCGCGAAACGTTAGTGATAGGGAACTCTGAACACGGTTGAAACATTAGTGTCAGGTCACTCTGAACACGGCTGAAGCGTTAGTGTCAGGTCACTCTGAACACGGCTAGATCGTTAGTGTTAAGTCACTCTGACCACGGATGGATCGTTAGTGTTAAGTCACTCTGAACACGGCTGGGTCATTAGTGTTGAGTCACTCTGAACACGGCTGGATCGTTTGTGTTGAGTCACTCTGAACACGGCTGGATCGTTCGTGTTAGGCGCCATTTCAAATAGCTGACCAGAACACGCGCGAAACGTTAGTGATAGGGAACTCTGAACACGGTTGAAACATTAGTGTCAGGTCACTCTAAACACGGCTGAAGCGTTAGTGTCAGGTCACTCTGAACACGGCTGGATCGTTAGTGTCAGGTCACTCTGACAACGTCCTGGATCGTTAGTGTTAGGTCACTGTGAACACGGCTGGATCGTTAGTGTTAAGTCACTCTGACCACGGATGGATCGTTAGTGTTAAGTCACTCTGAACACGGCTGGGTCATTAGTGTTGAGTCACTCTGAACACGGCTGGATCGTTTGTGTTGAGTCACTCTGAACACGGCTGGATCGTTCGTGTTAGGCGCCATTTCAAATAGCTGACCAGAACACGCGCGAAACGTTAGTGATAAGGGAACTCTGAACACGGTTGAAACATTAGTGTCAGGTCACTCTGAACACGGCTGAAGCGTTAGTGTCAGGTCACTCTGAACACGGCTGGATCTTTAGTGTCAGGTCACTCTGACAACGTCCTGGATCGTTAGTGTTAAGTAACTCTGAACACGGCTGGATTGTTAGTGTTAAGTCACTCTGAACACGGCTGGGTCATTAGTGTTGAGTCACTCTGAACACGGCTGGATCGTTAGTGTTGAGTCACTCTGAACACGGCTGATCGTTCGTGTTAGGGGCCATTTCACATGGCTGACCAGAATACGCGCGAAACGTTAGTGATAGGGCACTCTGAACACAGCTGAAACGTTAGTGTCAGGTCACTCTGAACACGGCTGAAGCGTTAGTGTTACGTCACTCTGAATACAGCTGAATCGTTAGTGTCAGGTCACTCTGAACACGGCTGGATCGTTAGTGTCAGGTCACTCTGACAACGTCCTGGATCGTTAGTGTTAGGTCACTGTGAACATGGCTGGATCGTTAGTGTTACGTGACTCTGAATACGGCTGGATCGTTAGTGTTACGTCAGTCTGAATACGGCTGGATCGTTAGTGTTAAGTCACTCTGAACACGGCTGGATCATTAGTGTTGAGTCACTCTGAACACGGCTGGATCGGCTGTGTTGAGTCCCTCTGAACACGGCTGGATCGTTAGTGTTGAGTCACTCTGAACACGGCTGGATCGTTAGTGTTAGGTCCCATTTCATATGGCTGACCAGAACACGCGCAAAACAGTGTCTTTTGCTCACAGGATCACTGGAGAGAGAAAGAGAGACACAGCATGTTAACCTGTGTCTGATACACATTAGTGTCTCCTGCTCACAGGATCACTGGAGAGAGAAAGAGAGACACAGCATGTTAACCTGTGTCTGATACACATTAGTGTCTCCTGCTCACAGGATCACTGGAGAGAGAAAGAGAGAGACAGCATGTTAACCTGTTGACGACCAAAATCATGTTACCTCGCCCTAAATCAAACGCCTTGAAAAAAACAGTCATCTATCGTGCCATCAGTCATTGGAACAGCTGCCCCCATCACATACGTCAATCAAACAATATAAGTCCTCTTTCAAATTCCATTTAAGAACCCATTACTTAACAGGTGATCAATAGTCCAGCTGGTCACGAGCAACTCCATTTTTGTATGTACAATGTAACTTGTAACTTGTAACCCACCCAAAATGCAAATGTGTTATATTACACATATCTGATATATATCATGTATTATAACTTGTAAACATCACACAAATGTGATTGTATATATGTGTAAGACTTGTATTGTATTGCATTATTGTATTGTATTTGGACCCCAGGAAGATTAGCTGGTGCCACAGGCATCAGCTAATGGGGATGCTTTTTAAATAAATAAATACATAAATAAATAACCTGTGTCTGATACACCTTAGTGTTTCCTGCTCACAGGATCACTGGAGAGAGAAAGAGAGAGATGTAATGTTAACCTGTGTCTGATACACCTTAGTGTCTCCTGCTCACAGGATCACTGGATAGAGAAAGAGAGACACATCATGTTAACCTGTCTCTGATACACGTTAGTGTCTCCTGCTCACAGGATCACTGGAAGAGAAAGAGAGAGATGTAATGTTAACCTGTGTCACATTAGTACACCACCTCAAATACAAACGCTCTTTCCTCTGTACTGAGGTGAGATAAGAGGAAGTTACATTAGGACACCACCTCAAATACAAACGCTCTTTCCTCTGTACTGAGGTGAGATAAGATTAAGTTACATTAGGACACCCACCCAAATACAAACACTCTTCCCTCTGTACTGAGGTGAGATAAGAGGGAGTTACATTAGTGCACCACCTCAAATACAAACGCTCTTTCCTCTGTACTGAGGTGAGATAAGAGGGAGTTACATTAGTGCACCACCTCACATACAAACGCTCTTTCCTCTGTACTGAGGTGAGATAAGAGGGAGTTACATTAGTACACCACCTCAAATACAAACGCTCTTTCCTCTGTACTGAGGTGAGATAAGAGGGAGTTACATTAGTACACCACCTCAAATACAAACACTCTTCCCTCTGTACTGAGGTGAGATAAGAGGGAGTTACATTAGTACACCACCTCAAATACAAACACTCTTTCCTCTGTACTGAGGTGAGATAAGAGGGAGTTACATTAGTACACCACCTCAAATACAAACGCTCTTCCCTCTGTACTGAGGTGAGATAAGAGGGAGTTACATTAGGACACCACCTCAAATACAAACACTCTTTCCTCTGTACTGAGGTGAGATAAGAGGGAGTTACATTAGTACACCACCTCAAATACAAACGCTCTTTCCTCTGTACTGAGGTGAGATAAGAGGGAGTTACATTAGGACACCACCTCAAATACAAACACTCTTTCCTCTGTACTGAGGTGAGATAAGAGGAAGTTACATTAGGACACCACCTCAAATACAAACACTCTTCCCTCTGTACTGAGGTGAGATAAGAGGAAGTTACATTAGTACACCACCTCAAATACAAACGCTCTTTCCTCTGTACTGAGGTGAGATAAGAGGGAGTTACATTAGTACACCACCTCAAATACAAACATTCTTTCCTCTGTACTGAGGTGAGATAAGAGGGAGTTACATTAGTACACCACCTCAAATACAAACGCTCTTTCCTCTGTACTGAGGTGAGATAAGAGGGAGTTACATTAGTACACCACCTCAAATACAAACGCTCTTCCCTCTGTACTGAGGTGAGATAAGAGGGAGTTACATTAGGACACCACCACAAATACAAACGCTCTTTCCTCTGTACTGAGGTGAGATAAGAGGGAGTTACATTAGGACACCACCTCAAATACAAACGCTCTTTCCTCTGTACTGAGGTGAGATAAGAGGGCGGCACATGGTTGACCAGAACACTTGCGAAACGTTAGTGATAGGGCACTCTGAACACGGCTGAAACGTTAGTGTCAGGTCACTCTGAACACGGCTGGATCGGCTGTGTTGAGTCCCTCTGAACACGGCTGGATCGTTAGTGTTGAGTCTCTCTGAACACGGCTGGATCGTTAGTGTTGAGGCTCTCTGAACATGGCTGGATCGTTCGTGTTAGGTCCCATTTCATATGGCTGACCAGAACACGCGCAAAACAGTGTCTTTTGCTCACAGGATTACTGGAGAGAGAAAGAGAGACACAGCATGTTAACCTGTGTCTGATACACATTAGTGTCTCCTGCTCACAGGATCACTGGAGAGAGAAAGAGAGACACAGCATGTTAACCTGTGTCTGATACACATTAGTGTCTCCTGCTCACAGGATCACTGGAGAGAGAAAGAGAGAGACAGCATGTTAACCTGTTGACGACCAAAATCATGTTACCTCGCCCTAAATCAAACGCCTTGAAAAAAACAGTCATCTATCGTGCCATCAGTCATTGGAACAGCTGCCCCCATCACATACGTCAATCAAACAATATAAGTCCTCTTTCAAATTCCATTTAAGAACCCATTACTTAACAGGTGATCAATAGTCCAGCTGGTCACGAGCAACTCAATTTTTGTATGTACAATGTAACTTGTAACTTGTAACCCACCCAAAATGCAAATGTGTTATATTACACATATCTGATATATATCATGTATTATAACTTGTAAACATCACACAAATGTGATTGTATATATGTGTAAGACTTGTATTGTATTGCATTATTGTATTGTATTTGGACCCCAGGAAGATTAGCTGGTGCCACAGGCATCAGCTAATGGGGATGCTTTTTAAATAAATAAATACATAAATAAATAACCTGTGTCTGATACACCTTAGTGTTTCCTGCTCACAGGATCACTGGAGAGAGAAAGAGAGAGATGTAATGTTAACCTGTGTCTGATACACCTTAGTGTCTCCTGCTCACAGGATCACTGGATAGAGAAAGAGAGACACATCATGTTAACCTGTCTCTGATACACGTTAGTGTCTCCTGCTCACAGGATCACTGGAAGAGAAAGAGAGAGATGTAATGTTAACCTGTGTCTGATACACCTTAGTGTCTCCTGCTCACAGGATCACTGGAAGAGAAAGAGAGAGATGTAATGTTAACCTGTGTCACATTAGGACACCACCTCAAATACAAACACTCTTTCCTCTGTACTGAGGTGAGATAAGAGGAAGTTACTTTAGGACACCACCTCAAATACAAACGCTCTTCCCTCTGTACTGAGGTGAGATAAGAGGGAGTTACATTAGTACACCACCTCAAATACAAACGCTCTTTCCTCTGTACTGAGGTGAGATAAGAGGAAGTTACATTAGGACACCACCTCAAATACAAACGCTCTTTCCTCTGTACTGAGGTGAGATAAGACGGAGTTACATTAGTACACCACCTCAAATACAAACGCTCTTCCCTCTGTACTGAGGTGAGATAAGAGGGAGTTACATTAGGACACCACCTCAAATACAAACGCTCTTTCCTCTGTACTGAGGTGAGATAAGAGTAAGTTACATTAGGACACCACCCCAAATACAAACACTCTTCCCTCTGTACTGAGGTGAGATAAGAGGGAGTTACATTAGTGCACCACCTCAAATACAAACGCTCTTTCCTCTGTACTGAGGTGAGATAAGAGGGAGTTACATTAGTGCACCACCTCACATACAAACGCTCTTTCCTCTGTACTGAGGTGAGATAAGAGGGAGTTACATTAGTACACCACCTCAAATACAAACGCTCTTTCCTCTGTACTGAGGTGAGATAAGAGGGAGTTACATTAGTACACCACCTCAAATACAAACACTCTTCCCTCTGTACTGAGGTGAGATAAGAGGGAGTTACATTAGTACACCACCTCAAATACAAACACTCTTCCCTCTGTACTGAGGTGAGATAAGAGGAAGTTACATTAGTACACCACCTCAAATACAAACGCTCTTTCCTCTGTACTGAGGTGAGATAAGAGGGAGTTACATTAGTACACCACCTCAAATACAAACATTCTTTCCTCTGTACTGAGGTGAGATAAGAGGGAGTTACATTAGTACACCACCTCAAATACAAACGCTCTTTCCTCTGTACTGAGGTGAGATAAGAGGGAGTTACATTAGTACACCACCTCAAATACAAACGCTCTTCCCTCTGTACTGAGGTGAGATAAGAGGGAGTTACATTAGGACACCACCACAAATACAAACGCTCTTTCCTCTGTACTGAGGTGAGATAAGAGGGAGTTACATTAGGACACCACCTCAAATACAAACGCTCTTTCCTCTGTACTGAGGTGAGATAAGAGGGCGGCACATGGTTGACCAGAACACTTGCGAAACGTTAGTGATAGGGCACTCTGAACACGGCTGAAACGTTAGTGTCAGGTCACTCTGAACACGGCTGAATCGTTAGTGTCAGGTCACTCTGAACACGGCTGGATCGTTAGTGTCAGGTCACTCTGACAACGTCCTGGATCGTTAGTGTTAGGTCACTGTGAACACGGCTGGATCGTTAGTGTTACGTGACTCTGAATACAGCTGGATCGTTAGTGTTAAGTCACTCTGAACACGGCTGGATCGTTAGTGTTAAGTCACTCTGAACACGGCTGGATCATTAGTGTTGAGTCACTCTGAACACGGCTGGATCGGCTGTGTTGAGTCCCTCTGAACACGGCTGGATCGTTAGTGTTGAGTCTCTCTGAACACGGCTGGATCGTTAGTGTTGAGGCTCTCTGAACATGGCTGGATCGTTCGTGTTAGGTCCCCTTTCATATGGCTGACCAGAACACGCGCAAAACAGTGTCTTTTGCTCACAGGATTACTGGAGAGAGAAAGAGAGACACAGCATGTTAACCTGTGTCTGATACACATTAGTGTCTCCTGCTCACAGGATCACTGGAGAGAGAAAGAGAGACTCAGCATGTTAACCTGTGTCTGATACACATTAGTGTCTCCTGCTCACAGGATCACTGGAGAGAGAAAGAGAGAGACAGCATGTTAACCTGTTGACGACCAAAATCATGTTACCTCGCCCTAAATCAAACGCCTTGAAAAAAACAGTCATCTATCGTGCCATCAGTCATTGGAACAGCTGCCCCCATCACATACGTCAATCAAACAATATAAGTCCTCTTTCAAATTCCATTTAAGAACCCATTACTTAACAGGTGATCAATAGTCCAGCTGGTCACGAGCAACTCCATTTTTGTATGTACAATGTAACTTGTAACTTGTAACCCACCCAAAATGCAAATGTGTTATATTACACATATCTGATATATATCATGTATTATAACTTGTAAACATCACACAAATGTGATTGTATATATGTATAAGACTTGTATTGTATTGCATTATTGTATTGTATTTGGACCCCAGGAAGATTAGCTGGTGCCACAGGCATCAGCTAATGGGGATGCTTTTTAAATAAATAAATACATAAATAAATAAATAACCTGTGTCTGATACACCTTAGTGTTTCCTGCTCACAGGATCACTGGAGAGAGAAAGAGAGAGATGTAATGTTAACCTGTGTCTGATACACCTTAGTGTCTCCTGCTCACAGGATCACTGGAGAGAGAAAGAGAGACACATCATGTTAACCTGTCTCTGATACACCTTAGTGTCTCCTGCTCACAGGATCACTGCAGAGAGAAAGAGAGACACATCATGTTAACCTGTCTCTGATACACCTTAGTGTCTCCTGCTCACACTGGAAGAGAAAGAGAGAGATGTAATGTTAACCTGTGTCACATTAGGACACCACCTCAAATACAAACGCTCTTTCCTCTGTACTGAGGTGAGATAAGAGGACGTTACATTAGGACACCACCTCAAATACAAACGCTCTTCCCTCTGTACTGAGGTGAGATAAGAGGGAGTTACATTAGTACACCACCTCAAATACAAACGCTCTTCCCTCTGTACTGAGGTGAGATAAGAGGGAGTTACATTAGGACACCACCTCAAATACAAACGCTCTTTCCTCTGTACTGAGGTGAGATAAGAGTAAGTTACATTAGGACACCACCCCAAATACAAACGCTCTTCCCTCTGTACTGAGGTAACATACAGTATGGGTCAGAAACTGTACTGAATGAGACATGACATATGGGTCAGAATCAGAAACTGTACTGAATGAGACATGACATATGGGTCAGAAACTGTACTGAATGAGACATAACATACAGTATGGGTCAGAAACTGTAGGCAAACCCTTTGATGCCTCATGAGAGACGAGAAACAGCAGATCCTCTTAAAAAACCCTCAAAATACTCCCCATACATGATATCAACACACTTCAGGTGTGCACCTTTGTCTATAAATGTATACACACCTGTCTCTCTCCCTGCACCATGTAGGATATACTTACAACACAATTCTAACATACATACACATACTGTCATACTAGACACTCCCATCACCTTCACCCTCCCGTCACATTGCTAATAACCAATCTTCAATATGCTACAGAGGTGCCATACACATACTGTACATATGAAACACCTGCCATACACATCTATGGAACACCTATATCAATATTGCCAAACATGCACTATCTCTGAACTCTTTCAAATCCAAACCTACCTGTCTCTACCCGCACATTATTCTGTTGTTTTCCTTTTGTCTGCTTCTGTTTTTAAATATGTGCAATTATGTGTAAAAAAATTAATAAAAAGCCTTTACCTTGTCTTCATGTTTTCCTGCACAGAGAGCTCTGCAGTTGATTCCAGCACTTCCTGTACAGAATGATGCAAAACGCATCATTCTGTACATTCTGCACGCGGAAGTGAACAGATGTTGCTTGTGGGGCGGCTTCCAGGACGGTTGTTATCGTTGCTTTTTTTTTTTCTGTATGCGCACATCCACAGAGAATCGCATGGAGAGCCTTAACGAGCGTTAATGACCCATACTGTACCAACTGGCGGGGGCGGAGTTTCTGCAGGCAGTTAAACGTGAATTACTCGATGCAGAAAACATATAGTGAAGGTAAGCACTGTCCATCTGCTTTATATGACGAGATTATAATGATACAATCGAAAATCGGCAAAGCCTTCCTTTAATTTGATGCTATTCAACTGGCTGGGTGGTTTAATTGATGACTGCTCCAGTACACAATAGGGGATTGCCAGGCTGATTTGCATTAGTCCATCCCTATAATTAAAGGGGAAATATCGATCGGAGCTTTAGACGGGACCGATGGTGGCCACAGATTATCTGTGAGTGGTTCCAGCGATCTGACTGATCTGAGTCGTGTCGATATACTGTCGAGTCTGTTTGATATTTACGGCCAGACATCTGCAGGCTCCTGCAGTGTGTGTGTGTGTGTGCCCATCAGCAATTAATCCCAAGAGCCAAGCCAATGAATGACAGCCCAGTTTACAAGTGAGGTGAGGCAGAAGTGTGATATTAAAAAAAGTTATATTAATTGCAATAATTGGTGCTATTGGTATTGGTATGCTATCGGTGCTTGGAATTAAAAACATTGGGAACGCCTGTCGTACAATGAATATAAACTGACGTTACTACTGTAACATTTTCCAGCATACCAGAAATATAAACTACTAGCTAAGTTTAGCTTTGATGAGGCCAACTACAGCTTTACCCAAAAATCTCTTTTTGTGTTTGGTTGCGGTGCATATGAATGCACCATATTAATATTAATGCATGTCAATGCATTAATATAGTGCATATGAATGCACCATATTAATGCATGTCAATGCATAGTGTATATAAGGTGATATGAGAGCATCACCAGGCATGACTTCTATTCGAGAAGAAGAGAGACAGTATCAAGGTCTTTGGCACATTACCTGTGCACTGTATAGTTTCTTTGTTTGGAACGGCGTTCACGTACTGAGGAAGGTCGATTTGCACTTTTCTACAGAAGCACGGTCTTGGGAATGATCTTATTAAGTCCTCTTTTTTTACGCCTGGTGTGCTGGTGGAGTTTCGCCATTTCACTCAGTGTGCAGGGACTCGGTGTGCAGCAGGGACTCAGTGTGCAGCAGGGACTCAGTGTGCAGGGACTCAGTGTGCAGCAGGGACTCAGTGTGCAGCCAGGGACTCAGTGTGCAGGGACTCGGTGTGCAGCAGGGACTCAGTGTGCAGGGACTCGGTGTGCAGCCAGGGACTCGGTGTGCAGGGACTCAGTGTGCAGCAGGGACTCAGTGTGCAGGGACTCAGTGTGCAGCAGGGACTCAGTGTGCAGCCAGGGACTCAGTGTGCAGGGACTCGGTGTGCAGCAGGGACTCAGTGTGCAGCAGGGACTCAGTGTGCAGGGACTCGGTGTGCAGCCAGGGACTCGGGGAGCGACGGGGAAACGTAGCGCGGCCGTGTTCTGCCGAGCAGCTAAATTGACCTGCATTGTAAAAAGCCCTCTGCAATCAAACTCAATGACTGCAGCAGAAATAGAAATGAGAGTTAGCAGCAGAGCACTGTGAAGGTTATCAATGCACCTTGGGGGGTAGTAATGGGTTACGATATGAATGGCCCTTGGGGGACAGTAATGGCTTTCTGAAAAGGATATTGGACGAGTCATTGGGGGGTTGTTGTGACAGTGAGGGCAGGCCGATTGTTGTTTGAATTGTTTACAGAGTTTTAAACATTAAATAAAACAGTTTAAATGAACATGGAGTCTTAATTTATAAAGATGAATAGGAAAAGTAAGATGTGCATGTCAGATTATATCAAAGTATGAATTAAATTGTGCAGTAAATGCTTACACTAGCCTAAATCCATCATAAGGCATCTGTCCCATAATACGAAACATTGTGTCCCATAATACGAAACATTACAGAAAAAAGGGATTTTGGGGGTCAGTTCACATAAAAGAGGATGCCACGCCTCCTTGGAATATAATGTAACCTTCATTCCACCTCAGAAGGTTAGGTAACATCTTGACTATTACAGAAATGTATCATGTGTTGGGCTATTTTTTTTAATTGATGGCAAGAAAGCTTCCACAAGGCGAAAAGTCAAAAAGTGTCCCATAATACCTCCATTCACCCTGGTTTAAATCAATATCATAAAGATAATCACAAGGATTTTTCTCAATATCAATATGATATGGTCCATACATGCAAAATCATGTTAAATAATCACATTAATTCAGTTCATCTGATTGAACTGAATGATAACAAACATTGCTAACATACCTCATTTGACATTTTATCAGTTTTAAAGTAAAATTAGCTTGGCATCATTTAGCAGAAATGTGCCACAGTATATCTTCATATCATCACGATATGATTCCACTGAAAAACAATAATATTGTAACGTGTCAGGATTACACTCAGGCACTTCTCTTCATTAAGTTCTTTAATGATATAGCACCGAACAGTTACAGAGATTGCAGCCACAATCTACGCTAAATTATCCCCGAGACAAAACCCTTATCCTTCACAACACCGGTCCTTCCTCTCCCCAGCTCCTCAAAGCCCCCTTTAGTCCCGCTTTTTCCCTCCCACTCGCCCGGTCTCAGCTGCTTGACTGACAGGCTAGCTGGCACAACTTATGACTCGTTACTGACTCCAGCGCTTCCTAAACACATGAACACGACAACAGCATGCCAGAACCATGGTGGCCAGAACGCCCATAACCCAAAATACTAGCCGTTACAATATAGAATTATCACCCAGCCATAACGCCACCACACACACACACACACACACACACACACACACACACACACACACACACACACACACACACACACACACACACACACACACACACACACACACACAGAGCTGAAGGTGAGAGCAGCGCTATCACGGTAAAAAGTGTTCCCCCCTCAGCGGCCCCGGCCCGTCTCCTTCTTACAAGTAATTGACGTGAATAACCTCTTTCTGTCGTAGTAAATAAGTTAAGCCTACTTCACTCACCTCCACAAATAATCTGCTTCAAGCCGCCGGTTCGTTGTTTCTGGAGTTTATTTGAAGACCGGAGCAGTGAGTGCTGACCATGGATGTATTAAAAGAACAATGGTGCAGACAGGTCCAGCCGCGCGAAAGTTTGGAGATGTCTCGCGCAGCATATCAGAGGCATCAGACCAGCACTAACCAGCATAGAACAGCATAGACCAGCAAGAAATTCATGCTGGTCTATGCTGTTTTTTTCAGCAGGGTTATGTTTGTTAGCCTATATCATCATAGGCTATAACCTTACAACATCAGCTGGATCAAGATATTCACAATAGTTTGTCAGCGGCTGCGCTGAAAAGTGTGGCATGGAGGTGGTGCCGATATGCCGCTACGTGTAGGCTATGCTCCCACAAATAATCAATAAAAAGACTAAATTAAAATGCACCAACAGAATGAATAATCCACCGACCTGGAGTGGACACAACAGCAGATGGGGCAGCCGGCACAGTCTTTTTACTCTCTTTTTTGCGTGCTGGTTCAGGCTCGGAATCGGAACTTTCCTCTCCACTCCAACCTCACTGATCTCACAATCAGTGATTTCTCCTCCGTCAGATTCGATCTCATCCAGTTCCTGCAGCATTTCCAACGCCTCTTGAACATTCATTCTTTTTCTTGTCCTTTTCCCCTCCATATCTTCTTGCGTGATTTCTGATTCATTTTCCGTGGCGTCTATAGCGTCTTGTCAATGTCCTTCGTGACCAGAGACTGACAGAGACTCAGACTGAATAAAGTAAGTTGTTCTCTCTGTAGATAGGTTGTTGCTGCGGTCATGCTCATTGGATCAACATCTGCGGTTGCTATGTTGTCGCTGGGCAGCAACAGGGTCAGGACCTATCGGGCCCACTAACTCACTCGGGGGCGGACGAACCTAATGTAAACATTCCATTCACCGTCCAACTGCATGTTGTGTGAAGTGAATAAAGTTATCTCTCTATAGATAGGTTGCTGGCTGCGATCATCCAATAACATGTGCGGTTGCTATGCCGTCGCGGGGCACCTTCACCGTTCAACTGGGGCGGGGTCTCATAGACCGTCTCGGCGCTTGAAGGAATAAATTATTATTACGCTCGTACCTTTCATGACACAGCGTTACAACTTTGAGAAATAGTAAAAAAAAAACACACGTTTAGAAAAAGTCATGGACAGGCAAGGTCTTATCTTTTTTTGAAACAACATTACATGCATTGGAAATATCAAAACGGTCTCACTCTGGCGGTTCTAGTGTTAAATGCATCAAGAATTCAAGAGAGGAATTTGAAACATGCGGATGACATGCACCATGCAGTCGGCAATACATATGATTATTTTTTATTTATATGATTATTTTTTATTTATTTTCAGAGTGTTTATTCTAATTTATTTCATCTGATAATATGTAGGCTACATCAAACTCTTGAGCTACTTCTGCTCTCACTCAGAATGTCAAAATATAAGCGATGTGATGTATAGTTTTTGAGATATTAACGTTTGTTTGACACAACTCATACTATTAACTGGGTTCAATGCGGGTTCCGCATTTCTGGGTGGCAAGTGACTGATCCCTCGTATTAGCCTACATTTTGAAAGTAACTGTCCCAACACTGGTGTAGAAGAGGAAATGAGTTTATGAATTGACGATTCAGTCTGAATATCAGGGTACAAAACCTGTTGAGTTGTGACTAAAAATATACGTAGTGGCAGCAAGCCACCTGTTTGGGTTTTTGTGGCGGTTGGCAATGTTGCCACCTGTTGGAGAAGCCCCTGACTGAAGTACGCAGATCGGGGAGTGGCTCAACGTGGGCGGAGTCAAACGCGTTTGACTCCGCCCACTCAAAGTAAAACTCAGCTCTTTCTTCTTCTATCAGATCTTCGGCAGTGTGCACGCTTCTAGGCGTATTACTGCCCTCCGCAGGATAAAGTTCATAGTGACTCTTTTTACAGTGTTTATCATGTACCCACAAAACTACTCTAATATATCTGTAAAAATCCTGTTGAACAAGATCGTATTTTTATGACATTGTCTGGAAATTCCTGCTTATCAAACTGAACCAACAAACAGTGCTGTGATTCCTTTCTCTGCCCATTGAATAAATCTATTATCACTTGCAGCTGGCTTAAAGTCTGGGTCAAAGCTCAGCCACCTCAATATTATTTCTTTCTGAATTTTAAGTTGTTTCACTAGACGAAACCAGGTATCTATAGAAAACCTAACCCATCGACTCTGAATATCACTGTGTTTAGCAGCTAGTGGGGATCCTAGCAGACTTTGTATAGGTTTATCCATCAGTGACTACAACACATTATTATTGTAATGTTCTGTGTAGGTGTCGATATTCTTGTCTCATCTTGTGAATAAAATAATGGGAACACGTTTACATTTTCATGAGCCCTCAAAACTTCACACACAACTTCTGGTAACACTTTACAATAACGTACACAAATACTATAGTAGTTACTAGTAAACTAACCATTAACTAATAGCCAGTTAATGAGTAGCTAATGAAAAATTTGGCATTAGTCAATCACTAGTTAATCATAGTTAATGAGTAGGTAGTCATTAGTTAATGATTAGTATCTATTTTCCTGAGTAGAGTAGTTAATCATTACCTAATGATTACTAAATGTCAGCTCGTGAATAGAGTAGTTAATCATTACTTAATGATTCCAAAATGTCAGTGCGTGAATGTATTAGTTAATCATTAGTTCATCATTAGTTAAGGTCACATTGTGAGTATAGTAGTTAATCATTAGTTCATGATTAGTTGTTAGTTCCTTAGTAGAGTAATTACTCATTAGTTAATGGTTAGTCAATGGTCAGTTTGGGAGTATATATTTAATTGTTAGTTATTCATTACTTAATTACTTAATTATTACCTGTCCATTAGTTACTCTTTTTGTGTACCCTATTGTAAAGTGGTGCATCATACTCAGTAGTTTATGAATACTGAATCATTACTTAATTATTATCTGTCTATTAGTTAGTCTTTTTGTGTACCCTATTGTAAAGTGGTGCATCACACTCAGTAGTTTATGAATACTGAATCATTACTTAATTATTACCTGTCCATTAGTTACTCTTTTTGTGTACCCTATTGTAAAGTGGTGCATCATACTCTGTAGTTTATGAGTACTGAATCATTACCTGTCCATTTGTTACTCTTTTTGCACCCTAATATAAAGTGAAAGATATCCTTATCAAATAAACACTCCCTCCAGGTGAGATTCGAACCCTGAACCCCAAGATTGTTAAATTGTAAGTCTGGTTCTCTACCATCTGAGCTAACCAGCCTGTTGCTTGTTAGAGCCATACTATCGAATGTAGAGCCGGAGACCAAGTATTATAGTTTAAAGGTATATTCCACCCAAATACTACTTTCTGTCCAAGTACTTACAAGTACTTAGACATAAGTAGTATTTGGCTGAAACATACCTCTGTAAGTACTTGGACATGAAGTAGTATTTGGATGGAATATACCTTTAAAACTATAAGTATTTGGAGAGAAGGTAGTATTTGGGTGGAATATATCTTAAAAACTATAAGTACTTGAACAGAAAGTAGTATGTGGATAGGACATAATACTTAGTCTCTGACTCTACAGACCTCTAGTATGGCTCTAACAAATAACAGGCTGGTTAGCTCAGATGGTAGAGAACCAGACTTAAAATTTAACAATCTTGGGGTTCAGGGTTCGAATCTCACCTGGAGCGAGTGTTTATTTGATAAGGATATCTTTCACTTTATATTAGGGTGCGAAAAGAGTAACAAATAGACAGGTAATGATTCAGTACTCGTAAACTACAGAGTATGATGCACCACTTTACAATAGGGTACATGAAAAGAGTAACTAATGGACAGGTAATAATTAAGTAATGATTCAGTATTCATAAACTACTGAGTATGATGCACCACTTTACAATAGGGTACACAAAAAGACTAACTAATAGACAGATAATAATTAAGTAATGATTCAGTATTCATAAACTACTGAGTATGATGCACCACTTTACAATAGGGTACACAAAAAGAGTAACTAATGGACAGGTAATAATTAAGTAATTAAGTAATGAATAACTAACAATTAACTATATACTCCCAAACTGACCATTGACTAACCATTAACTAATGAGTAATTACTCTACTAAGGAACTAACAACTAATCATGAGCTAATGATTAACTACTATACTCACAATGTGACCTTAACTAATGATGAACTAATGATTAACTAATACATTCACGCACTGACATTTTGGAATCATTAAGTAATGATTAACTACTCTATTCACGAGCTGACATTTAGTAATCATTAGGTAATGATTAACTACTCTACTCAGGAAATTAGATACTAATCATTAACTAATGACTACCTACTCATTACCTATGATTAACTAGTGATTGCCTAATGCCAAATTTTTCATTAGCTACTCATTAACTGGCTATTAGTTAATGGTTAGTTTACTAGTAACTACTATAGTATTTGTGTACGTTATTGTAAAGTGTTACCCAACTTCTTACTGAAGTTCAGCTCCCACTGAACTTGAAACCTGTGTAACTAGGGCCAGCTGAATTGGAACAGTGAAGTGAAATCAATGGATTTGATAGACAGACATCCCTATATTTTTACTTGTTAAATGTTTTCTTTTTACTAAGTCCATTATTTTATCCATGCTGCCTATATTTAAAAAAATATATACCATAGCATTTCCACAAGTGAGTGACACATGTTAAATTTGTGTACGCTCAATTATATCAGCTACATTAAGGAGATCAGAGACTGAAGTGATGTCTGTGCCATTGACACTTGAACACGCTTTATTCCTGACGGTGTCAAAAACAGTAAGTGTTCTGTACACTCTATTCCTTTATTCCAAAAGCAGCAGACACCCGCATTCGCCTTGTGTCTATAATTTCTACACAAAATTCTTCGTAATCTTCCTGCAGACTGAAATGGAACATGAACAGTTCCCTTAGTTCAGTCTCCTCTTCATCCAGGCCATCAGACATCTGTCGCAGTTCCACCACTGCCCTCAAGCGATCTTCCTTGTCCATGGTGATGACTTGGGCAAGGGAAAGTTTTCCCTTGAATGTTTTTGTGCCACACCACCTTGCTGCCTCAATGGTGTCCCTAAGCAGAGCATCCTCCTAATCAAAAATAAAGAAAACCAGGTTGGAGAAGGCAGAAAACAGTGAAATAAGAAAAGCCCACAACAGGCAACATACCCCGTTCCCTGTTCCCAGTTCTGGCAAGTTCTCAGTTTCTTCTAGAAAGGAAACAGATTGTGGTTCTTATAGGCACAATAACAATGCAAGATGTAAAAAAAAAAAAAAAGATCATTAGCAGATTTGAAGTATACTGGTTTAATGAAAATGGAAAAATGACTGCAAAACCAGCTCTGTGACATCCCACATCTACAACCTTGATGGATGTGTATGGGTGTTGCTGGCCCAATAAATGATTTCTCAACTGCAAACACACCATGTTTAACATCAACACACTGACAGGCCAAAAATCTGTCCTTGAGACACTGTCTCAAAGTGGTGGGTATGCTTTCTCTTGTAGTGTGTTTTAAAGTTTTTTTTGTTTAACTTCACTGTGCAATGAGGACAAGTGAATTTCTTTTGTTGACTGGCTTTAGAATACTCTGCGGGGGCCAATGGGGGCTTTGTGGGGGCCTCTGGATGTTGAGCGGGGACCAATGGGTGCTGTGTGGGAGCCTCTGGATGCTGAGCGGGGGCCAATGGGGGCTGTGTGGGAGCCTCTGGATGCTGAGCGGGGGCCAATGGGGGCTGTGTGGGAGCCTCTGGATGCTGAGTGGGGGCCTCTGGATGCTGAGCGGGGGCCTCTGGATGCTGAGCGGGGGCCTCTGGATGCTGAGCGGGGGCCAATGGGGGCTGTGTGGGGGCCTCTGGATGCTGAGCGGGGGCCTCTGGATGCTGAGCGGGGGCCTCTGGATGTTGAGCGGGGACCAATGGGTGCTGTGTGGGAGCCTCTGGATGCTGAGCGGGGGCCTCTGGATGCTGAGCGGGGGCCAATGGGGGCTGTGTGGGGGCCTCTGGATGCTGAGCGGGGGCCAATGGGGGCTGTGTGGGGGCCACAGAGTGCTGCATGGGTGCCATGGAAGCTGCGATGCACCATGGGAGCTGGTGTATTTGTAAATGCCTTGCAAATTGCATTCTATTTATAATTGTTGCTGCACAATAGCAGCAATGAAAATGTGTTGCCGTCCGACAACTTAGGCCACACTTGATCATTGTGAATTCCGTAAGAGAGGAATGAAGGGAACAAGATTCATACTTGTGAAAAAATAGTATATAGCAATATCACACGAGAGGGAGTGCATTGTTGGCTAATATTGGCACTGCTGTGATTCGGTCGCAGGCACGAGGCCGCAGGCCGAGTGCCGAAGATAATCACAGCAGTGCCAATATTAGACAACAATGCACGACCTCGAGTGTGATATTGCTTTTATACAACAGTTCTATTAAACAAAGCTGATTAAAAAAATGACAAAAAGCTGAGAAAATAGATGATTTCTGTATTTATTCCTCCGCCAACAAAAATAGTCCCCCCAGCTTTCCCTTTGCAGAAAATGTAGCCTAATCAGCCTAATTAACTGCAGGCTGTCTACTCTACTACTGTCTACTCTACAGCTGTGAAGCATTTTGTTGATTAGAGCAGCTGTGAAGCGGAGTGATCTACACACAGTGAAGCGCCAGTGCATTATCGTGAAATATAGGCACTCGTAGGATCCCTCTTGTCCAATCAAATTGCTCGGCCGGAACTACCTGTTGTATAATAAGTAATTAATTTGTGTAATATGTAAGTTCCGCACCTTTGTGTTTCACTGTGGAATGGCCTTTTATATGGTTGTCAACCATATGCTTTTCTCCCGTGTACTACTTACAGAAGGGACAGTGGACAAGTTCACTGTCCCTGCATTCAGTAATTTCAGTGACCTCACCATCTATGATAATAGAAAGGTGTCTCTATATATCAGAGGGGAAAAGAATAGACAAAAGGCACAGCAATTAAAATCCACAAGACAAAATTAAATAATTTTTCATCTCAACAACAAATGTTGGCCCAGACCGGCCCAAAACAAATGATCAGATTTTTTTATATATAGCTTACTGTTATTTACCATTTAATTGTTATTTCATATCCTGATCTTCTGTTTTACTCAACAAACGCAAGCAACAACAAACACAAGCAACACAATATTTCATTAATTAAACATCAGTTGATCTTTCCTGCAGATTACTCAGATGATGGCTATTCGATTGTCTAATGCTTACATGAATGTAGCCTCAACAGCCTGGCGAACGTCACGCATTTCCCATTTTACACTGTGCCATTTTCACGTCTAGGTCTAAAAGCCGGCTCCTACCAGTCTTCACGTGAAGTGAAGAGGTTATCCGATGCAAACGTCGATGCAAATGAGTCAAACGTTGAGGTTGAGCCACTCCCCGATCTGCGTACTGCAGTCAGGGCTACTTGGTCTGTGCTCCTCTCTCATTCTCCCTCCACTCCTCCAGCCGCTGTGCAGCAGTTCAGTATCCTACTTCTCACCACTAGGTGCCAGGCTTCACCACAAATATAGGTGGGGGGTGTAGTTATTCATTATTAATTTCAAGAAGACATGCAGAAGAGAATTTCCATTAAAGGAGGTTTATTTGATTAATGTATTGTACAAAGCTGGTATGAAATAGCAGAACACAAAAAATAAATAAAGGCACAATCTGGTGTTGAGGTTCAGGATTTCTATAAAACAGGGTAAAATGTGCATGATCACAGAGATGACCGGTCTTAATAAATATCAGGGCTGTCCAGTTGGCTTCCATTGTTGTAAATCACAGGCCTTGTCTCCAGCTGGGAACGGCTCTGCAACAAAACAACAGAAGACTTCACTTTCTAAGCACTTCTTACCCCGTTATTTTTGGATTACTTATCCTCTTAATCAGTTACTTTTGGATTACACTTCCAAAATATAATTGATCACCATATTAACCCGCTATAGCCTATTATTTCAAGGTGCATACAAATTATGTGTCAGTATATAAGGACCCAATCAAAATAAATTTTTCCCTCAAATGTGAATACAAAGTTTAGCACAGTGATGCTATCTAAGGTGAAGTGATTGAAAATAACACTGTGCTCAAATAAAGTCACAGAAAACAAAAAGGAAGAAACAGATTTTTTTTGCTGAGAGAAAAACAAGTTTAGCAAAAACAATTCAAAGGAAAATTGACAAAATAACATTAAATGAGAAAAAAGGAGAGCGATTCAGCAAGAAGTCACATATTTTAACCCCAAGAATCCTTGATGTTTTAACTGACAGAACCTATTAAACAAAGTACAGATTACAAAGTAGAATCAATAGCATTACTTCAGTCTGACCTGTGAAACATCTGTAGTACAGGAGCTTCCCCTGAAGGTCCAATGTGTTTCATTCGCTCTTCCCATCCTTTAGTGGGGCGGGTCAGTCTGGACGGGTCTCTGCTGATGTGACCCTCCACCTGCATGGGGGGCAAATACATCAAACTTATGCTGCTGAAGACTTCATATTTTCCTCATGGTACTGTAACTGACACATTTGTTTCAGTTTCAACTCAGTTCTCTCAAAGGTAACTTTTACAGTATATCAAGATTCCGCCTGACTTTCTCATAGTACCTCACCTACACACACACACACACACACACACACACACACACACACACACACACACACACACACACATATATATATATGATATATATACATACACATATATGTGTGTGTGTGTGTGTGTGTGTGTGTGTGTGTATGTATATATATATATATATATATATATATACACACACATATATGTGTGTGTGTGTATATAAATAAATATAAATAAATATATATATATACTGTATATAGGGAGGGAGGGAGGGAGAGAATGCTCACCTTCTCCTTCATCTTGGTGGCAATTCTCTTCTGTCTCTCCTCTTCCTGCTGCTCCCTCAGCTGTTTCACCTGAAGCTTAGCCTCCACCTTGTGGAGATCCTGCAGAACAGCAGGGACGTCATCATCAGCAAAAATGATTTTTTAATGGATTGATGGATGTGTGCAGCGCCTCTGACAAGTCCTCAACACAGTGCTTAAAACAGTATAAGCATAATCTCTCTTTTCTATAACATTAGCCATTGCACTCATTTAAAAAACATGTCGCTGTCAGGTGAAAACCTCACATCTCAGCCTAGTTTTTGAGCTTGACCGCCACATTTTTGAGTTTGTCCAATAGGTTTGGAAAAGGTTTCATAAGCCCAAGAGGCCTTATAATCCTTGAATTGACGTGAAAACACATAAATCACCAAAAATAATTAGGTTTTCACACGACAACAACAATAGCCTATCTATGTGTGCTAAACACTGCAGTCATGATAAACAAGCAAAAGCACAATATTGGGGATGATAAGCTCCAGTTGGTCTTGCTTTGTTTGTTCATATCAATCTCAGATAAGGAGCAATGATTTAAGGTCATTTGACTTTTTATTTCATTTAAAGAGGTAAAACTGATGAGCAATCCTAATATACTGTAATTATGAATAAATACATAAAACTACAGCCCTCTATCAGTCATTCCCAGAATCCATACCCTTTCCTGGAACTGTTTGATCCCCAATGCTGCCTCCCTCCTCCGCTCGTCCATCTCTCTCAGTTGCTCCTCTCTCCTCCTCCTCTCCTGCTCTTCCTCCTCCTCCCTCCTCAGTCGGAGCTGCTCCTCAACGGTCATCTTCAACTCCAGCTGGCGACGACGCTCTTCCTGACGCACACAAATCACTTGATTCGGTAAAAACCTTGAGCCATCTTATGAGGACGCTGCCCACGACCCACGTGCCAACTCAATCACTCTTACATCGACTTTGACTTGACCCATTTTAGTGTGTGGTTCCCCACGGGCACAGATACGTATTGACAGATATACGTCTTTACTGTAGGGATGGGCTACTGCTGCTCTTCAGATATATCTTTCTATGTTTGTTTGTTTGCTTTGTTTGGCTAATTATGTCGTGATTTTAAGCTAAATAAACTGTACATACATACACTGTCTCCAACTCATTCTCCTGAAAAATTATAGTAACTTTACATGCGTGCACGCACCAACACACACACACACACACACACACACACACACACACACACACACACACACACACACACACACACACACACACACACACACACACACACACACACACACACACACACACACACACACACACACACCTTTGCTTGTCTACTCTTGTGTATCTCTTCAGCCAGTCTGTGCTCCTCTTCCTGCTCCTCTCTCCTCCTTCTCTCCTCCCTCCACTGCTCCAGCCGCTGTGCCGCCTCCCTCCTCTCCTCCTCATCCCTGCAACAGAAGAGCAGGGTAGAATAGACTAAAACAGACATTGATCATTATCAAATCTGAGACAGTGCAAAGCCTCAAAAGGTCTGGTTGTGCAGCTATGACTTGGGTGTGGATTTGAATGCTTTTCCCAGGGAGTCCTCTTCCTTTCCACCAGCCTGTACTTCTCACCTGTGATGCTGAGCCGGGGTCTTGACCTCCTTGCCCCTCCCCTCCATCTCCTGGCTCTGTATCCTGGCCTGGCGCACCTGCTGCTTGCTGGCCTTCCAGCGCTGGATAGCCTGGTGGTGAAGACCAAGACAGGTGGTGAAAATGGGAATATTTTGGAGAACTGAGGAATAGAAAACTCCTGGCTACATTATGCTTATTATAGAGAGCCTAATTGAGGTTTGTTGTCTGCTAACACACAGTTGATTTGGTTTTGGCAATCGCGTTCAAGTTTGTAATCATCAGCAATAATACTGGAAACCACTCAATCAATCTATCAATATCGCCACACCCAACCCCCAGTGGATCTCCAATATACTGGGTGTTTCAAAGGCAGTGGTGTCCCAACGGTTAGAGAAGTGAGCTTGTGACCGGAAGGTCATCGGTTCAATCCCCGGGACTGGCAGGATAAATCTGGGTGGGGAAATTGAAAAAGCAGGGCTTCATTACCACCACTGAGGTGCCCTTGAGCAAGGCCCTTAACCCGTGGCCAGCAGATCTGACTGTGGTTGTACTGGGCAGCTTCCAGGTGTGAATGTGAACAGGGCACTCCTGAAAAAGAGAGCATTGCTCTCAGTGAGACTCCCCTGAATAAATAAAGTAAAAAAAAAGGTATACATTACTATTGTTCACTCTATCATCACTCCATTATTTTAGATTTTTCCTGTTACTCAGATTATTGAATGCTGAATTATTAATTTGTTAAATTACTAAATAAATAAAAAATTACTAAAACGGTACAGCTTTGTTTTTGAAGATTACTATTAAAATATTATTATTGTCACTATTATTAAAAAATTATATTAAAAGCTGGATACCAACTTTTGGAATGTAGTACCGAACTATATATGAGGGCAGACTCTCGTTTAATTTTTCATGAACACATTGAGATGAAAATGCAATGTCAGGAGGTTGGAGCAGAGAGGGATATTGATTTCTCCCCATCTCCATCTCCAGATACCAGTCCAGCTTTAGTTGACCATGTACCTAGCCTGGTGTTTTTTCCTTAGAGATGTTATATGTTTGTGTCCCTCCTCTCTACCTCTCTCTTCCTGTCCTGTAGGTAGTTCAGCTCCTGGTGCCAGTCCTCATGTTGCTCAATCTCATCCAGGGTTTTCCCAGACAGGTACAGTTTGGCTTCACTCCTGTAGGCTGGTCGCCCGCCGTGCTTGGTCCACACCTTTAAAACAGACAGATTAGAATAGGTGAGACAAGGAGGAGCTTGCTGCAAAGACAGGCCAGAGGCCAACTGTTCTACAAAGAATCCTGCAGGACATTTCACATGCCTTTTTTTCCTCAGATCTCCACCATTTTGCCAATTCCCCCTGCTGTCCCGGGAATTGCTCCACCCCCTCTGCCGATCTCGGGGGAGTGATAGACTAGCACATGCTTCCTCTGATACATGTGATGTTGCCAGCCGCTTCTTTTCACCTGACAGTGAGGAGTTTCACCGGCAGGATGTAACGTGTGGGAGGATCACGATATTCCTCCCAGTTCCCCTCTCCCCTGAACAGGTACCCCGACTGACCAGAGGCAGTGCTACTGCAGCGACCAGGACACATACCCATACCTGGCTTCCCACCTGCAGACATGGCCAATTGTGCCTGTATGGATGCCGGACCAAGCCGGAGGCAACACGGGGCACAAACCTGCAACCCTCATGTTGGTAGGCAGGGAATCTACCTCTGTACTACCCGTGTGCCCATTCACATGCCATTTAGAATGATATAAAAACAGAATTACCTTGAGGAAGGCTTGGTGGTCATACTGATCCCAGCCCCCATAAGGGCCTCCTGTCTTCTGCATGAAAGACTCAAAGGCTCTGACCTCTGGAGGGAAGTCTCCATCTGGGGGTTTGCTCTTCTGGAAGATAAACATTACATGTCAGCCAACGACTGAAGTGCTGCCTGGGTCAGAATAACCATGTATCAATAGCTTCTCTTGTTGACTCCTAATACTATGTGAGCGGGATTTAATTTCAAAAGATCTATACGCTCACTACCTCATTCAACACATTGTACCATATGATATAAATGTGAAAAATGGTGAGAGGATTTTTGCGATGATAACAGTAACATACTTAGTTAGAAGGGACCTAATCTTCTACCCCAGAGGTTTTCAAAGTGCGAGGCGGGCCTCCCCAGTTTCAGGGGAGGCTCAGTGAACGGAAGTGAAAAAATATTACATTTGTTATTAAATTAGTTATCAAAAGGAGAACACATAGAATAGCCTAAATGGGTGTGATTTGAAGAAATAAAGAAATAGTTAAAAGATACAGCAGTTTTGGAGTAGCCTACGGTATTTTATTCACAGTTTTTCCCAGTTTCCCAGACTAAATGCCTTCAGACGGCCTTTTTTATGTACAGTATTTGGTGGAGTCTGAAGTATGCCAAACAGCAATATCAGGCTACCTCTGAATTGTTGAGTGTCTATGGGATCAAACAACAAAATCATGATCCCATAGGCATCCAGGATTTGAGCGAAACTAGGGGCGCTTTTTCCAAGCCTTGTTTGAGGGGAGGTCCACAGTCTCAGACTTTGAAAACCTCTGCTCTAACCCAAACACTTTTGAGGGAAATTAAGGCTGAAACAAGGACAAAATAGAAAATAAATTAATGTCAGGAGAGGCCCAATTCTGGTACAGTACTTCACGTGACATGATTATACATTCTCACCATTGTCACCAAACACTCAATGGTTTCAGAAACAAACCTGAACCCTTTGTTTCGCATTGTCTCCCATGAGATCTCTAAGCTCAGAGGCAATATTTATTTATAATTGTGTAAGATTGTTTATGCACACAAACTCAGGGCTTTCTCTCTCTCCTAGTCATATCACAACTGCTGAAGAACAAGAGAAAAGGGTGAAGATGAAGAGAGACCTTGACTGTGGCAGCAGGGGGAAGTTTGGGTTCTGTTTTGACGGCAAGAGTCCAGTTCTCCATCTTCTTTTCATAGGCAAGGATCTCCTGACTGCAGATCCTCTCCTCCTTCAACTGCTCCTCAAAGCTGAGAGGGGCAGAGTGGTGTTTCAAACGCAGGTGTGAATTAACAACAATAATCATAATAATGACAAACAAAGCTGTATCATTTTAGCTATTTGTAATGTAATGTATGCTACTTTTGAAACATGCTGTACATTGTATACATTTCAGAAAGAGGTTCACATAAACAGAGACCTGTTTGTATGAGTTTCAGACAGTAGAGGTCCCCTCCTCCTTTTAATTTAAATACTTGAAAAACATTTCTTTGGAACTTCTCAATTCCTAGTCTTATAATTATCCTCAATATAAAGGACAGGATATTCATTGTTGCTATTTTTGTCTACCAGCCCCAGTATTTGGCAGATTGAATGTATGCCCAAGTCTGTTTTCTGCCAGGTTATATATTACATAATATTAACTAGAACGACCGCAACGCGGACTTATGCCTCCGCCATTAGTTCATTCTTGAGTCCAAGTGGATGTTGGAACCAAATAGGAAGAAATTGCATCAAGGCGTTTCTGTGCAGAATTGGATATTTGAGCCAAATGTGAAGAAATTTAGTCAATGTGTTACTGAGATATGGCGTTACCGAGCTTGAAAATGGCATTTGTTAGGTCACTGTGACCTTGACCTTTGACCTTTGATAACCAAAATGGAATCAGTTCATCCTTGAGCCTAAGTGAATGTTTAAGGCGAATCTGATGAAATTCCGTCCAGGCGTTCCTCAGATATCGCGTTAACAAGCTTGAAAATGGCGTTTGAGAGGTCACAGTGACCTTGACCTTTGACCTTTGACCACCAAAATCTAAACAGATCATCCTTGAGCCTAAGTGAATGTTTAAGGTGAATCTGATGAAATTCCGTCCAGGCATTCCTCAGATATCGCGTTAACAAGCTTGAAAATGGCGTTCGAGAGGTCACAGTGACCTTGACCTTTGACCTTTGACCACCAAAATCAAATCAGATCATCCTTGAGCCTAAGTGAATGTTTAAGGCGAATCTGATGAAATTCCATCCAGGCGTTCCTCAGATATCGCGTTAACAAGCTTGAAAATGGCGTTCGAGAGGTCACAGTGACCTTGACCTTTGACCACCAAAATCAAATCAGATCATCCTTGAGCCTAAGTGAATGCTTAAGGCGAATCTGATGAAATTCCCTCCAGGCGTTCCTCAGATATCGTGTTAACAAGCTTGAAAATGGCGTTCGAGAGGTCACAGTGACCTTGACCTTTGACCTTTGACCACCAAAATCTAATCAGATCATCCTTGAGCCTAAGTGAATGTTTAAGGCGAATCTGATGAAATTCCGTCCAGGCGTTCCTCAGATATCGCGTTAACAAGCTTGAAAATGGCGTTGGAGAGGTCACAGTGACCTTGACCTTTGACCTTTGACCACCAAAATCTAATCAGATCATCCTTGAGCCTAAGTGAATGTTTAAGGCGAATCTGATGAAATTCCGTCCAGGCGTTCCTCAGATATCGCGTTAACAAGCTTGAAAATGGCGTTCGAGAGGTCACAGTGACCTTGACCTTTGGCCACCAAAATCTAATCAGATCATCCTTGAGCCTAAGTGAATGTTTAAGGCGAATCTGATGAAATTCCGTCCAGGCGTTCCTCAGATATCGCGTTAACAAGCTTGAAAATGGCGTTCGAGAGGTCACAGTGACCTTGACCTTTGACCTTTGACCACCAAAATCTAATCAGATCATCCTTGAGCCTAAGTGAATGTTTAAGGCGAATCTGATGAAATTCCGTCCATGCGTTCCTCAGATATCACGTTAACAAGCTTGAAAATGGCGTTCGAGAGGTCACAGTGACCTTGACCTTTGACCTTTGACCACCAAAATCTAATCAGATCATCCTTGAGCCTAAGTGAATGTTTAAGGCGAATCTGATGAAATTCCGTCCAGGCGTTCCTCAGATATCGCGTTAACAAGCTTGAAAATGGCGTTCGAGAGGTCACAGTGACCTTGACCTTTGACCTTTGACCACCAAAATCTAATCAGATCATCCTTGAGCCTAAGTGAATGTTTAAGGCGAATCTGATGAAATTCCGTCCAGGCGTTCCTCAGATATCGCGTTAACAAGCTTGAAAATGGCGTTCGAGAGGTCAGTGACCTTGACCTTTGACCACCAAAATCTAATCAGATCATCCTTGAGCCTAAGTGAATGTTTAAGGCGAATCTGATGAAATTCCGTCCAGGCGTTCCTCAGATATCGCGTTAACAAGCTTGAAAATGGCGTTCGAGAGGTCACAGTGACCTTGACCTTTGACCTTTGACCACCAAAATCTAATCAGATCATCCTTGAGCCTAAGTGAATGTTTAAGGCGAATCTGATGAAATTCCGTCCAGGCGTTCCTCAGATATCGCGTTAACAAGCTTGAAAATGGCGTTCGAGAGGTCATAGTGACCTTGACCTTTGACCTTTGACCACCAAAATCTAATCAGATCATCCTTGAGCCTAAGTGAATGTTTAAGGCGAATCTGATGAAATTCCGTCAAGGCGTTCCTCAGATATGGCGTTAACAAACATCCGTACGGACGGACGTACGGACGGACATCCGTACGGACGGCCGTACGGACGGACAACCCGGATCCATAATGCCTTCGGCCTGGCTTCGCCCGGCGGAGGCATAAAAATGGAAATGGAATGGAATGCATTTATATTGCGCTTTTATCCACATACCATGCCTACATTAACCCATACATTCATACACTGATGGTGGCAAGCTACCACCCAGGGTGCTCGCGCAACCATCAGGAGCAATTTGAGGTTCAGTATCTTGCCCAAGGACACTGCAACGGCGGACTGGAGGAGTCGGGGAATCGAACCACGGACCTCTTTTATACAGCCACCTAGTCTAGTCTTAAATTGTTTAGCCTTGTACCGTAAACGCTGGTCCTCCTTGAAGGTGTTGATTGAGATTTCCACCTCTGCCATTATTTCCTGCAGCTTTTCAATCACTGAAAACCCCAAGTGGAAATGCAAAACAATCTAAACAATCTTCTTCTGTTCATGCTATTCTCATAACAGTGCTGCCTATTATAGTGTCATTTTATTAAATATTGATGTCAATTGATATCAACATGGCAGACTGACACAAATAATGATGCCTTAAATATGATAATAAATAAGTGCTGTTTTCCAAGATGGCTGAATGGTGATGTGACAGAAGAAATACCATGAATTTTTTGAGGTACTGTATCTGGTAATATTTCTATGCAGTAATTTACTGCGTAGAAATATTACCAGATACGCAGCTACAGTCAGTACTATTACACTGCAAGTGGCTACATTGATATTTAGTTAACAGGTACTACTTACACTCGGGGGTTGGTTTCACATCGGTCAGCTGTCTCTGAAACTTCCTCACTCCATTATGGAGCTTCACCAGCTGCTTTTGAAGATCCATCTCTAAGGGAAGAAAACAATAACCTTTCTTTTAACATTGTTGTATTGTAAATGGGCCCAGAAACACGAGCTATTTTGATTGATATGTTGAAGATGTCATGCTTTGTTGTTGCTGTTGTTGTTGTTGCTGTGTGTGTTTAGGGTGGACTGGATTTTTCCCTGAATGAGGGTCTACTGTGGTGATTCCTGCACCAGTGAATCATCACAATGGGCTGAAACTCCACTTAGTACTAGTTTCACTGGAGGGTTTCCATATCCATATCCTACCCAGACAAAATGTCTGAGGGGAAAACATTTCTTAGAAGTAAAGACCCACTCTCAGCATTTCTGTCTTCCTCCAGCGCTTTCTCATACTCCTCCAGTTCTCCAAACCCATCCGCCCATCCCTTCTTTCTGCACTGAGCACTCAGCAGCCGCTCTTTCTCTAACAAGTCGATCCTGTCAGAGAGAGAAAAGACTTTAAAGATTTGAAATGTGAGTCTGAAAATGTGTGTAAAAAACATCCTGGACAAGCATATGACACTAACGCAAGCAAAATGATAGACATTACAATTTACAATAAAACTGAAGAAATATTAGGCTACTGCTACAGATAAAAGTAAATTCTTAGAAGGTTTTAAAACAAACAGTAGAGACTGAGCAGTAGCTAGCTATAGCTGAACTTACTGCCTCTTCATCCTTTCAGCTTCCCTGAGAAACTGTGTTGTCTTCTGTGGGACCAGCGGTGATGATGCTGTGTTGTGCTGAGGACTGAAGTCTCCATCTCCCTGCTCGAAATCATCAAGTATAGTCAAAGAAGCAACAAATAATAGTTGATGATGGTGCAACATATGACAAATATTAGGCTACAACAAGTAATTGAATCCCATCAATTTATGGAAATAGCGCCCGAATATAATAATGGAACCTATTTCTTCGCGTCCAATTAATATCTGAAAGCGACTGACAGCTGTAAGAAAAGGTCCATTAGCGGACAAAACGCGCCGACAATGACCCCAAAGACACTGTCTACAATATTTCAACAGCTTTACCAGCGAATATGCAATATCATATCGATACAAGAGTACAGAGATAACGTTATATTGTTGTTTACGCTAGTTAGCTAGCTAGCTAACCTACTAGCCAGTGCCAGTCGCCCAACAATATCGTTCTCTTTGCAAAACTGTGAGACTAAAATGATAGCTAAGCTTATATACATGTCGACTTACACATCAGGTTATCAATCACATAAAAACTATTACCGAGCGGTGTTGATCGTCGCAACGTGTGGTTGCTAGGGCGGCCATGTTTAACCGGTGGGGGGACTGCCCCCTAGTCCGATACCTCACGAGTCCGATACCTCACGAGTCCGACACCTCATGGTTTTGGGTTAGGGTCTGGGGGAGGTTAGGTTTAGGCGTGGGGGTGGGAGAGGTTAGGTTTTGGGTTAGGGTCTGGGGGAGGTTAGGTTTAGGCGTGGGGGTGGGAGAGGTTAGGTTTTGGGTTAGGGTCTGGGGGAAGTTAGCCTCTTTTTTCGGACTCGTGAGGTGTCGGACTCGTGAGGTATCGGACTCGTGCCATGGCACCACCCGGTGGGGGGAAACTTTATTTTTTGAAAGAGAAAAGACCAGACCAGACTGTTAAAAAAGAAAGGAAAAAAGACGCAGTTCATGTTTCACCCCAGCAGAGGACGCTGTTTATTAGCTAGTCATTTATGGCCTGTATGAATGAATTTGAGCATGAGGAGTGATGATTGATTGGTTAGGTAGCCTGGATGAGTGATGGACACTTGGTCCATGTCTCAAGTGAGTCCCAAGTCATTTTGTTTTGGTCAAATCAAGTCAAGAGACAAAATACAAGATACTTTAAATTAATTGCCACACAACAATGTTGGTGGTAGCCTAATTGTTTGGTACAGCATGGTAGCTCAGTTCATGCAGTGTAAAGAGGGAAAGAGAGAGACAAAACAAACGCAACACAGGTAATGTCAATCAAGTAGTTTGTTTTAGTTAATACATTATTGTTTTAACTTTTACTTTGGTATCTGACTCCCCTCGTTTGTTACTTCCTTGAGCCATAGTACACCAATTGAGTAAAAGTTGAAACATCAATTTATTAACTAAGGCTAAGGGGAAATAACTAGACAACAAAAAACTACATTAAACAAACGAACCGAACAAAAGGTGCATTATTGAGAGACAGAGAGACTGAATGGTCTGAAGGTCTTCTGATTGGGTGCACCGGGCCCGGGTGCACCTAACAACTGCAAAAGCTCCTGCAAGACAGGGCCAGGAGTGGGAGGGTCATCACAAGTTTAGATGTTTTATTACAGAAAGTGTATGTCTCTTTATGGGACCCCCTGGAACCCCCTCAAGGACCCCTGGGGGTCCCCGGCCCCCACTTTGAGAACCACTGGACTACAGATACCCAAGCTATTTCTGTAAGAGTCTTTTTATGATGGCCACCAACTATAATTATTATGAGAGCTGAGAGAGAGAGAGAGAGAGAGAGAGAGAGGGGGAGATAGAGTATAAATAGATTTCTTAATCCATTATTGAGTGCAGATATTGGGGATGGTGTCTCCCATGGGTGGAGATGCAGAGTTGTCTTCGCAACATAAATAGCAACCGCTCTCCTTAATAAAGAGTGTAACACTTTCCTGTCTTCATCCCGAGCCCAGGGACTCGCTTAATTTGACAAATGAGACAAGCAAGATGAACATCAACTGGTTGGCATAACCAGTTAGACACACACAGCTGTTGGAAAGTAGGGGGTTTCCAGTCAGAGTGTATATGTGGGCATGATGCACATGTGAGTTGTGATGTTTTTACTGTTAAACTGAAGTTTAACCCATAAATGCATCTTTGACCTCAGCAGGCTACTGTACAATAGCGGAAAGAAAGGAAGGAAAGAAAGAAAGAAAGAAAGAAAGAAAGAAAGAAAGAAAGAAAGAAAGAAAGAAAGAAAGAAAGAAAGAAGACGGACGGACGGACAGACAGACAGACAGACAGACAGACAGACAGACAGACAGACAGACAGACAGACAGACAGACAGACAGAGACAGACAGGCAGGCAGGCAGGCAGGCAGGCAGGTAAGCAGGCAGGCAAGCAGGCAGACAGACAGACAGACAGACAGACCGACCTAGGTGTACTGTTAAACTGAAGTCTAACCCAAATACATCTTTGACCTCACAGGCTACTGTACAATAGCAGAAGGAAAGAAAGAAAGAGACAGACAGACAGACAGACAGACAGACAGACAGACAGACAGACAGACAGACATTGGTTTAAATTCCTTTGACCTTTGGCCTATAGCCTACTTTAACCCTAACTGAATTTGATGTAAACTTGATGTAATAATTAATATTCAGAAATCAGAAGTTAGTTTTGTGTTCTCTCTCACTAGCTGCTTCTCTGCTGCCAGTTCTTTGAATTAGACATGCTTGCTTTACTTATGACGTCTGCCACAGTGTATATTTGTAATAGACACCTCTGTGTGTGTGTGTGTGTGTGTGTGTGTGTGTGTGTGTGTGTGTGTGTGTGTGTGTGTGTGTGTGTGTGTGTGTGTGTGTGTGTGTGTGTGTGTGTGTGTTGGGGGGTTGCATACGTCACTGGTGTGAGTGTGTTTATGTGAGTAATCCTCTCTCTCCTTGCCCCCCCGCCCCGGCTGTCAGCCTGTTGCTAAACAGGTATGTGTTTTTCTTGCCTGCTTAAATAAGAGTTAAGTATGTTGACAAACAAAAACATCCATAAAAAAACAAGCACACACACAAACACACGCATGCAAACACACACGCGTGTGCGCACGCACGCACGCACGCGCACACACACACACACACACACACACACACACACACACACACACACACACACAGACACGCACACTATACTCACACAAATCGTTCTGACACCTGACCAGTGCTGCAATCGTATATGGTGCTAAAATGTCATATGATCTGCCTGTATCCTGCACATGTTGGGCATGTTAGACTCTCCAGACAGGCAACTAGCCAATGCACATGCACGTGTGTGTGTGTGTGTGTGTGTGTGTGTGTGTGTGTGTGTGTGTGTGAGAGTAAAGTCCTTTGAGCTTGATAAGGCAGGGGAAAGTGATCACTGTAATTGCGATTCCTGCTGTGCTTCAAACTCATACTCTCCCTTACCTTCTCTATTATGTGACGTCAATATTTTCTCTGAATGTCACTTTCGATCTAAGTTAAGTTATCTTTATTGTCGCCGTGGGGAAATTCATCCTCTGTATTTGACCCACCCTTTACTAGGAACCTTCCTAGAACTAGGAGCAGTGGGCAGCCGCAGTGCAGCGCCTGGGGGACTAACTCCAGTTCTATTGCCAGTGCCTTGGTCAGGAGCACTGACAGGTGCACCAACCCTAACATACATGTCTTTGATGGTGAGAGGAAACCCACACGAACACGGGGAGAACACGCAAACTCCACACAGAAAGGACCTGAGACGGACCGGGGTTCGAACCCGGGACCTTCTTGCCGTGTGAGGCAACAGTGCTAACCACTGATCCACCGTGCCGTCCAACCGCACATGCCCACTGTAACTTATACTCTTAGCTAATCTAGTGTGTGTCTCCTGATGCAAGTGTGTTTACAAGCCAGCTTATGATCTTTCTCTATGTGTGCCAGTCGGTCTTCTTTCACTGGAGCTCTGTAACCTCATTCACCCCCTGTGCCCGGGGGGCCAAGGCTTTGCAGAAAAGAGACAGTAGGGTTCTTGTCAACATTTTGCGGTTTAATGTAAGTTTTGTCATTTTTGTTGCAAAGTTGACACTCAGACCAAATTGTCTCCTAGATCTCGTCATTTTCATAGCTCACCTATATCTTCAGGTGACCTTATGCATCCCCTCAGCTCATGTTACATCTCTCTGTATATCGGCCTTGTTTCTCTTGACGTGACCTTGTTTACCCCTGTAGCTATGGTAACTGCCCGTTGAGTGCACCTTGGAAACATTATAGTAACAACCACTCTCACTCATAATTAAGACTGACAGTACTCAACACCTCCAAAGATCTCAAAACAACAACTAATTGGATCGTGGTTTCCATGTAATAGCAGCACTTTGTTATCCAATTGGAAACACTGCCAAGGATGTACTTACCAAGCACACCCTGACAAGTTAGTGTAAGGCGCATAGACCCCTATAGCTGCAATTTTCACGTTTTAATGTTTTGACTTGAAATGAAAGTCTATGCGTCTATTCATTCTCTCAACACTGAATTTCTTTCAACGTTGAATTTATATGTTAGACTCTAGGCCCTATTTAACCCATTCATAAACTTTTGTTGAATTTCAAACACACATCAGCATTCTAGAAAATCTCGGAAAAGGGCTCCATCACCCCCTGAAAACCTTTGGACCAGTTGGAAACACAATGTTTACATTTGAGCACAGCAACATTGTGAGGTATTTTATGCTTTCAGTTATTACATTTTAGGAAATAATATCCAAAACATTGCTTATCGTATTAGTGGCCGGTCAACATTATTATAATAAAAAAAGGTGTGAATTACTGGAAGTTTAAAAGGTTTAATAGCCGCCATTTTTTTTGTAATGGACTGACTTGAAAGCAGGTCTCTCCTAAAGCCATGAGAAAGTTTATAAGGTCGAGTGGCTTGATCATTGAAGCTATATAGGCCTATTGTAGGAGTAGAGACCATCCTGAAATGAATTACTTTGAATCAGCAGTCCTTTTATTAGAAACATTATAAATCTGTCATCTCTCGTGCTTGGTGTCAGCAGCTCTTCCTTGACTGTAGTTTCACTTATATTATCATCCATTAAGCTGATGGTCTTATGCCCTCACACACCCCTGTAACATAAGTCCTCACCTAACCTACACTCCCCAAGCCTGTCATTCTTCTCCTCATGTGACCTGGTGATGGAGAACTGCACCACTGCAAGTTATGTGTCCTTGATTCACTTTATGGAGTGGAAGGCAGGAGATTAACAACAACTCGTCCATCTTGAAATCAACTTGCAAATTAGTTGAATGAATCTAGAAAGTTGTGTGCAAAATTGAAGTTTTCTTCTAAATTGATGTAAAGCGGTTCTTTGTAGATTCTGCAGTATCGCATTTTGTAAATTAAATTGTAGAAATAGCAACTACTGTGATATAAGGTCTGTGTCACACATATCATGGTCGTTAAAACTGGTCGTCACTCAACAAACAAAATATTTCGGTCTTCCTTTCAAAGGCAACTTCTCTTCAAATAGCCATACTAGCTTCTCACACATACATTTTCCAAAATCCAATTAGTTTAATTTAATCTCAAACAATATAGTAAAGTAGTATATAGCCAATGTCTAATTTTGGAAGACAAATACAAGAATAAAGACAATGCCCAGGGGGGGGGGAGTCACATGGCTATGAGACAGGAAGTAGGTCACCCTTCCTGCTCCAGCTCTGAATAAAGGGAGATTTGTCTCGACAACACATGGGGGTCTACAGGCTGCATTTTCACTGTGACGTGCAACAAGATTTAGGCCTCGAAAAATAGTGTCAGGATGCAACGTCTGTGTAGAGGAGAGTCAGATAGCTTACTGAGCTTCTTCTGATACGCATTCCTCCACTGAAAATGTGTTTTTAACCCTTGTGCATTGACCAAATTCAACACATACCTTGTGGACAATTCTGTCTCGTAACAATATGAGTGTATTTTGTCCCCTCAAATATTTTTTCTGCTAGATCTTTTGAACAACTTCAGGCCTCATCATGGATTTTTTTTTTAAATCCTTTATTTAACCAGGTGAGTCCCATTGAGATGGAGACCTCAGCCTGGTGTATTTTGTGGTGTATTTCCTCCCTACCAGGCAACTCGTAACCGCAGGAGTGTCACTGTCCTCACACCACACTGGATGTGATCCGATGGTGACACAGTCATGTGGAAGTATTTGTCACCCCAAAATATCCCTGCTAGACATATCTAGCAGGGATAGCAGTCTTCTCTGCCTGCAAACTGGCGTAGTAAATCATGGTCAAATGAATTAGAAGCAACAGCTGTGTGTGTCCCCGCCCTTATGTATGGATGTTCTTGTTGCACAATTAGAAAGTTGATGAAGGAATAGCTAGTGGGAAGTGTGTGTGAGCTCACGTTGATCCTGAGGGGGGGGGGGGGGGGGGGGGGGGGGGTCTTGGAGGGAGTTTTGCATCTAGAAAGGAATGCAAACATGAAGCCTAGTTTGCACCAGTCACTGTCACTGCCCTCAATCAACTTTACACCCGCTGTGTGTGTGTCTGTGTGTGTGTGTGTGTGTGTGTGTGTGTGTGTGTGTGTGTCTGTGTGTGTGTGTGTGTGTGTGTGTGTGTGTGTGTGTGTGTGTGTGTGTGTGTGTGTGAGAGAGAGAGAGAGAGAGACAGAAAGAGAGATGCGATAGACTTACACAGACTGTGGGGGGTGAGAGAAGAGCTGATTGCCGACATGCCACTCAAGGGTCATGGTGTCTGCTGTGTGTACATTGAGGTGGTGTGTGTGTGTGTGTGTGTGTGTGTGTGCGTGTGTGCGTGTGCGTATGTGTGTTGTTGTTGAGCCGTCACTCTGAGTGGACAGGTTTTGTTGTTGTTGGTTGTGATGTGACCAAGTGTTTCCAAACGATGGAGCAACACTGTGGAGGTTGTCTACAGCTTGGTGGGAAAAAATAAGACTACCATGGATGACTTTCATCATTGTTTTTTTTTAAATTCAGAACCTCCTCCAACTCTCTAATCACTGCCATTTTAATTTTTCCTGCCATGCTTAAGCCTACTGCAAAGGATTCCTAAGGTGTGAGGAGAAAAGGTGGAAAAGAAAATTAGGAATTAAAAATACTATCTCCCAGGAAAGTCGTATTGAATTCTCATTGTGCTCTGAGTGACAGGAACATTCATGAGCAAATGGTGATGTCCACTTACATTCTGAAGCATGGAAGCAGTCAGGCGGGACTGTTTTTACCACAGCGCCCGGTAGCGGAGTCGTGGTTCCTAACACCACTTATACCATGGTCTGGGTGAATACTCGATTCTGATTGGCTGCAAGGTGTCCATTAAAAAGTGATATTGTACAGTGATAATGGACACCTAGCTAAATGGTCTGTTCACCGTTCATATCAATGCGCCATAGTTTCATCAGTGTTATCAGGAGAGCAGTTTGAGCTCTATACCCCCGTTAAGGGTTAATATGACAATTTTGGATGTTGAGAAAAAAATTGACTCGGTCAAAGTAAGTATTTAAATCACCCCTGTGTGCTCAGTTTATAAAAAATAACTCTTATTTACAATTTTGATTTTCGTTTCGGAGATTTTTAACCTCGCGTCACCAGGCTCTTCTCGGCGACAAAGAGGATATTTCCCTCGGCTCGTGCACGAGCGGGGGCGAGCCCTGAGAGAGAGAGAGAGAGAGAGAGAGAGAGAGAGAGAGAGAGAGAGAGAGAGAGAGAGAGAGAGAGAGAGAGAGAGAGATATGCATGCAGTGCGAGCCCCCGCTGCACTTTTCACTTCCTGAAACTCTTCGCTCTTAAATGTTAATATACTTGGCCAATACGTATCTATCATACAAAATAAAGCAAGCAGCCAAACGGTAATGTCTTAATTTAATGTAGAACGCAAAACATCGTTAAACCTGCATTCCTGTGATGAAGTTAACGTTTGAGTCGGCTTTAAAACGGAGATTGGTGGAGGTGGGAGGGACTATTTTATTTCGTGGAAGACTGATTTACAGTATGAATAACAGACATTTAGCCATTTAGATTGCTTTATTTATTACACATGGAAATATAAATGACTGGTCTTATTGTTTTGTTGGCAAGTGACCATGGTATAAGCGGGTTAATGCCCTTCGAGGTGTACATTATCACTTTTTAAGGGACTTCGCGGAGGCAAACCATCCTCGGCTTCGCCTCGGACGGTTCACGCCTCCGCGTCGTCCCTTAAAAAGTGATAATGTACACCTCGTCGGGCATTAACCCTTACATATTTGGGTGAGTCAGTCACTCAGTCAGTCCGGTCATTTACTGAGGTGTCGTTGGCGCAAATTCCCGGGAGTTGGTACATCGCAGAAACATACAATTTGGCACAATGACAGATATTGGTAACCATTACTAGCTCCAGTCCAGAAATATTTCCATAATCGACGTGATGGGGGCACTATTAAAGGTCAAAACTTCAGTCTTAGGCCATAACTTCCACACCGTAAGTCAGATTTTCACTGAACTTACACATGTTCAGCTGACCTTGCTCTACAGATTTGCCTCAAGGACTCTCAAGGTCCACCTGGAAAGCTTTTGAGATATTTCACATCTCCTCCTACACCGTTTAACTGATCACCACCAATTTCCTTAATGTATGGACGGACCTATCTAAAATTTGGAAGATTTAGATTTTTACATTTGTGAGATGTGTGGCCTCTCAGCTAAATCTCACCACATTTTGATAAAAAAACAAAATGTAAATCAATTTGTAACTTGTGTTACTTGTCAAAGAAACTGGTATAATATTACTGAAATCCTATTGGTAATAAGTTATATTACTGAGTTACTGCCAAAAGTAATACATGTAATATGTTACTTTTGTAATGAGTTGCCCCA
>NC_139631.1:12210541-12298041 GCF_964638095.1 Poromitra crassiceps | reverse complement strand
TGATTCAGTGCTGGATAACCACAGTACAGACAGGGTGAGGACCTACATGCTGTGTGTGTGATTCAGTGCTGGAGAGCCACAGTAAAGACAGGGTGAGGACCTACATGCTGTGTGTGTGATTCAGTGCTGGAGAGCCACAGCAAAGACAGGGTGAGGACCTACATGCTGTGTGTGTGATTCAGTGCTGGAGAGCCACAGTAAAGACAGGGTGAAGACCTACATGCTGTGTGTGTGTGTGTGTGTGTGTGTGTGTGTGTGTGTGTGTGTGTGTGTGTGTGTGTGTGTGTGTGTGTGTGTGTGTGATTCAGTGCTGGAGAGCCACAGTAAAGACAGGGTGATGACATACATGCTGTGTGTCACCCAATAGGTAGATCGTGATCTACCGGTAGATCTCGGGGGGCATCAATAAGTAGCTCACCAAAGAAATCCAAAATGTAATTTAATTTTTATTTTTAATCCATAAACTAAATCCCATGTATAGCTAACTCAGTATATTTAACAGTATAACATTAATAAATCATGTTAAATAAATAATATAATACTGTTAAAATGTGCTAAATATGTACTAGGGGGGGACAAGGGGAAAAGAAGTAGCCTGCAACTAGTTTAACTTTTTTGTAAGTAGCTCTCATCCTAAAAATAGGTTTGGGCACCGCTGCTCTACCACCTTCCTATCCTAGCTATGGCATCTTTTTCCTAGCCCTGCCCCCTTCCACCACCCACATCCTCCTAGCCACTCCCACTATCCACCCCTCCAATCAACAAAAAGGTCCAGATTAAAGGCGTGGTCCACAATTCTCTACTTTTTGAAGAGAGTTGTTCAAGTTCACAAAAATTAATTGACCTGCAAGCCATAGGGAATTCTCATGTAAATTCTGACACTAAGTGACATTCCCATTTAAATGTGGCTCTCAATAAAAGGTAATTGAAACCCCAGAATGGCAATTTACAGGTCTCATCATAAGTCGGTTTTATGGAATACATAAAACCTCCGTTTCCACAGTCAAGAATGGATATTAGCACATGTCGGCGGCAAGCCAATCAAATGTAATAACACCAGAGACATTGATACGGGCGATAAACCTTGGTTTATGGTTTCTCAGTATCCCAATAAAAATCACGAGCTTGGCACACTAAATGAGCTGGTTTATGAAGGTAAGATTGCCATATGAGGTGGCCTGGTTGTCTGAGAGACTGCTCAGCGATTGGAAAGCCACAGGTTCAATCCCCACGGCAATCTATGATCGGTCTGTACAAAGGTAAAGGTAAAGTCCCACTGATTGTCACACACCTGAGTGTGCAAAATTTGTTCTCTGCATTTGACCCATCCCCTGGGGGAGCGGTAGGCAGCAGCAGTGCCATGCTCTGGAATCATATGGTGATCTAACCTCCCAATTCCAACCCTTTGATGCTGAGTGCCAAGCAGGGAGGCAAATGGGTCCCATTTTTATAGTCTTTGGTATGACTCGGCCGGGGATCGAACTCACAACCTCCCAGTCTCAGGGCGGACACTCAAACCACAAGGCCACTGAGCTGGTTTACAAGCTGCGATGCCCTTGAGCAGGGCAGTGAGTGAATTCCTGCCTACTCAGAATGTGAAGTGGCACATTGCTAGTTAGACTGTGTGTAAAATGGCAGTTACGTGCTGTCACTGACTGAAAGCAGTACTTCATACTTAATGAATGGACAGACAGACAGACACCAATATTAGCTGCCCAGGTTAGCATAATGACGTCATTCACATGCTATTTTTTCGTTTTATTTTCGTATTCAGTGCTGGTATGTATGAATGTATATGTATGTATATGTATAGGTATATTATGTCTGCATGTATATATACTCTCTAATTTGGGCTGCACTGAAAGCTTCTGGTTGGGTAACATACCAGAATGTTATGTTTTGTTAAATATTGAATGTTGATGTGTCTGATAATCCCATGTGGGATGGGTCATGTAATTGTCCTGACACGAAAATAAAATATTCATTCATTCATTCATTCATTCATTCATTCATTCAAAAAAAAAATATTCATTCATTCATGCTAATGTTTTGCTTCCATCGGTCTGAAAACTACATTTCTGGCACAGAAAATAAAATGGGGCAGCAGAGATATCACAATTTAGTTCAGCTGTTGAAGAAATAATTTCAACACAAGGTTATTACTACTACTACATTTGAATCATTACATTTGATATAGGCTACATATAGTGATCTATATGTATCCTGATAATCCAATAACAAAATTGGATCCGAAAAAGGACATATTTATTGACTCTTTGTATTTGTCAGGGTTAGCACATCTAGCCTGGGTAAACCCAGCCCCCAGTGACCTGCTCTCAGGCTCACCCTGCTTACAGTCACAAGGTAGTGACTGGGAACTGAGAGAGCAGGTCACGTGGGGGCTGGGTTTACCTAGGCTATAGCACATCCCCGTGTTAACTCATGACAGAGGTTGACTGCTCATGGAATGATATCAAGGTGAGCGTCCTGGATAATGAAAATATTGTGCCAAGGTGGAATATCCCATTAAAATGGAACAGGAGTAATGCCTTGGCTAGAATAACTGTGAATCCTCACTGTTCACAGGAAGGATGGACTGAAATAGACTTCTGAAGTGACAAGGATTGAGTGTGGTGTGTTGTGCGTGTGTGTGTGTGTGTGTGTGTGTGTGTGTGTGTGTGTGGGGGGGGGGGGGGTATGTACAGTATGTAGGGGTATGTGCCTCTCTGTGTGTGTTTGTAGTTTGTGTCTTAATAATATCCCTGATTCCAACACTTTAAATTAATCAACTTGAGTGACTGTCTTGTCCACAACACACACACACACACACACACACACACACACACACACACACACACTGAATTTGTTTATTTGTGTTCTAATCATTGCCATGCCACCTAATTCCCTCTCTATTTATACGCCTGTTGTTTTGACAGCTGACTGGCAATGTGCTTAGGGAGTAGCAATCAGTCACACTCACACTCTCTCTCTCTCTCACATACACACATGCAAACGCACGCGCTCGCACCCACCCACCCACCCACCCACACACACACACACACCCACCCACCCACCCACCCACCCACACACACACTTCTCTGTATAATGTCTTTAGATCAAAATACATATGAAGAAATATGCAGATTTGCACACACTCATCCTACATATATTTTTTTACTCTTTTTAATTAGAATTACCTGTATTCACTCACACGCATACACACACACACACATGCAACAACCCACACCCACCCCCACACCTAGCCTGGGTAAACCCAGCCCCCACGTGACCTGCTCTCAGACCTGCTCACTAGTCACTACTTGTGACTAGTGAGCAGGGTCTGTCTGAGAGCAGGTCACTGGGGGCTGGGTTTACCCAGGCTACCCCACACCCACCCCCACACACACTTAAACTTGTGTTGGCATTTTCCAAGAGCCAAATGTGACCCTCTCAGGGAGTGTGTGTGTGTGTGTGTGTGTGTGTGTGTGTGTGTGTGTGTGTGTGCGCGTGTGCATGCGTGCGTGCTAGGATTTTAAGCAGGCATGTGCGTGTGTGTGCGCCAAGATTTTAAGCAGACATATGTGTGTGTGTGTGTGTGTGTGTGTGTGAGTGTTCAAGGGACCCTGGTGTCCAGACCAGTATCAGATTCAGTGCAGAGTTATCCCATGTTAATACCCTGCCTATCTATTTTAGCTACAGGGCTACAGGAGGTCTTATGTAAACGGTCACGTTTTCTCCACACCACTTCCTTAATCACCACTTTCTTCTGTAACATTGAGCAGGTGCTCCTCTTATCAGAGAGAACAAAGTGTGCTCCTCTGCTGAACCCAAGCAGAGTGCTGCTGATCAAATACCAAGGCCAGAGAGAAAGGGCTGCCGTCGGCGCTGGAGCAGAAGGTTTTGGGCACAAGTCCCGTAAGGATATAATCACCATCTTACCTCCTTTGAACTGCCTTCTTCTCTATTCATCTCCATTTAAATCCTGCTTAAGAAGGACCATCTTGATAGATTTATTACACCTAGTGGGGCTGGCAAGATTCCTGAACCCAGGTCTTGGCCCTCTTCCAAGAGAGTTGCAAGGTGCTCCGGATTGAGTGAGAAAACCAACTGCAGAAACTGATCTCAAAACATAGAGTTTTATTGGTACAAGGAGACAGAGGTCGACATCTGATAGCCATGCTTGGAGAGCCGAGCATAAGCAAATGAACTGAAGGCAAACTGCAGACGCGACCTATGCTCACAAATAATCAGCTATTTCTTGATGAGTTTTGGTATTCACCACAAATTAAGACTAATTAAGTCCATCACAATTAGCAAAATTTACAGGGACTGGAATCAGATTAGGTCTGACTGCCGTGCGTCGCTAAATTCTCTAACCTGGCAAAAACTCATCGACTTTGAGTCAACTGTGAGTTCATTGACAACAAATGGACTGTAAACAATAACCGTGGCGCACGGAAGTGGAAGTCTTAGTGCGGACATCCTCTCTACAGAGGAAACCCTGACATAACAACCGTCTGTCCCAGACTCATATTAGTCATCAGACTGATGGACTCTGGGTGAACAGATGCTCAGATGCTGCATAACTGGAAAGTTCAGTGAAAGTTAGTGAACGTTCTCCCTGACTCAGGCCTCTGGGCATGTACATATCTTCTTCTAATGAAATGGCTCTGTTCTCTCTGTTGTCCTTGTTATGGGGGCACAGTGGAAAAAGACAGCTTGCTCCTGCTGTGTCCCTCCCTGTAAAAATGAAGGTGGAAATTTATTGACGATGAATTGGTTCCTGATGCAGTAAATGTGACAGCTCATCCTCCTTCCTATCCAGCTCATCCTCCTTCCTATCCAGCTCATCCTCCTACCTATCCAGCCAGAAAGAGGTGGGAGGGAGAGTAGAAAGCAGTCTTCTCCTCTGCTGCCTTGGTGACCAAGGACAGGGGGAGAGAGAGAGAGAGAGACAGAGAGAGAGAGAGAGAGAGAGAGAGACAGAGAGAGAGAGAGAGAGAGAGAGAGAGAGAGAGAAAGGCTATACTTGTCATGCTAATACAGCCATCTGATTCTCAGCCAGACACACTCAGAGCTACACAGATGGAAAGAAAGACAGGGACAGAAAACAAAAAGAAACATGGATAAAATAAGAATAAGAATAAAAATAGAGATAGCAAGGCAGAGGGGCAGAGAGAGCCGGAGACAGTTGGAGACAGACTGGTGAGACAGTGAGACAGACAGACAGACAGACAGACAGACAGACAGACAGAGGCTGGTTCACCTGGCTGCAGGGATAGGGAGACAGACAGAGGAGCAAGCTTAATGTAGGACAGCTTTCCAACAGGGTTTTTATTCAGGCCTAAATATAGATGGCACAGAAGTAGGCTGAGCTGACAGCCTGCCAGAAGGCCAGGAAACAGAGCCATGATGTGAGGCCTTGTGGACAGTGTGAGTCAAACACGTCTTTTCTTTTGGGTGTTTCCTGGTCACTCACTGGATTAAAGGTGCACACACACCACTAATGGCTCATTTCCACCACATAACAGCACAGTATGCCTCTACTCTTACTTGGCCTTACTCGCCTGATACACTGTCTGATTCCACCGCAACGTTTACTCGTCTCCGCCCACAGCTGGTCGTCATAGTGACCACATATCTGCCCTCCGCCCAAAGCGATCGCATCTGCCCTCCGCCCCCCATTTGTATACGAGGAATCAGCCGAGCAGCACTTTGGTAAACAAGCCGTGTCACTGGGTGGCAACGGCAATGGAACCCTATGGAGCGTGAGCTTAAGTGTCTGACTCTAGCCGGCTGACCCTGTTTACATTAAAAAAACTGCGACAGTTCACACAACTTTAACACGACATGCATATATTATACATCAAACTCTTGAGCTACTTCTGCTCTCACTCAGAATGTCAAAATATAAGTGATGTGATGTATAGTTTTTGAGATATTAACGTTCGTTTGGAACGACTCATACTAGTTAACTGCTGCGGGGTTCCGCATTTCTGGGTGGCTGTGACGTCACGCTGATTTGTCCTATAACGCTATAATTAACAAACTGTAGATGGAAAATGAATGGCGGATGAAATCCCTTGGTTGTATGTTGAATGCAGGAAAGGATGTGACTCAGTCAGTACTTCACAGCGACCATGGAAGTAGCCAATAATGTTCAAATTAAATCCCTATTCCCTACACGGAATTGTTTAACTGGTTATGAAATACTGGTGCCTCGATATGACCTACATGAGTGGAGACCATCGACTAGGACAACGGAAATGTCTTTGTTGTTGTTTAGATGCCGGCGCTGTGTGGAGGACGCTACGCTATGGGGAGAAGAGACGCCAGCAGCCCGGCCACTCGGCAGGAAACCCCACAGCTCCGCTGGACCCCGGCTCTGGCCTAGAGGAGCCGTAGCCTGCAAGGGCTTCCTGAGAGCAGCTGACTTTTCTCTCTCTAAAAAATTGAAAACCACCGTCATGTTCAGGCTCAGCAAGGAGGTCGATTTTATTTCACCAGAGCTGAAATCAGCAAGACAAAAGACTGCTGGAAATAACAGAAGAGAAGGTAAGCCCCACTAAACTGGTATCCAGCATTGACAGTATCCAGACACAGTAAACACGATTCTGCCTGACCAATCAGTCGTCTGCAGTGTTTTCACGTCACTGTATGGTACCAGGTCCACAGCGCTGGAACCTCAACAGAGCAGGCTGCACCAAAAGTAGCACGACTCAACCCCGACTCAACCCGGGCTGTCCCGGTTTTTGACCGGTGGAATGATACAAAAAAACGAGTCTAGCCGGGCGGCCCCGCGCTAATACCAGCGGTGGAAATGGGCCAATAGTGATGTCACAGGTTTAAATCTATCCCATACTGTTCCTCCCTCCCTCTCTCTCTCTCTCTCTCTCCTCCATCTTTCATGTCACTGTACTTATAATACTCTCACTCTATCCTGGCCAGCTCATGGATCTCAGCAGGGAAATTCTCCTTTGGCTGTCCTTCTTCCAGCAGGGTGTAGGCTTGAACCAGGGTGCTTATACTCACTACACCACCCTGCCGTGCTGAAAGAAGAAAATACACCATAAAACGCCAGAAAAATTATATCTCAACCAAATTCAGCATTTACACACATAGCGGTATGTAACCCCACCCCCCGCCCACCCCCACACACCTTATCACCTTGCAATTAGTGCCTCCTGAGCAGATTCATTTTAACGTTTCATTTATTTTCATGATTTATTCTTACATTTTACCATTGTATCCTTTCTCTCCACTACCCCCTGTAGTACCTCCATGTACCCACAGGAGTGGGCGTACCCCAGTTTGAGAACCATTGCACTCCCTTCATCTCTCTCTATCTATTCTACCTGCGCTCTCTCTGTCCATCCCTCTCTTTCTCTCCCACTCTTCTTCACCCTCTTTCAGCCTCCGTCACGATCATGTACTTTCCAAACGGAGTGCGCTGTTAACCTCCTGTGCCACACATGAGTCACATGTTTTACACCGCGCTGCTGCAAGCCTCCACTTGTCTTGAGCACTGGAACTCAGAAACACCTAGACTCACTGTACACTTCACAGAAACACCTAGACTGTACACTTCACCATTACCGTCAATGACTGGTGTCGACATTCCTGCCGGAGAACTAGTTAACACAACTGAGAGAGAGAGAGAGAGAGAGAGAGAGAGAGAGAGAGAGAGAGAGAGAATTGGATGGATGATTGTCCATTTGATCTGATTCTGTACTTTGCGATGGCAAAACTATTCTTGCAACTTTCATGCCACTAAAGCCATTGAATTGAATTGATCTTTGATATATTTCCCAGTATCATTGTCCTCTCCCAGTAGGTCAGCTGGATCCAAATTGAAAGCAATGAAAGTAAATACACTGTGTGTACTACTTCAACTCGTCATGTCCCCATTATCTTTAGAAAGTGTTTGTGGGTGCGGTGATGATTTTTCTTTACCTTTATTTATACAGGGGGAGTCTCACTGAGAGCAATGCTCTCTTTTTCAGGAGCACCCTGTTCACATTCACACACACACACACACACACATTCACACCTGGAAGCTGACCAGTACAACCACAGTCTGATCTGTTGGCCACTGACCGACTCCACTGGAGCAGTTGGGGTTAAGGGCCTTGCTCAAGGGCACCTCAGTGGTGGTAATGAGGGAGGGGCAAGCCCTGCCTTTTCACTTTCCCCACCCAGATTTACCCTGCCGGTCCCCGGGATTGAACCGACGACCTTCCAGTCACAAGCTCGCTTCTCTAACCGTTGGGCCACCACTGCCCATGATACAGCAAAACAGAGAGGAGCAGATAGTTCAATGAGCCTCCTCACAGCAGCTTCCTGCCAGCAAGTCCAACCAATTCACATGCACACCAGGAAACATGCTCTTAGGGACACGCACGCACGCACGCACACACACACACACACACACACACACACACACACACACACACACACACACACACACACACACACACACACACACACCTAACTAACAGTGAATCATTAAGGCAGTCCCACCCTCCACCTTGCAGGCAGTGACTCACCAGATAGAGAACATTCAGGATAGGTGTGACATTCTGGGCCTGGCCGCTGGCTGCTGCTAGCAGGGAGGAAACAGGTGGCATCAATTCATCATCATTCAATCATCATTTATTGTAACCAAGAAGGTATCATGTACTTAATGTGATAAATAACTTTTCATCAAGTGAGCAGCTCCTTCCCTTTTCTTTTCATGAGGTGGCTCTAATGTTTTGAGACGATAGATGATCTTTAGGCCAGGAGCACTTAGAATAGATAAACCTAGTCCCATGTTCCTCACAACAGACTCACAAAGTGATAGAAAGTCTGGGTAGTGTAGAGGTAAAAGCACTCACCTCCTCTGGTTGGTCAGGGCGGCTGTTTAGGGGGAGGGGAACTGGGGGGGATAGTGTGATCCTCCCACGTGCTACGTCCTGCTGGTGAAACTCCTCGCTGTCAGGTGAAAAAGAAGCAGCTGGCGACCGCACATGTAGGAAACATGTGCATGGGCTTTCCTCAGATCGGTAGTTGCAGAGGGGTGGCGCCACGACCGAGACAGCAGGGGGAATTGGCCAATTACAATTGGGGAGAAAATGGGAGGCCGGGGTGGAAATATATATTTTTATATATATATATATATATATATATATATATATATATATATATGCTCAGCCACTATAACTTTTCCACATGCTTTTAAAAAGTGTGAGTCATATTACAGTTTGCTGCCAGAGTAAAAATCACAGTAAAAATCTAGATCAAGTTTGGTGTACTGTACCCGATAGGATTAGGAACTGACCGATTCTTACAGTAGCAAGAACATCAGGTGACCCCTGAGCAAGAAAAAAGATTTATCTTTCTGCCAAATGACAAGGTGGTGACAGAGAGTTTTCACTGCTAAGAACAAGTCTTACAGCGAGAACCTGCAGAACCTGTTCAGTTGTGGTACCTTATAGGGACAGCTCCACATGACTGAGAGGGTACAGACTCAGAGTAGTAGACCCAAGTTGGACCCTCAGCATGGCGAAATACTGCAAGTTCTCTGCAATTCAGCCAGTCAGCCACTGCTGCCTTTACATTGCTTTAAATAAGCATTGAAGCAACAACAGATCCGTGGTCATGTTTCTATGAGGGAGATTTCTTGGAAGCTGGTGGCTGTAGGACATCAGCAACTCCTTTTACAATGTCAGAGGTTTCTGTGGCTACATTCCAGTCCGGAGGGGTCACGATCCCCCCCCCGCTGCCAGCTCAAGTGTCTGCTTAAGAGTTCCACTGCAGTGTACTGGGAGCACAGGGGGAACCAGCCTGGAAACTCACTGGCACTATGGTTAACTTACCTAGTTTAACGTTCTGTGAATGAAACAATACAACTAAGTTGATGAGTTTAGTTCTCACCGATAATGCCGTTTGTGCTTGTGACTGACATTTAGATGCAATAAAAATTCATATAAGATCAGGGGTGATTTACTCCCCAAGGTCTGTTTGATGACGTCGGCCATGTTTTGCAACTATGAACACCGATCTCTGGACACCAGCCTCTGCTTGGGAAAGCCATGACCTTTGTGGTCACGAAGTCCTTCAAGAACCTTGTTCTGTCCTACCTGGAAATGATCCAAAATGAACTAGGCCATCACAACCACACAAATAAAGGTTGAAAACAATGCATGTGATATTTTCACCTCCCTGACCATGAAAATGTAGCTTGCACACCAAAGTGTTATGTGGTGCTTCTGTCCCTCAGGAAATCTTGTAGTATCCCTCAACCCAAATTAAATGTAGGCATCTGACCTGCATGCTATAGAACTATACTGTAGCTAAAAGACATTGGCTTAGAAGGATGGGTTTACCGATAATCAACCCACTTTGTATCATGAATCATCTTGGTAATATAAGCACATGGGCAGTGTTTTCCTCGTGGAGAGGATGTCCTCCTCTGGCAAAGCGCTCCGTTGTGATGCGTTTTACGTCAGAACGGAGCTGCGGAAGTTCTGCTCGAGAGGCAGAATCTGCTCCAAGGGCGGCTGTTAATTGTTCATTTTTATTTTTTAAGTATGTGCACATCCAGGGAGAATCGCATAGAGCCTTAACGACTTGTAGCTGGCAGGGGCAAAGCTTCTGCAGAGGATTTTTCTCCATGGGGTAAACAGAGAGAGAAGGTAAACACTGCCCATGTGCTTATATTACCGAGATTATATGTGATACAAAGTGGGTTGATTATCGGTAAAGCCATCCTTTAAATTCCAAGCGCCTGAAACCCCCCAAAAATATAGAAAAAATAAAATAAAAGAAGGACACTTGGACGAGGAGACAAGTGCAACATGGGTTTATTGTCAAACTGGTTCTTAAGACATGAACTTGATTGATGCCATATCAAATCTTAAACTCCGTTGTAGTAAAGTGCAGATTCAAAGCAAGTTGCCCTGGGTGTCTCCATACATTTTACATGTCTGGCTTTGAACTATCAGGTTAAATGCATTCTGTAATATGAAATCCTAAGAATTATGAAAAGCCCTTTTTCAAACCACACATCTAAAGCTAATGTGCAAAGATAATTCACAAAGCTCAACTATTCTGTATGACAAGGCGTCCCTCCCACTCTGTTTCCTTTTCTTCAATTCTGATACAATTGGACGATCGTTGTACAAAATGGGTTTGAAGTGAACCGTCCTCCTAGCGTTCGTCTAGGTTTGTCAAGAGTTCTTGTAAAAGGTATTCTGCAGTGACTGGATGATGTGTGACAGTTGTCAACAAAACCTGCTGTAAAAAAAAAATGAAATAAGAAAAAATCGATCTCAAACCCGCACGTGCACAATTGGCCGTGTTAGTAACCTACCCGGACTTCTCTTTTGATCGAGATGATTAAAGAACAATGGCATTTAAAAGTCGGCCATGTATGAGCATGAGAGGTCACTTCTGTGTACAAGCCTGTGGTAGACAGACGGTTGTAGACAGACAGTTTTTGGCCACTGCAGTTTCTAGTGGCAGTCATGTTAACCCCACAAGGTATCGGCGTGATCGAGTGCCACTTGACCAAAACTCTTATCAGTCAATGGTTTTGTATGCTCAAAACACTCGACACACAAGTAATACACACCACAGCACTCACGCCCCCTCAAACACACACACGCTCGCTCACACACACACACACGTTCATACGTACAAATCAGTCACCCTGATCCACTCACTCCTCTAACAATCAGTACAAGGGTTTTGCATGAAGCATGGGGGACACGCAAGAAAACGGCAGCGATGAGGTAAACAAACAAGAAAGAAAAAAAAATCTTGAGATATTGCACAGACAAGTGCCGGCACAGAACACAGCAGTCTCTCTTTCCAACAGCCTAGCCTGTGCATAGGAAGAATAAAGCACTTACGGTGTTTGCAGACATTAACCCCTTCTCGTAAAGCTTTGTTATACACGACATCGGGGACGACGGATGAGTCTATGCACTAGAATCCACACCACTCGGCAGATATCCAAACTCGCACGACAACCATGTAAGTAAATGTATTGTAAAAGTACTGTAGTACAAAAAAAGATTACATAATGACTGAGAAAGGGTCCATGACTGTTGGCAACAGTGATGGGGATAAAGAAAAACAAAAAAAACCTGAAGTCCCAGCGTGTGTAGAAATGCCTCCATCGTTGCTTTGAGAAGCAGGCAAAGTTGAGGCAGGGTCGGGGGGGCCAGCATGGAGAAAAATCTCTCAAGGGTAATTCAATAAATAGCATTGTGGAATATGCAAAAAAAAAATCAATTTTGTCTAAAGCAAAATTAAGTAAACCCTTTACTCAGTTTATCCAGAGATACTACTGTGCACGTCGTCCATGTTAACAATTAATACATCCAAAAGCCCATTAGATAGGACTGCGACCATCACCTGTCATTAGCTGTTAGATAGGACTGCGACCATCACGTCGTTAGCTGTGGCTCCATGAAAGGAGGAACAGAGGAGGGGAAATGGCCACTGCATTCCTCCATTAATTTTTCAAAACAGCCCGATTGGAAGAGAGAGTTCCGTGAGGATGACTCGCAAGTTCAAGCTCTCCGAATCGTGGGGGTTGTTCGAATATTTCAAACCCGACCCACAACACGGTCTTTCAGCCTCCCTTCATGCCCTTTGGGTCAGTATGCTTGCCAACCAGACGGACTCCAGCTCGGTTCATCCATTTGCCCGTTTTGTTCCCCCCCGATCCCACCTTTGCGTTCCGCACCATCCGTACAGTCACTATCTGTGTAGCAGGACGAAGGCCTCCAGCTTCTCGGGGATGTTCCCCCGGTAGTCCAGGCTGTGCTTGACGATGGCCCTGGCAGCCAGGCACTGCAGCGTGGTGTGGTTGATGGGCTGGATCAGGTTCTTGGCCAGCTCCTTCTCGTCCAGCAGGTCGCAGGCCGTCTGCTGGAAGCCGTTGGTGCTGTCGAAGTGGGTCCCGCACGAAATCAGCAGGTTCATGATGTCGGGGTGACCGTTGGATGCTGCCACGTGGAGAGGGCTGAGGGGGTGGCATAGATAATATAGTATTATTATATAATGATTGGCTAGACGAATGAAGAGATGCGTTAATTGAAAACTGGTCTGGAGAGAAAATAAGTTCACAATGTTGGAGTAACTGGTGGAGGCATGCTGGTACAATGAAATAGATTATTAGCACATTAGAGGATAAGAGGTGAACTCTCAATGTTAATTTCCCTTGTCACATGGATCTTTTGTTGTACTACTTTCCACCCTGTTGTTTCTCTTGTCATCTCCCTCACAGAGAGAGAGAAAGAGAGTTACAGATACATGCGTAACATGCTTTTTCTGCCAGCCTGGTGTCTAACGTTATACCATGGGAGTAAATACGTTTCCATATTGTCACCATATCGTACAGTAATGTGGGAATAGGAATAACGCACATTGGATCATCATAAATCAGACCTCGTGTGTGAACAATCAGGCCATTAGTGGTCCCATGCCCAACAAATGCACACCCTATAGGCCTATTGATGATGGGACTTATTTTATTTGGAAGTCATATTATGTATAAAGGACCCAACTTTACTTTTCAAATCTACATCCCTTGATTATGCAATTCTTTATAGCTGACCTATAGGTGTTGGTACGGCAATTGAATGATAGGTGCTAGCTTATATGATTTTATTAGGATCACAATAAACATAAAAAAAAACATGACAACAGATAAGCACCTACAGACAAAACAACCAAATTACCGTATATAAAAAAAAATCAGAGAAAAGTATAACAATATTGTTTCTCTCCAATATATTAGGCTACTATGCATACCATATTCACATTATGCATTGATACGTGTATTTTTTTTTTTCTTGGTCTCACTTCACTTCTCTGTCCACTTCTGTCTTTTTTGTAATAGGCACTAATAATTTGGCATAAGATATTGATAGCTATATTAATACCGTGACATTATTCAATTTCATGCAACTGCAAGAGCAGCTGATTCACACTCATGTTCAGTAACTCTGGACTCAGACTCAGAGCCAGGTAATGGGTCTCGACTCAGACTCTTCTTTGGTGACTCGGACTTGGACTTGAATGCGCGGGACTCAAGACTCGACTTGGACTCGAGATATAGTGACCTGACTACAACACTGACAAAAACTAACAAAACAAAACAAAAAACAGTCTTTATCAAATAGCAAGTCTGAGTCCTTGTCTGCAAATTCAGAGTCCGAATGCATCAACGCTCGAGTCCAAGTCCGAGTCATCAGTGCCTCAAGTCGAAGTCGAGTCACGAGTCCTGAAAATGAGTCCTGGACTCGAGTACTACAACACTGGCGAACAGTTCTGAAAACAGCAAAGACGAAAAACAGACCTGTTGTCATCTTCATCTCGGCTGTTGACATCTGCTCCACACTCCAGGAGGATGGAGGCGACTGTGAGGGAGGGGAACTTGCAGACGGGGTAGCGGCCCACGCAGGTGGTGTTGCGGTCGACCGCCAGGTGGAGTGGGCTGTAGCCATTCTTACCACATGGCTGGAGCTTCAGGAACCTGCAGGGAAGGAGAAAATGGACGCCAACTTTTCATTCAAGAAATGAAATGAGCAATGAGCTGATAATGGACCACGGACACACCACAGTTACATGCGATTATTATTATTATTATTACTATTACATGCCGCAGTGCGCATCACTCCACAGATAATATTTATTTGGTGTTAACATATCATGGTGCATAAAGCTGGTAGAACTCCTGAATTGACCCCCTTTCAATTTATGAACTGGAAAAGTAGACATTGATGTTTGGATACTTTGCACTATGGAGCAGATGATCTCATTCAATTGAAACAAGAAACATTAATTCAGTCATCTTTATGCGCATGATTCATTGGTTCAGGAATTCACAAAAGGCATTAAGCAGAGGAGAAATGGTTTCGCTTATTCGAAGTGCCTTTCTTCAATAAAGGGGGCTGTCAATGTGTTGTAGCTAGGGATGTGCGCGACTCGTCGGTAAAACGTTTAAAATGTCTGCTACCCTCGCTAGTCTGCACCAAAATACTTAGTCGGTTAATTAAATTAATAATTTATAACACTGGTAATTGTTGCGTCTTTACGCAGCCACTACGGTAGCCCCCTCCCTAATGCCCAGATGTAAACAGCATGTGTTAGTGGACCATTGACTGTAATCAATGAAGCGGACAGAGATGACACCTCGTAAAAGCAGCGCGGTTTGGCAGTATTTTGATCTAGAGGTTGTGTGTGTGTGTCCGATAAAACTGCCATGGCATGGAACCACCCGACCAGAGCAATCAATAATAGCAATGCATAACCACATTTAGCACAGGCATGTGGACATTAACCTGCCAGGACAGCAGGGCCTGATGCTAGCTAGCACTGCTAACGTGTTAGCCACACAAGATAATAACGCAGCTCATCAGGGTGGCAATGAGTGCGCATGGCATGCTTCCACCCACTCAACATTGTTGAAGGCAAAGGCTTCCGAATGTTAACGGACTATATTGAGGCTGAATACACGGTGCTGGGGTGATGTTTTGTAATGTGCTATGTTCATAATAAATGGCGCAAACAAAGTGCCACACATGATTTGGTTATTGACTAACGTGATTAACGGTTTCAAAGGGTTCTTCAATACACACAATATTTTTACCTCCTAGATGAAATTGTGCTCAATTTTGACTGTTTGAGTCTTTTCTTACTTATAGACTAGTGACTTTTGTTTTGTCATTTTTTGTTTAACCAACATGGAAATTAGTCGCTAGGAACACCCCAGGTTGTAGCACTCCAATTGGCAGTAATTCACAATACAAGAGCAAATACAAGACACTTGCATGGCAGGCAGGCAGGCCTGTGTAACTGGCTAAAGCTGCATGTCGGTTTTCTCTCTGAAAACACCGCATTTCATAAATGCTCGCACAAGCACACACAGCCTGCTTCTGCACAAGCACACACAGCCTGCTTCTACATAGTTTGATCATTACTAAGGCCACTTATAAATGATCGTCCTCACTACAGACAATAAATTAACTCATATAATAAAATGTTTCTGAATAATTTCTTAATTCACACACACCTATAGATGGTTTCCTTCTTGAAGTGATCCTGCTCGGCAGTGCACGGCACCTTCTCCAAGAGGCAGATGAGGTGCAGGATGATCGACAGGGCCTTGCTGAGCTGGGCGGGGTCGGGCGGCGTCGGCCCACTCTGTTTGACCGCCCGCTCGATCTCCAGCACGCTCTTGGTCAGGATCCCCATCAGGTCCTCGAACGACACCGAGGTCCCTAGAAGCCCCTTGGCCCGGTCCTGCAGCATGAAGGAGAAGAGCTCGGCGAAGGACAAGAGGCTGGAGGCCGTCATGGGGCTGAGGGGGTCCAGGTTGCTCTGCTGCATGTCCAGGGCGTACCTCCACAGGTTGATGCAGCGCTCAAAGTTCCCCGAGTCGGCGTAGACGGCGCCACGGTAGCGGATGTAGTAGGATGTGTCCGGGTGTTGCGGGCCGAGGATTCTCTCGCGGATCAGCAGCGCCTGCATTCGCATCTCGTCTGGGTCCGATATCAGCCCGTCCAGCTCTTCTCCGTTGTTGACCTGGGATGAGGATCGCAAGGTTAAGATCATGAGTGGTACCAAACAGACGAGTCTCTCTGAACACAGTCTAGGAGTTTCCATGTATTAAGACGTGGGGAAGTCAAGGTCTGCAGAAGCAAACGACTCAAATAGCTGACCTGGGGCTGCTCAATTAACATCAGTTATCAGCTTTCTTTTGTGTCTGAATATGCATTTTGTGAAATAATTTTTGTCCTACTAGTTGTCTAGTTCTCTTTTTAGCTATACTGTTTTACTATTCTTTAACAACACCTTTTTGCTGGAACCACCCAAAAATTTATTGAATATTGGACTTTTGGTCCACTGTTTGGAGTAAGTTTATGACCAATTTCAGACCCTTTTTAGAGCTCTCTAACTCCAGCTGGCTCACAAGTGTTTCAACTGGCATGAGGGTGACTAGACAATGACAACGTTTTCATTTTTGGGTGAACTTATTCCCTTAAGACTGAATGTCCGTCAAAAAAGCAAGAGCACAAAGAATCATTAATAATCACCACATAAATTTAACATGTACAGCATTGGTCCAATTTCAGCCAGCTGAGTTGTTCACTTCCTCAAAACTTGACCTCGAGAACAGAACTTACCTCCCTAGCGTAGTCGTATGCCATGATCAGCTGCTTGGGTTCCGGTTTATGGATAATGTTGTTACTGTCCATGTACCGGAGGTCCATGGCCCTCTTCCAGTACTTTAAAGCTCCCAGCAGATCTCGCTTCTTGTCCACGAACGTGGCTCCCAGGAGCTCCAGAGCGTTGATGCGTTCCCTGTGGCTCGTCTGCAGAGGAGAGAACAAGTCAAGTGTAATTTGTCTTTTTGCATATTCCTCCAATATGCATAATACAATTCATCCAAAAGGTCAGACCATAGTCTCAACACAGTGCCTTGCTGAAATGGACTAGATGCAATACCAGCTATTATGCAGTTTGCCAGTTTACAGCAAGTGTGGACATGGTCAGGTTATGGTCATTTTGTACAGAGCTTTGCACCCTTACTGGGGGAGGGCAGGGGCACAAATGGCGGGTGTGGAAAGATTATCCACAGGAACAGCAGAATATTCACATGTTTGAACTAGTTGAGTAACCCCGAATTATCCTGCCAGACAGATTAAAAGCATCAAAAACAAACGCATCACTTGCTTATCAGTTTTGAATCAAAGTGTTCAAAATTTGCTCAACAGCTGTTTTGCCCAAGTCCTAGTGAATCCAAGTAATGATTGCAGTGCTGCCACTGCTAGTCTCTATAAAGAGCACAGCTGACTAAGAGAAATAAATAAATTAAAAATAAATTACAGCGTCGCCAGTGTAGGAAATTAAAACATTTTGGTGGCAACTTTTGCCCCTAATAATGTGGAGTTGTGCACATGTCAATCAATCAATCAATCATGTCAAGTTATGTCACGTCTTTCAGATCAACCTTTCATTGTTAGTGATGTAAACTCTGACCTGCTGGTGTGTTGTCAGGTAATCTACGATGTTAGTGTGGCCTGTGACGCTGGCAGAGAGCAGGGGTGTCATGCTGTAGCCGTCCCGCTCCATGGACGCCCCGTACTGCAGCAACATCCGCATGATCTCCAGACTGCCCGACTCTGCACAGTCGTGCAGCGCTGTGTTGCCTGGGGACAGAGGACAGACAGGTATTATAATAGGCTATTCGTATTCACTGACAACACAGACGAACACAGCGTTCCCACAGATTTGTCGCTGGAATTTGGAGGCAAGTATTCTCATTCACTGACTTCAATATTATTCTCAGGATTCAAGATTATTTTTAATAACCATAGTAAGCAAACATATTACAAACGAGGAATTTGTCTTTGCGCAGTATGGAGCACAGCGATAGCAAAAATATGGAGCAGACAGAAAGGCAATCTTCAAATTATGGGAGAGGGAGTCATTGCAGAGCCGGATTGCTCAGGGGGCATCGGGGGGAGGCCGGGAGGGTGTGACAAAGTCCTGCTTTGTGGGCCTTTCGGGTCTCTTTGAAGAGGTGGGATAGCAGTTGGGAAGAAGCTGGCCCTGTGACGGGTAGGGACGGGTACTGTAGACTGGGTGGGGTTGGCCATAGTTTTCTGAGACCGCTTTAGCATCCTGGCACTGTGTAGGCCCTGAATGGATGGCAAGCTGCACCCGACCACCTTTTCAGCTAGGCGGATGATGGGCTGCAGTCTGGAGATGTGCAGCAGCAGCATACCAGATGGTGATGGGAGGAGGTGAGGATGGACTCGACAGTGGAGGTGTAGAAAAGTGTCAATGCTGCCCTTTGGCACCTTGAACTTCATCAGCCGCTGAAGAAAGAACATCCTCTGTTGTGCCTTCTTGGTGAGAGCTTTGATGTTCAGCTCCCATTTCAGCTCCCGGCTGATTGTTGAGCCCAGGAAGCCAAAGGACTCCACAGTGTTGACTGGGGAGTCACTTTATTATTAGTCATTTTAATAAGCAACACTTAATTATGATTTAATATTATTTTAATATGCATCAGTTTGACATTCTGTTTGTGGTGGTCACCATAAATAGAATGATGCATGGGGAACACTTCTAGCTCACAGCTCCACGCTGCCCAGGGAAGAGCAAGTTGTGGCCGTCGCTGTTGCTATGCAACTATTGGAAAACCCCAACTAAGGCACGGGACCATTTGATGAAGCTGAAATGGTTTTGACTTCCACTGCCTGGCGCACACTCAGAGGGGCTGAAAACATTCTCCATTCTCAGTGCTGTCTCTAAATGACATCCTTTCCATTACAATGAAAAAAGGTCAATGCTGCAAAAGAGAAGTGGACACAGTGGACGATGATGCCAGACTCAATGCTGGCCCAAACAGACTATTGTGATGCGGATTCACAATTTTTGAGTTACTCTGTGCAAGAGCCGGTGGGTACATCTAGGCTGTACTATTGCCATGGTGAGGTTTCTACTTCTGAAAGAAACATGTCAATACTCACTTCGAGGGTGATATGAAACGTTATACGTGTGATACACGTCTAATACAGAGGTGCTCAAATCTTTATCTTTCCGATAAGGCCAAAAATGTATCTGGATGGAGGGCTGGGAAAATTTCACATCACGGTTATCGTGACCAAAATTATCACAGTTATCGTATTATTTATTCATAAAAAATTGCTGAAAATGTTCAAAAAGTACCGAGAGACTCACTGAAATAATTTTACAATGTTTTATATTGAAAACTCAGACCCAAAAAGGATTGATACACTCACTGAAATCATTTCTCGAAGGCTACACACAGGTACATACAGGTTTCCATCTGGGAGACTGTTGCCAACTACTGGTTGATGATGGACAGTATTTACCATGTTTTTCAAAGCACTGTAATCATGGTAACACAGTAATCACGGTTTTAATGATAATGAACATTTGAAACGGTACGGTTATCGTAAGGAATTTTATCACGGTTATCATTAAAACCGGTTATCATTACATCTCTAATGAGGGGCGGGCCAAAGTTGGTGATGGGCTTAAACTCTTTGTGTGTGTGTAATGCAGCTCTGGCTTGCATCAAACTTGTTCTCTCCACCAGTACACAGTCTACTATTCAATTCCATATTCAAGCAGTCAGGACCAAACAGGGTTAGAGCCATGGTATATTGTGCCGCAAATTGTCTCGGAACTTGAAGTTCCAGCTGGGAATGACGTCAGACCCGAGTTGACCGCGTTCCAGTAAAACAGTTGGAAAACCAGCCAGGGTTAGCTCTAGCCAGGCTATAGCCATTGTTAACAGTCGTTAACATAAATGGTAAGACTGATATGAGACACAAACAAGACAGAAGTACTAATAAACAGTGTATTACTACAGCTTTCACTACTTTTGATGGCGGAGCTGCCAACTTGGATTTTGAGGTCGGAGTTGGTGAGGTTCTCGACTTTCAAAGTAGGAATTCACAGTTCAGGTGACGTCACAGGGGGTGTCTCCATCTGTAAACTGGGCAATTCCGAGTTTCCGGTGCAAATGGAATGCGGCATTTGTTCCCCAGTTTTTCCCAAACTACATTCCTGAGATTTGATGCTGCTTTTGCTCTTGACAGAGAAAAATAATTGGCTGGGGGGCTAGTTTAAAATAAACTAGGCTAACGTCAGGGTTTCCTCCAGTGTATTAGAGGCCAGACAGGCAATCTGGGCTAATTTGTTCCCTGCGTGTCCAAAATATTGGTGAAAAAGAAGTAGGCTACATACTAAGAGCTGTGTTATGGCTTGGGCTGGCTGGCTACTGTCAAATGGACAATTGATTAAATAATGTTCAAATACATTTTCAATATTACATTAATCTACCAACTAAAGAAGGAATATTATTACAGTCTGTCATCATGCTGTCATAAATCTTTCAGCAGTGGTCGGAATCGGACGATTTTCAGCCTAAATATAGGATCGGAGAATTCTGAGATTGCTTTATTTGCGCCGATTGCAAAACCAATTGATGACGCAAAACACGTGAGCCATTTCTAGACGGAGTTGTGGTCAAAACGGTTGCATGCAACACAGCTAAAACATCTCGGCGTTGTTCTCACAAAGTGTGTGAGAGAGAAACAACCCATATGCCATCTGTAATGTATGCCTGAATAAAATACCATGTGGGAGAAGTTTTCTACTTAGCAATCTTTGCAGCCGAGCAGGAGGACCACCGCTCTGCTCGTCATGTCTTCACATGTTTAGTTATCCATGCTGAGTTTGGTGAGTGTCAGAGACCCATGCTGCTTCACCAAGGCTAGTAGTAAGCTCTATGTGACTTTACAGTGCCATTAGGTTGCTACATGTAGCATTAGCTACAAAACAGCCACGGCTTGTTATGATTAGTTTGTTTTGCTCATCTTTACTCGTCTTATCCTGGCAATAACATCATAGTGCGACACAAAATGATGTAAATAACGGTTCTGGAAGTTAAACGTTGGCTAGTTGCATAAACTTGCATTGAAGTTGAACCCTGAACTAACGTTATTAAAGCCGCAAAAACTGAGTTATATCTTTGGACGGTCGGGTTGCTAGATAAAGCAATGGTTTTTAGCCAAAAGACTGTAAAAACCATCAAAACACATGCAAAAATGCCCAAGTAAATGCAGGTCTATGGAAACAATCTGGCAACTTATGCCTACCCCACACTACAGGATAATTTGCAAGATCATGGCCAAGATTCCCCCCTCCCGATTTTCTCGGGGGTGCTCCCGATTTGAGCCGCGTCGGGCAGATAATCTTCCCAAATGATCCCGTAGTAGTGTGTGGGGTTCAAAGATTCACAATCGGGAAGACTGCCTCTTCCCGATTGTGAATCGGGCATATCTAACATGTTAGATATTTACAACCCGACAGGCGATTGCATCTTGAGCAGAGAGCCTAGTAGCTGTGTTTCCATTACAGTTTTTCGCAAAATAATCTGGTCCGCATCCGCGCCCGCAGCCCCGCACAGAAACAAAGAACGAGGAAATTGTCATCGAGGTGAAATACCCGTGTGTCTTTGAACGGGACGGAAAACTAATGCTATATTGCAAAGCATGTAGCCTACAACAAGCGCTTAGGTCTCATATGCTTCCCGCATCGGCGAGTGTCCGCACGGAAAAGTGAGTCAAATCAGCAGACGCGCCCCTCCACAAGGCACCTGTGCAGACGGTTTTCGCCTGGCCATGCACAGTGCACAGTAGGCCTACACCCCGAATGGACGCAGCTGGGCGGACAAAGTGGAGTTTTCAAGACTTCCGCGAGCAGAAACCCACACAGTGTATAAAAGCTCCACACGTTTCCTCGTCAAGATTCAGTGTCTCTCATTTCCGTGCGACAGCCCAAACTTCAAGTTAAATTCCAGCATAACGCTATACTGCAAAGCATGTAGCCTACAACAAGCCTACAACATACACCTCGACCAGCACATCCTTCAAAAACATTTTACCACCGCGTATATGTGCTGAGGAATGATTTGCATCCCTGCCTCATGATCATCTGCCTGTCAGCCTGTCATACGGGGTGAGAGAGAGGGATTGCAGGGCCGCTTCTGGGCATAGGCTACTTCATTATCAATAATGCTTTTAATTAATAAATTAAGCACAATATGAACAATAACTGTTAAAAAATATATGAAAATGAAAGTTCACATTATTATTATTATTATTATCATTATTACTACTACTACACCCGGTGCGCACACTGAATAGGCATTTTAAAAGTTAACGTCGAGCCCTGCTTCCAAGGTGAATCTTCGGCATAATCTTCTAGTGTGTGGGGTTGCGTTTGAACAGACGCGATTGTGTGTGTGTCCCAAGATTGAAATGTAAAAAAATCGGCTCTCTCTGTCCTGTAGTGTGTGGGCTCTCAAGATTTTTATAATCTTCAAGGATTTGAAAATCACACCTGTAGCTTGTTTGCATTGTTCCGATTCAGGGGCTTAATTGATACAATTGTTGCATTTGTGCCGTGGTTCGTTTGTGTTCACACAAACACAAATCAAACGGTCCAAATAGTATTGTCAAGCCTCGTGGATTGGCTAATAGACTCCATTGAAAAAATAATTTCCAGAGATGTTATATGATTGATTATAAGAATGTGTGTGTTTTGGGTAGGCCTACATTGTATGCCGGGTGCGCGAGGAGAGAGAGAAAGAGGGAGAGGGATAAAGAGTTTATTTATCTAAGCCCCCCCGGGAATTTGGAGATAGAAGATCAAACAAGACCCTCCCAACTTCTGCTATTAGGCCTACTATCACGGAGACTTCAGAGGATGTATACTATATGAATATGAACACCTGTCCTGGCAGGAATAAAATATTAATAACTAATTGAATAATAACCTACGGAGATTTCGAGGAAGACATGCAATCAGTCTGATTGTCGACAATCAAGACTGATTGTCTGATTCAATCGGATCTGATGGAATCACAATCTTATCACAAAGAAGGCTGGCTCTGATGACCACGACTTGTTTTCATTTACCCTATTGGAGACCAGAGAACTCGGTTGAGTTCAAAGTAACTGCTGATGCAATCATGCAAAAATCCCCAAAAGTTTATTCATGCAAACGCGAGTTTCACAAGTCACCAAAACAGGATCTGAAGAATGAAGATGATGTTTTTAACGGATAAAAATACACGTTCTTCAGGCCATGGATAAGCACACGATCTGACTACGGCAGCTACATTATCCAAAAATACGCACCGTTTCCTGCAGTTGTGTCACATCGAGGTCGGATCACATTCTCGCCATAAACGAACCACTCCAGAGTTCGTTTGGAAGCGGACCGAGACCACCCTTTCTTGGCGATCTCGACCCGCTGGTTTTGTCCAACATTCGAGTGAGATTGCTGTGTTCACACTCCCCCACACTTGCTTAGAGACAACCTCTCCAAAGCAGGGATTTGTCTGGGGACTCATGTTGGGCTACAAAACAGATTTTAGGCTACAGTAGGTAGGAGAAGTGTAGCCTTGCCTATATTGAAGAATGCCATCCACCAAGAAGTAGCCTACAACATGGCTACAAACCACACAGGCCCTATGTGGTTTGTCTAGAGTGGGAGAGAGATTGTCGCAGCTTTTTAGGAAGTTTGATAAGCTGTAATTATGGTATATACAAAGTACACCCTTTGTTGCCTGCCTTCCTGCATCAAACAATGTCCATTGGTTTTTGCACATTTGCCACTTCATATACATGTATTCCTGTTCGTCCATTCAGTTATGGGAGAAGAAGGAATATAATATTCTTCACTCAACTACAGCCACATTTCATCAGTGATTGGACAAATACAATTGCATTCAGACATGACATAAACATAAGAACACCACAACCAACACAACAGTTGAAGAGTGAGCTGTGTTTTGTGCTTACAAGGTATGAATTTGGCCTAGCATTGAAAGGATTTAGGTAGCTCCAATAAGTAGACTAGTCTACACACATTTCTGTACATAAGTAACTCAGAGGCCATTTCAAATAACTGCAGATTGTTTTTGCCATTGCGTTTAATACGCTTAATTAAATTTTGTATTTTTTTTTTTAATCAAGAAACATTGTAGTGTGTATCAACGCAAACAAAACCAAGGCCACAACTAACTAGAAGTCAGCTTTAAGGTTTCGGACAGAATTAGTCATGGTTGCCAATTGTCTGCCCCAAAGCCTTCCATTGCGAAACCAGAAATTAATTTGAGTCATGTAAATGGAAACATGCAAACGTACAGGTTCCCGTTTCAAATTGACATAATTTTGCAGAGTTTGTGTAGTACAGAATTTAAACAATACAATTTGCTCATCTGACAATCACAGCTGATCTTATGAGGGGACAGAGGAAGTAGTATAATTTGGTTATTGGTGTGTGTGTGTGTGTGTGTGTGTGTGTGTGTAACAGACGTAACAAACACCTGTAACAGGTGCATTATCCATTGCCCTGCACCCACTCACCTTTCACACTTTTCCGGTTGACATCTGCACCTTTCTCCAGCAGATACTGCGCTATTTCCTTGTGTCCTTTGTAACAGGAGATCATCAGACACGTGTGCCCATGTCTGTTGGCCACCTCCAAGTCAGCTTTGTGCTCCACCAGGTACTTCACGATGTCCAGGTGCCCGTCGAAGCAAGCAGCCCTGAGGGGGGTTGAGTTGGTAAGCGTCGTGTTGTTGACAGAGGCCCCGTGGCCCAGAAGGGACTGGACCACCTTGAGGTGCCCAGCCGCCGAAGCGGCCCAAAGAGGGGGGGCTCCCTCGATGGTCTCCCCGTCAAAGTTCACCGACCCCCCGATCTCGACAGGAGCCCTACAGCACTCCAGCAGATACTCCACCAGGTCCAGGTGCCCGTACCGGGAGGCCATCAAGAGCGGGGTGGCCCCGTTTGTTTTCTCTCCCATCAGCTCTACCACATCGGGTCCATCTTTGTTCTCCAACAGTTTCTGGAGCAGCCGCAGCTTGCCGTCCCTGGCTGCGTTGAATACTGCCGTTTTTAGATCCATTTCCGATGGGATTTCCTTCCCCGAAAAGACAGCGATGTCAGTATACACTGTCAGCGGACGTTAGCTTGGGTCTAGTTTGGACAAGTGGAAAAGGGAACCCTTTGTTTACAGCTATGGCTTGGTAGCTAAAGCACCAAACTTAGCGTTCACGTTACTTAAAAGACCAACACAATGTATTGATCCCCCCAATATCAGCTTTCTAGTGTAAGCATAACAACTACGGTATTAACGTTACGTGTATATCATTCAAAAGCTACTAAACGACATTTGAGACGAGCCTTCCCGTAACGTAATCGATTTGTAGTGGGACGCTAGCAAGGTGGCTAGTCAACTTCCTCGATTAGCTAGACAGTTAGCTCGGCTTAGCTTAGCTACTTTACAACTCAATGAGTGTCTGTTTTGGTCATTCTAGCGTTACTGTGCTGCCGACGTTTCTTTTCCGCCAAGAAGTCCTCTTCCACCAGACCGTATTCCTGCCCTTGTCATAGTTATATTCCTGCGACGGCAATGATTGTATCAGTTTTCAAAGGTAACGTTATCCACCGAGGGCCGAAAAAATAACAATCCACCCCCGCTCGTTACGCTGTACTGCTAACGTTAGCTTAGCTTGGCTACAAAACGACGTTTCCTCCGTTGATCAGCCAAACAAGCTAAACGACAACAGCACGGGAAATGCCCAATATCAGTGCCCTTTCTCTCTCTTTCTCGTCGAGGCACGGCAGGAGATACTATCCATTCATGTAGCCAGTCAGCAAGATATGGGGGGAAGGTCTTGGGCAGGTTTTCCACCCACTGCTCCACCGGATGATCACGACTCGCTTCTGTCAAATCGAAAACAATGCAGTCTTTTTTTCTCGACACGTTCGACGATTGACGTGTCAGCGCTCCAATCACAGAGCGGCCACACTCACACGCAGCCAATAAAGAGTAAAACAAAAAAGAGGAAAAAGTCATGCTATTTGAATAATCTGGAATTTTGCATGATTATTAACTTTTTGGAGGATCTTCGGACGGAAACACCAAGAACAGAACTGATCTTTTATAGATAAACATTGACAAATTACTTGAGATGGTAGTACTGTACTGACTATAAATTACTTTGATTATATCACACCCTACAGGCCGAAAGAAGAAACACCACCAGAGCCCAAGTGATAGAGCAGTCGAGAAGTCAGGTTCTCAAATGTTTTCATGTTGCACTCCTAAACTGACACACATTAGACCACAGGGTCCCCCATCTTTTCAGAGGTTTGCTTTTAATTTGATTACAGAAAGTGTATGAAACTCATGAGCAAAATAGTCATACATTGTCATTATGTTATAGATTATGTGAAAATAAATAACTCCCCTTTTTGATGGGGACCCCCTGGAACACCCTCAAGGCCCCCATTTGAGAACCAATGCTCTTGTGAAACAATTACCAATGCAGATTCACATTTCTCTACCTGGGAAAATTGTTCCTGTAATCAGGAGCTCCATCTTTCAGGTCTCTCATACATTTAACAATCAGAATAAGACAAGAAACCTTCATTAACACATTGAATGCCAGCCATGTTTTCATTCCTGTAGGTAAGTTGTGCCAGGGGTGTTTTTGACGATTCTGGCTCATTTTAGAGACAGCCGAGGATTCTTTTCTGTTAAGAATTCATGAACACCAATCATCTAAAAATAACTAATAGAATGTGTGCTTTCTCTGTCTAAAAGAGTTAGTTTGCAGAGTTAGTAGTTATGTAGATATTAGCCGTTGAGTACAGCATGGTTTCAGCGTCTGGAAATTTATTCAGAGATAAATGGCTTTTTGTGAAACAGTCACTTTAACCATTCATTTTTGGCATCAGTAAGACCGTCAGACATTCTAAACAATAGTTTTGAACAGTAATTTCCTCCATAACAACAGGAAACACCCCTCTCATTCAAACTCCTCCCTCCGTGTGTCTTTTCCTCCTGGCTGTACAGCGGGCGTGTCAGAAGCGCTTTTGCTGCTGCCTGCCTGTGTGCCTGCCTGCCTGCTTGCCTGCGTGCAGACGCTCCTTGTGCGAGTCAAGATGGGCCGGGGAATGCGTGGGCGATGGGCAGATGTTGATTCTGGCCTTTCTGAGCTGTTTCAAAGTGTGTTTCACCTATGATCTATTTTGCAAATCGCTCTCCGCTCTCTGTGTGCTGCTGCCGGTGCGCGGCCGCTCTCAGGCAAGACAAGTCTTGAATGGATTTACTGTAAAATCGCCACGGCATTTCCTTGAACGGCTTGGTCCCGCGGCAGTTTTTTCTTTGATTTCGGTCGTCTGGGGGAGCACTGTCAACACTTAGTGGGTCGGTAAAATAGATTAGACACATGCTCTTGCTCCAAATAGTTATCTCGAAGATGTAAAAGCGGTTGATTGATGTCCCACTGTCAAAAAAAAAAAATCTTTATGTAAGACGAGTTAGTCCGTCCTTGGCACTTAAGCGCTGGATTATGTAAGACGAATTAGTCCGTCTCTGGCACTTAATGTGTTTAATGATTAAATAAATTCAAAACTAAACATTTACCAGAAAGTTTATTCAGCTATGCCAATAAGTTAACAAGTCCCCAGAGTGCCTAAGAAAAGGTGTCTAGAGACAGTGGACAAACCTACAGTAAAATGACAACACAACACCACCAACGAAATAGCTACAATAAAAGGAAACACAGAATTTTACTTTTAACGCACCAGATTCGTATTTGTCTCCTTCAGCCAATTATATCAGAAACCAGTTATAACATGAAAATAAACAAGAGAGAAGTCAATCCACATTTAACTAATGGTCAAAATAATACATCTTTCAATTATGCTTACTGTATGTTATTTCCCCCCCCCCCCCCCACCCTACAGAGTTGAACAAGGTCCAAATACATTTTTGGTCATCTTTCCCAGGTTTGGTGTAAGGTATCAATTAAATTTATGACAAAACTCTCACATGAAGAGAGTGATGTGCTCCTGAGTGATGTGCTCCAGTAGGTGATTTGATCTAGATTGCCTTCATTGCTGTTGTCTGCAGAGCAGAGAGACTAGTGCTTAAAAGAAAATACATTGTATTTAATGCATCTCGTGTTTTCCTAGTCTATGAAGAGATCAATTTGACATTTTTTTTTAAGAAAGGGTGGCATCATAGGGGTGGCATATCCTAGAAAAGCAACAGAAATAATTACTCATTGTTGTATAAATTCAGGCTGAAATGAGGAATGCCTGCTTGGAAAGAACTCACCGTGTAATGTTTCTTCTTGCAGGCCTAAACCTCTATTTAAATCTCAAAACAAAAAAGAAATCTAGGATGAGAAGAGCACATTTTCTTTCCATATCGCAGTTTGATTCTGGTGACCAAAGAATCAGGTAATAACAATGGGAGAAGTCAGAGCCACACATTTGCAAACATATTTCCTCTCAATCCTCCAACGTCATCTAAATCTTTACAGTTCCTTTTAAGAAGGAATTTGTTTGCTGTCCAAATGGCCTGTGTGAGTATAACCTTACAAACTACAACTCAAATTAGCAGTATGTTCTTACATTCAGGCATTATTTTGCAAAATAATATTCAATTTACAACAGTGTTGTAAACCCCAACAGAACAATATGAGCCCACACGATATAAGCTACAGTTTAAATAGCAAAGGCAGAATTGGAGATATAAACACAGTAAGTCATCTTATGAAAGACAGGAGGGAAAAAGGAAAAAAATAAAATGCATGTGAAGAAACATTGCCACTTAACTCTCAACATTCTTGTCATTTGTAATCTTCCACACTAAATTCACATCGCTGTCATACAAAAGAGCCTACCTGTAACTATACAATTTCAAGGAGATAATTCACCAGGGTGTGTTAAAAAGCATGTAGCATGTAGCATTTGTACCATGTCATAAAGCGTATAATTCAGCACATGTAATCCAAAAAAACATTTCATGAATGGGAAAACTTCTTTGAATGTTTGTGAAGGAATTGTGGCTGCAGTCCCTCAAGGGAGAAAAACTGGTTCTGCACCTCTGATTTCTACCCTTCAACCCAAATGCAAACTTGAGTGTGACTGTTTCAAGCTAATATTAGGTTAAAGGTGGCTTATTGATTCTCTCTGTAGCATACTTCCTTCAAATAACTGTGTCAAATAAACTGTAATCTTAAATACAACTGATGGAAGGGAACACAATGGCTAGACTGTCTAGACTGTCACAGTCAGGTCTTGTTAACAAAGGGAAGGAAAAATGCCTGAGGGTTTCCCTAACCAAATACAGCCTTTGTGGGGAACTCCCTTTACGTAGCCTATGTTGGTTTTAGTGATCCACTGCTAAGGGAAAAAAAAAATCTCATACACACTGACTATACAGTATTTAGGTGCATCTGCCACTCCCTTGACTATCGCAGTGCACACTTTGGACTGAGAAAGGGATAATAGATCTGGGACAGAGGGGAAGAGATGATGGAGAAAGACCTGGGCAACAAGAACATAGAAATAAACCCCCCAAAATAGCACATTTAAAAAAAGAACACATTAGAAATTATTTCAAATTGTTAACGTACTTGAGGTTTGCTTAAGTTAATTGACCAGCCACATGAACTGCCTGTAAAACAGATACAAAGCAACACTTAACCAAAGACTTTTTTTTTATACCCCTCAAAAACATTTGAAACATATTCAACTATTTTGTAGAGGGGCACGCTTGCAGAAAGCTTCTAAGAATAGGAGTGCTGACTGAAGATGACTTGTCAGATCATGAGGAACTGACAGTCTGATATGATACCATCTCAGATACAAGCACTGCTATTCTGACCTGCTTCATGCGTCCGAGACCAGATCTGGATGAAGGAAGTGATGACACGGCTTCCCAGGGTTCAGAGATTGTTACGATCCGACGCGTGTCGTGGTGGTTTTCTTGTCGGAGAAGAAGCTTCTCAGCAGCACCACCTGGCTGATGCTGACCACCAGGAGGATGAAGGCTTCTCCGATGGACCAGAAGGCGACGCGGGTGTTGAGGTCCTCCGCCCGGCTGCGTCCCTGGGCCTCACGGAGGCGGAAGTGTGTCTGGTAGTCGATGACAGACTTCAGAGCCTCGTGGATGGACACGCAGGCCGACTCCATCTGGGAATGGAGCGGAAAGGTGAGCCGAGACTTAAAGGCCGGGTTTACCGTGGGGAACATGAATATATATTAATTCTTAAAAAATCTTAAATTTCGAATCCGTTGAAATTTTTGAAATTGCTTGTTCACAGCCAGAGGAAAAAAAAAATGGAAAAAAAAAAAAAAAAAAAAAAAAAAAAAAAAAAAATGGGCCAGATGACGCGTTTCGACGCGAAACGCGTCACCTGGCCCAATTTTTTTTTTTCATTTATTTTTTTCTCTGGCTGTGAACAAGCAATTTCAAAAATTTCAACGGATTCGAAATTTAAGATTTTTTAAGAATTAATATATATTCATGTTCCCCACGGTAAACCCGGCCTTTAAGCTCTTTACACACCAAGAGCAATTTATTTGTGTGATTTATTCGCACGTCAATTTATTTTCAAACCTGTAGCCAGTCAATGCAAACATGCATATCAATGGCAAAGTCTGTTGCGCGAAATTGTGGTATAGAGTTTTCGCCTGCGACATGAAGAGTTCTACATAGATAAACATAGACAAATTACCATGTAGGCAATGATACCATGGTTGAACGATGACCAGACAGGCGGCCACACAGACTGGCCATAGATGTAAAAGTATCATCAAGCTCGTTTAAAAAATGAGCCCGCTACAGCCTCAGAAAGACAGTAATATTGGATTTTTTTCTTTCAAAACTGTGGAGGGCCAGAACAAGCTGGTCAGCCATGGTTTAGAACCTGTTAAATTTAAAAACTAAATTGCAACGTGTTTGATGTGCATATATTTGGGAGAATAATTTGCCTGTGAATAATCCGTAACGTTTAATTGCATCGCTGTTGGTGTGTAAAGGCCCATCTGTCTAGCAAATTTCATGGGAATCTGTTAATAGGCTTTTGAGATATCCTGCTGACAGAAAAACAAACAGGCAAAAACATAATATTATGCATAATACAACTTTATGGGCAATGATAAAATCAATAAATCAATAACAACCAACTGATAAAATAGTGACAGCAGATGTGAACTTATGAAATAACTGGCTGATAAAGTCCTCATTTGTGGGGGCTTTTGGGTCTTGTTGAAGAGGCGCATGGCAGTTGGGAAGAAGCTGCCGCTGTGACAAATTTTCTGGTTCTGCCAGACCTCAAGTCTTCTGCGAAGGGGGAGAGCCTCAAAGAGTTTATTACCTGGGTGGGAGGGGTCGGCCATGATTATCCGAGATTGTACTGTTATTGGGTGTATGATATAGTTTGTATTATTGGAAATTTTAAGATCAATAAACTTTAAATCATAAGAAAGTAGATTTTGTCCATCCTGGTTAAAACTGTAGAACCTAGAAGGTGACAGAAAGCCTTTATTGTGGTATAAATAGTTTTTATTCATAATTAACTTCAAAATACATAAATGTATGTGATTCCATGACCATATAGGACAAATGTAACTTGTAGCTAGTGCTCTGTGGGGTAAAAGAAAGTATTTTACTGACTGAATTTATTTTAATTGCAAGCAAATTTGCATATATATCCTACTATACAATTTTGACTCATAAGCCTGTGCACACGCACACACACACACACACACACACACACACACACACACACACACACACACACACACACACACACACACACACACACACACACACACACACACACACACACACACACACACACACACAACTCACCTGGGTGAGAGCTGTGACTCTGTTCTCATTGGGGAAGAGCGGGGGATCCTCGCCGACCTGGAAGTCAAAGTAGACGGTCTTGTGTGTGAAGGTGGAGAACTCGTTGCTGAAGCAGAACTTGTAGGTGCCGTTCTTGGCTGCTGTGAAGGTGAAGCTGTCGTATTGTTTCTTCATCTCCTTGTAGAGGACAGTACCGTCTGGATCCTCCAAACGACAGTCCACATCGTAATGGCCACCGGTCACAACCTGAGATAACAAAAGGCAAACAGAACATCTATTCAGCAACATCCTACTTCTAGTTTGTCTTTCAACTGCCTTTATAACCAATTAGTAGTACATAGGCTTTTCTTGCAAGTTTTCAGCATTGCAAAGGACTACAGTCACAAAGAAGAAACAGATCAGCCTGTGGCTATCTGCTATTTGGTTTACATGATGACAATGCTAACAAATTTTTTCAAGACACCGGAAAATGTCAATAGTAAAACGTTTGCCATTAAATTAAGAAACGTTAAAATTAAATAACAAGACAAAATGTTTAGCCTTTTGGACATTTCAGTGACGATAAGCCGTAGGAGAGAAACATGTCAACAGAATAGTGTGAATAAGTCACGATTCAAACACTCAAATTAGATGAATTATGGGCTCTAAGTGCAAACGCTGTCAAGCTTATTGGGAGGAAGACTCATGGTTGATGTTAAATTAAAACTTGGGCCTAAAACAAACAACACAAATCAAACATCCGCGTCCGCAGACAGCTGGGTAAGGTACAGTACACACGCACCTGAAACTCCAGTGTGCATTTGGTGCCAATGGTGATGTCCTCATAGAAACATTGCTTGGCGTTGTCCGGCAGCTCGAAAGTGAGCTCTGACCCAAGCACACACACACAGAGCAGCTGGGCCCAAAGCACCTGCAGCAATACCCTAATGGATCCGTACATCTTCAACACCGAGAGGTAGCAGCTTCAAAGTCAAACTGTAGCAGACCTGCCGAAAATATATGACGACAATTCAACTTAGGATCAGTGCTGAGGGTGACAGCATGACAAAAATAGTGACAAAGCAAACCCGGACGTTAATATTAGCGACAAGTAGCTTAAGGCTAACAGTAGCTAGCTAGCTAGCTGTTAATACCGGTTTACGGGAAGGGAACCACTTGGGGTTGGTAATTTTTACGTATATTGTATTATACATTTGCGTATTGTGGCCGCAATCATGGCCACTAAAGTCAATGTAAACTGGAACGGTTACAATATTTAATTCAATATTTTGTTTCACTCAGCATTAGCTACTCACCCCAAATCGCTCACCCGGATGCAAGAAATACTACGTAACGTGTCATCAACGTGAGCTGCCATTGGCTGGCATTTTTGGGAGCCCGCCTCCTGCCATCTGCTATTGGTCCAAATAAGTAGAGGAAGCGCTGCAAGGTTCACATGGGCTGATTTTCCAATACTTTTGAGACACATCTTTCCTTTTGTCTGATCTCTCTAACGTTACGGGAAGTCCACTTCAACGTGGCTGCTTCTGATTAGCAACAATTTGAAATTTGTGTAGGCTATCGGTAATCTTTCTACAACGTAAATGCACTGAAAATCTAGCTTTACCTGAATTTGTAGGATCTCTCTAAATAAATACTCTTTGGCTGAACAGATCAGTAAATATTCTTGGTATGGTAAACCAAATATATAATTAACCACTGCTTTAATGTATAATGTCCTTTCACCTTATATCATTTTGCACTGAGCCAACCCAACCCACAAATACTACATCAGCTCGTTTTCATTCTAGCCATCCAATCAGGGACTGCTTCACACTTTGGATGCCAGGAACAGAAAAATAGTTAAGATGCAAGTAAATGCAAATTTAGAACGGAGGCATCCTGAGGCCATTTGGGTTCAGTTCAAATAGTTTACTGGGGTTAAGGGTTAAACTGAGTCCTGAGGTGTGGATATGTGCAGATCTTCCTACATACACCCCTGGTGGTGTATGTAGGAAGATCTGAATCAATCTTTATCACTGAATCTAATCTACCAGTCGCTCCATGGGCACAACTGGTACAACTGACCTACAAAGGGCAAGCAAAAATAATTGTCTAATGGGGCACAGTAATATAGTTGCTGCCAGTCTGTTAGGCGGGGGTACTGTGCCTAGTAGCCTACTGAATACAGCACCTAGTTACACTTGTGATAATCAGATCAACTGCAAGTTGCACAGCTGATTCAACAGTTTTTAAGGTGTTTTGGGGAAATGTACTCCAATTTACATCCATTCCCAGAAATTGTACATGTTGAGGACCCATAGAATACACAGGCCATTCCCCAGGACTGTGGAAGGAGATCTGCATCAATCATCACAAATAAGGAACACCATTTAGTATGAAATGAATCACAGCAGAAAACACTGACAAGGCTTTTAAATGAAACCGTCTTTATTAAGTAACTTTAATATCAGAAAAATAAAACTCTTAAATTCTCTTTACAGCAAATATATAATATCAGTGCTTTGGCCGCAATAACTTAAAAGGCCGTTATCATAAAATATAGTCTGCTTTTAAACTCCTGACTCAATTTGAAGAATTTATATGCCATAAGACTCCCCCTACATATACATAACAAAAGTGTAGTAAAATTAGCAAATACTTTAAACTGTTGGTACATAATATATGTATATATTTATATATAGATATCTAAGATACATTTTACAGTATACCATTCTTAATTTGGTGGCGTACAGACATGACAGGCAGCTTAGATCCTTGGCCTTTTTACAGTTGCAGTGACGTTTTACATTGGCGGTACATTATGAAGACATGCTTGTGTTGCACATTCCATTTCCACTAGGTTAAACGGCAGCTATCAATACTATTATCGTCAATACTGTAAACTAATAACTAGACTATAAGCAAATAGCACTGACCCCCCTCCTGCAATGCTTTCTGGGTTTCCAACTCTTCGCTTCACTTACGGTAATCACTCACTAAAAGTAAAAAAAAAAAAAAAAAAAAAACATTCAAAAGAAAATCTTATTTGTAAACATTTTTATATAGATATATTTATATATATGAAATGTAACAAAATAAAAAATAAGTTCTGTATATTTATCAGTCATTAACAGTAATAATATAGTACATACACAAAAATGTCAAAAGATTCATGTCAAGAAACTGAGGGCCAACAGTGTATTGCATTCCCTCAGAGAGAGAGAGAGAGATCATCCATCAATAAAAGAGATCAACCCTTTAGAGAGCTGTGACTGTAAAATATAACGGACGGATAGGAGGTCCAAGGAGGAGGAAACCAACCAAGTCCAACTCTTACAGCTTTTACAAGAGTTTGATCACGCTTGGCTTGGAGAAGCAGATGTTTGTTTGTTTTTAGCACTTTTGGGACTGGTTTGGCTCCACCTCCTAGGGAAAGATAAATCGGAAAAAAATAATAATTAAGAAAATAAAGAGTAGACCTAAGCGATCAAATTACTCCCAAATACTATTTTGACCCCGGTTACAGCTGGAATGCTAGAGGGACTGCGGTCCAATGTCCACACTACACAGTAAAGCAATAGTATTGACCTTATGTAGTGTCTACACAGTCCAAGATGACCTCATTCCACCCCCCCCCCCCCCCCTTTAAAATGCACATCGATTCATTCACTCCTGTAAAACAAAGACTAAGAGACACTGGTGTTTAAAGCTAGGGGTTTGAGATGATTTCCACCAAACTGTACCTTTCCTTTCCTTTCCAGGCAGGCTCATAGTGTGATAAGATAAGGGGACATATGTGCTTGGTGGGGCACAGGACAATAAGAAATATAAGCTGATGGCCTATGAGAAGGCAGCTCCAGCTAATGAGGATAGCAATGCAAGTGTGTACCAGCGAGAGAGGAGCTCAGCTCCTCGATGCATTAGGACAGGCTGTGCAGGATAAACTAATAGAAGGGTTATGTCTGCCTGCTAGTTTGAGTCCTGTCACTGTAGTTATCATTAAAAACCCTTGAGGAGCGCTTGATTTATCTTAATTTGCAAGCAATGGTATTACTACTGCTTGTGTTGTGTTGCACCGCACAGCTGATTTCACTGCTGTTGACAAAATGTGCTATTGTCAGTCGCTGTGGATAAAAGAGTCCACTGAATGACCTAATTGAATGTAATGTACTGCCAAGGTCAGACATGCCTCTTACATTAAATCAAGTGCTTCCTCAAGTATTTAATATATTTGGAAGTGTTTTTGCATAGGCCTGGTAGACACAAAGTTGAAAATTAAATATAAACAGAATAAACCAATGGGCAGTGTTCATCTCCTCAATGGAGATCCCCCAGTTTGTTTCCCCAATGGTGACCAGTGGGGACACAAAATGGCTGCAAGTGGGAGAGGTGACACTCGCGTGAAAGCAAGGGATGCCGTTGATATGGCTGAAATGTCAGCAGCCCAAATGCATAGTATCGGGAAATGTTTCCAAATGAGATGATTTCATTGCAATACAGTTCCACAGAGCACTAGCCTTTGCAGTTCCTAAGTGAGGTTTATGTGTCAATTAGTTATTCACAATTATCAATAATAATCAATAAAAGCGACTGCAATTCATGGAATGTTGAATGTTTACCAACGGTACGAGTTGTGCACACCTTGCTGGTGATCACAAAACCAGGGCATGGTTTCCCAAACAGGGATGCGATCAGGATTAAAACACAAAAAGGCCTAAAAAAAATAAAATGAAAGGGGAAGGAAGAAAAATAATAGTCAAGAAAAAAATGAGCTAAATGGGAGTGTTTGTTCGTGAAAAGATGTAATTTACTTGTTGTAATTTTACAGTAAAATTGCAACAGGTACAAAAAAAATCAAGAAATATGGGCGTGGGACTCAGCTTTGCTCCATTATAAGGCAATGGACAAAGAAACTCCTAGTGCCAACATGCATTTGAGAAATTGAACTTCAATCAGTCTTTTGTCAGTGGGAGTTCTTTCGAGTATAGGTCTGGATTTCGAGATAGTGTTGTCAGATAATTACAGGCTTTCCAAAAAGGCCACAGGTTTCCTTTAAGACATAGCAACGTTGTGTGTCCACTGAACTAGATGTTTTGTTTCGATTAACTCAGAACGGAGTTAGGCACTAGTTTACTGTAAACAAAGTTCTTTTAAAGTAGCGATGGAAAGCAACATGGCGGTAGTGAAGTCAAGTGGCGTAACATCCTGGTACTCAAAAAAATAATATTAATAAAATAAAAGGAGTTAGCCACCTTTTGGCTCTGGTTTAGGAAGCAAAGAGAAGGAGGGGTCACTGAGGCTTTTGTAGTGTGCCAGCTTTACCATAGCAGGTTTGACCCACTTTTAGTTTAAAAAGCCTGTGTGTGTGTGTGTGTGTGTGTGTGTGTGTGTGTGTGTGTGTGCGTGTGTCTGCATGCCCCGCAATATCCTGCCATTAAGGGAAACACTAAAGATTGAGTTTTTTTTTAGCTGGCAAATGTAAACGCATCTCGCTTACAAGAGCACAGATTCACTTCCAGCCTGACAAATAAGATATCCAGCATAAGCCAGGATAAAAAACGCACATGCACATTATATCCAGTTTACTGCTGGTAGCTGTAGATGGTAATCATGGAAAATACTGTTAATTCAGGTATAATTGTGGGGAGGATATGTAAACGCGCTCAATGACTCCCTCCTCTTTTTCTCCGACACTCTTCCTTCCTTAAGCACTGTGAATGAGAGGCAATGGGCGGGGCTGGAATTTCAGCACATAAAAACAATTCTAGCAGCAAAATAAAAAAATATATAATTTTTTGAGATGACAAGAACTTGAAGGTCGACTCAAACGCCAGCTGAACTCAAGCTGAACAGAATTCAAAATACATACTTAAAAAAACAACAACAAAAAATAAGAAATATAGGTAGGCAGAAAATGATCACTTAACGTTTCAGGGAGGTGGAAGGGAAATCATGAGCAGAGAGAATCCCACCCCACCCGATGCTACACAGAGAGTTTCCAACCCTCCGTTGATCAATCATAAATCTAGGAAGAAGACTTCACAATAGCAGGCACATGTACGGGCGTAACACCCTAACCCATGCCATAAATACATCTCTTTCCTTATTCACCTATTCTCCCTCTCATTTGTCAATCATACACCAGCGTGGACAAAACTGTCTCAGGGTGAGGCTGCGGCTTGTCGCCAATACAGGGCCAGTTTTGTAATTCCCCCACCCAGGGTATAAGTTAGGGTAGGAGGCGGTGGGGAAGCTGATCCCTCGTCAGCCGTCAAAAGGGCAACTTCACTACAGGTGAGCGGGTTAAAATCATATGTTACGGAGCTGAATAGCCTGCGTGACCGGGGAGAGGCACACAGGACAAACAGCGTCTGGACCCTGGCATATCTGGGTGGCACACTCTAGACAGAAGAGGTTGTGCCCGCAGGGAACCAAGGCAGCGATCACCTGGCTATCCATACAGTGGATACATATCTCCTGTGCTCTCCCGGCCGGTCCGACCAGCCCAGGTCGGTAGGGGATGGAGGACTCGGGAGGGGAGGAGGAGGAGGCTGAGGTGGTGCTTTCACTGGAAGAAGAGAAGGCGGGGCCGTAGGCGGAGAAGCGGTGGGAGTCGAGGGCCCCGGCCGAACCAAACGCCCCCCGGTGGACGCGCTGGGCCTGGGGGTGCTCCAAGGCCTCGGTCCCGGGGAAGGTCGGGGAGAGGCGGGGCGTCCCTGGCTGACTGGTCTGGAGAGACGGGTGAGAGCATTGATTCATTTACTTGACTAAATTATTAGGCCAGAACATTTCACTGCCATCAGGGGGATCCTTCAAAGTGCCTGTTTTTAACAGAAAAAGATACTTTTCAGAGCGATGGGTTTTTCAAAGGCTCAGATCACAAGAAGCCTGTCAATTTTTGATACAAGTGATTGAAGAAAGTTAAAAGGTTTCAAGTGACCGAAGTGATCTTTAGATGATCAAGTGCGATGCAATGATGTCATAGACATGCATTTCAACAGCGAGTCTAAACTGTGCAGTGAAGGTAGCCTCGTGATTTGAATGGATACCATTACATCATCATACCATCACACGATGCATACTGTCCACACACAAAGAAGTGCAACAGCTGGAGCACACACTTGGTTTGAATTGAACTGTGGGATGAGTTCAGGAGGCCAACATTGACATACCGCTGCTGCGATAATTCTATATTTTCATTTATTGTCATCAATGCCATGTTAAAATCCTCATCATTCCAGATACATATACTGTAATCAAATCAATAGTTATCCAAAGCACACACCTGAGACTGACGGGCATCAAAGGCCTGGACACCTTGGTGGTCCACGAACGTGCTCCAGATGTGGGGCTGCGCGACAGGGTGCGGGCCTGGGGCAGTGGAGATGGTTAAGGGATCGAATCCTGACGAGGAGCCTCCGCCTCCCGGGCCGACCAGCTCCTCAGACCCCACAGGAAGAAGGCTCTCCCCGAACCAGAAGCTTGCGCCTCCGCCATTACTGTTGTTGTTGTTGTTGTTGGCATTTGCATTATACGGACAGGTCGGGCTGAAATCTGCCATCCGGTTACCGTTACCGCCACCGTAGAAGGAATCGGCCGAGCTGGAGCCACTTCCGAGGGAGCTGGAGCTGTCGTTGCGGTAGGTGGAAGACATCCTGACACCACTGTTAATATTGCTGTTGACTCGCGGAGTACCGTTGATGCTCATCGGCAGTACGCCACCGCTGGGCGACGCCGTGCTCGCCTGAAGCCACGCCGCCTCTCCCAAACCTACTTGCGCTGCGGAAGCCTCGAAGCTGACGTCGGTCCCGTTAAAGTGGAAGTCGTTGTCTTCCGCACCGGGGACCTCCATGCCGCCGCAGGTCCCCGTGCGGAGGGCGATGTGGGCCTCGATCTCCTCCCTCGCGCGGTCCACGTTCTCCGGCATCCCCGTCACCTCAAACACCGGCTCCTTGTCGCGGCTTGGCGTCACGATGTAGGTGTGGGTCTGCTGCTGAATACGTTTGATGGTCGCCCCTGAAAGAGATGTCCGGGACTCTTATTTAATCGAATTAGTCGGTGGAAGACTGAAGCTGAACCCACTGGTTGGATCACATGACTTCATTCTAAGTACAAGATTAAAATGAGTGTGACATGACCTGCATAACCTTTCCTGAGAAAATTGCTACATATGAGCACAGACATGTAAAGTGAAATAAGGAACCAAAAAAGAGGAAAATAATTTAGATCGGAAGAACATCAAGAGTCCAGAAGACATGTCCCAACAAAATTAGCATTTAATGAGGAAAAACAACCACGCGACGTGCAAAGCAACCTATCATATATTTTGTCAACTCTATACAGTGCCAAAGTCACGCCCTCTTCCGGTTTAGGCATACAATTCAAGGAATTTCACCCGCCATTTTCTCCCCCAGACATTTCATAAAATGCCTGTGAAAAGTTATATATGATTTTCCAGGTTTTTCCCTGACTGTGCGAACCCTGTACATAGCCTCTCCTGATCCTAAATACAGCTGAAACGCTTTGTTTGACCTAAAACTGTTTTTTATAAGCATTTTACAAAATCAATGTGGAAAAAGGAATGGTGGATGAAATCCCTTGGTTCGTATGCCTAAACCGGAAGAGGGTGTGCCTTCAACACAACAAACCAAGTGTAACATAAAAGAATGCAGTCTCATCAGCAGCCTGACTTCATTAATACAAGGTACTGTGTTTCTTGGCAATCAGATTTGACATTCAAACTGGACAAAATGTTGCGCGACATGCGCGTGTCACTAAAATAGATCCTGAGTTTCCTGGTGACTCAGTAACCACAACGTCGTGGGTTTGAGTCCGACCTAGGACCTTTGTCACATGAGAACCACTGCAGTGTACACGCCAATTCATAAATCAACCCCCAGCGCTTTCCAGACCTGAGGTGGTAACTGGTAATGTCGCTGGTGCAGAGGGTTAACGACTCACTGAGAGCAAACAATAACCTTCTGATAAAGTTGAAACTTTACACATTAAAACTCATTCAGAAGAAGTAAAAAATACATTGGACAGTTCAAATTTTCCTTTAGGTTGTCAGGAAAGGACAAATTGGGCAATTGTAAAAGAAAATAAAAAAAGTTTCATGTCTCTACTGGAACGCATCTTGAACCTAATTTTAGTCTCATCCCTATGATTTTGACCAGGAAGTGAGACTGTGTCCATCACGGCTCCGTGGCGACTAGTTATGTCCCAAAATTTGGAAGTAAATGTAAACAACACAACTTCTCTACTGAAGTAAAAAGTTGGTTTTTTTTAAGGAACACGCCAACAGTTTGGGAGATTCGCCTATTTGCCATCATCTCAATAGTAAGACAAGAAGATAGATGCCCTTCTCTTCTCTGTGCGTGTAGTAGAAAGTAGTTACGCACCCTCCTGCTAGTTAGCTTGGCACAAGACTGGTAGTCTGCGGCACTGGCTAGCCTACCCCCATTAAGTCGCGTAATACATATTCCCAACAGCACCAAAACGCTGTCATGTACCTCTTATGTACATGTTGTGACTAGTGCATGTGCATTCACCACATTATGAAATAACGTAAAATTACGAGACATTGTAATTTACGAAGCAAAATACATAGCCGGAGTTTCCGGTTTTCTTCAGGAAAACACCTCCGGCATGCATTTTGCTAGCCTGGGTAAACCCAGCCCCCAGTGACCTGCTCTCAGGCTTACCCTGCTTACGAGTCACAAGGTAGTGACTGAGAGCAGGTCTGAGAGCAGGTCACGTGGCGGCTGGGTTTACCCAGGCTAGCATTTTGCTTCGTAAATTACCTTGTCTCGTAATTTTACATTATTATTTCATAATGTGGTAAATACACGAGTCACAACATGCACATAAAAGTACATGAGAGCATTTTGGCGCTGTTGGAATAAGTATTACGTGACTTAACGGGGGAAACACGATTTCAGATGGACAAGCCCGTCTTTATTATCACACGAACACTTCAACACATGCATGCGGCCACAACACACACTCATGCTGACGGTGGCCGGTGAAATATGTCCTCTGCATTTGACCCATCCCGGCTTGTCCTTTCCTCCAGGGGGCAGGCCAGGAGCAGTGGTCGCTTTTTCTTTCCAGCGCCCGGGGACCAACTTCAGATGTTGTCGTCACTGGTCGGATGATGATCTTCTGCATGTTTTTAGTGGGGGGTTATGTACGGAGGAACCCCCTGGGGGGCACGGGGAGAACATGCAAACTCCACACAGAAAGGCCCTTTCGACGAGATAGCCCACCTGGGCAGTAGGCACTGAAGATATGGGGGGGTCACAACTCCAGCGCCCACAGCGTCCCAGGCGAGAATCGAACTCAGGCCCTTCTAGCTGTGAGGCGACAGTGCTACCGACTGCCCCACCGTCCCACAGACTGTACCGTGGAAGCCTGTACCACAGACTACCCGTATAACTACTTTTCTACTGCACGCACAGAGAAGGGCATCTATCTTCTCGTCTTACCATCGAGAATATGTTAAATAGGCGAATCTCCCAAAATGATGGCGTGTTCCTTTAAAGTAAACTATAGTGAGTGTACAATTGTCCATAGGTGATTGCGCCATGATTTTTCTGTTATGGTTGTTCTACCATTACTTATGAACATTGTTGACAGCACAGGCTTGCCCTACTGAGGCCCTATTGAGCCCCATATGAGGAATCAATTCAGGACCCACCTTTGGGTCCCACGACCAGCCCCACAACACGATATGGCACCCGCACCTGTAGGATTGGAACGACATGCTGTAACTCTATGCAATTAAGACAGAGGAGATTTTTCATTGCACAAAATGTTTTGATGATGACATTCAACACTCAGTTGTCATGACTGCACTCCACAGACACAAGATAAGAATGCCACTTCTATTGCTTACATCAGGGTGTCCCCAGGGTTCTCCAAGTTACATTTAAGACCTTTTTAATACCACGAGAATTAAATTGAATGCCAATTTCCCTGCCATACTGGAAAAAGTATGAAGGATATAATGATTCAACGGTATGTTACGGTATATAACATAAAACTAAAAAGATGCATATTTGTCACATTAAGACTATCCAGACAAACTGTCATGAAATAGCCTACGTTGTCCCCTTAAACATTTTGCTACCGTTTTTTTGGCTTTTATTTTGAAAAGAAAATGCACTTCAGCGACAACACCAGTGATGAAATTGTGGCGAGTTTTACAGAGAACTATAGACTCCCTGATGGAAGCAGAGACCTGAGGAGCACATGGTGGTGGTTTGACAGTGGAGGAGGTCTGCAGCCACACCCCCTTGAGAACTGTGCAGACAAGTCCATTAGCAGACTGAACTCAAAGCTAACATTAGCAACCGGGCTAACGTAGCCTTATCAAAAGGCTCGTTTGAGATTACTAGTATTACCTGCTTCCTAACAGCGCCTGGTGTTCACGGGCTGTAGCACATACAATGTGTTTTGTGCTCTTCACATGCGAGTCCAGCGCCAGAAAGCAAAGATCCTCACGGTCGTTGCCTGGAACAGGCCTAAACCACTCACATTTTAGAGTCTGCTGCCACGTCGGATTAAAACGACACTTGCCCCGATAATTCTACTTCCGCCGAGCTAAATGACTAGCTGCTAACAGCACACACACCCGCCCCTGCAAGCCGCAAGGGACAAAATTGACTAGTCCCACCATCTTTGCCTGCCTGCATATAACCACATCCCACAATGACACGTGACATGGCGGTCAAAGCAATGTGCTGACGTAACAGCAACGTTACCTGTAAAATCCTAGTCGCACCCTAAAACATTTTATACATGTTATATAACATTACAAGTTATTTATGATGTTACGGTATTGATTTATACAAAGATTTTTTTTTATACCTGGTAAACAAAATTCAATACTTTTTAAAGTCGAAATTAACGCGTTCGGAGGCCAAGTGGCACGTGGGTCGGAGTCCGTTTCAGACTGAAAACATAACTTGTCTGAGATGACAGGTTGAGAGGCGGGTCATAGTAGCATGTCGATGATTTTATTTGACAATTCTGGGGACTGGATTGGGCTTTGGCCAATCCTGGCATGTTCCGCCTCCAAATCGAGTGGGATCCAGCGTGTTGTGGCGCTCTCCTCGGGAAGAGCCTGGAGACGCGAGGTTAGTGGCTGAGTGGAGCTAGGTGAGCCACAGGCAGCCAGCTGCCTTTGTGTTGCGGAGCCGAGAGTGCAGCCCGTCGGCCTGGAATCTCAAGAGGTGCGACCCCTGACAACCAGGCTCTCAGGCAAACACTATTGCCGTAAATACAATATTCCCGGAATGCAAGTTTTAACGAGTTACATTTCTTTGCATTCTTAGGCATTACCGTTTGCTTTATTGTGTATGTTACATACAATTGGCCAAGTTAGTAGTTAGTTTATGGGCTAGAAATTCTGCCAGATGACAGGCACTAGGCGCCATTTTCTCCTTCATTTGGAAGTGAAAATTATCCTGAAATGAAGATTTGATTGACAGCTGCCATGTCATGATTGGTTGAAATGGGGTAGAAATTTGATAGTACTATGTGACGCCAGCAAACTGTAATTACTGTTATGAATGAAATCTTGAAAAATGAACTTTTGATGTGAAAAATTGTGAAAAACTAAAGAAATTTGATTTTTGTGATTTTGTTGGCATACATTATTAAATAGGTGCACTGAATACCCAGGTTTTTGAACTAAAAGAAAAGAAAAGTCATTTTTGGGTTCAGCTCGACTTTAAGACCTTTTTTTGAGGATTTCAAATTTAATAATTTTTTTAAATACTTTAAGACCTCCGCGGGGACCCGGTTACATGTAAAATGTAACTTTGTAAGTTATTATAGGACGTGCTGACCTGGATGGTTGTCTGGCCAGGGAGAGTGGGGGTCCCTGGGAGTCCAGGACCAGCGACAGCAGCCAGAGGGCCCGCCTTGTTTCGAGAAGCCCTGATGAGGGAGAAGTGCTCAGCCGCAGAGAGGATCTCCCTCTTGGCCATGGCCACGTCTTCCTTGCGTCCCGTTACGACGAAGACAGGCTGCTCACCCCTCACCGGTGTCTTAATGTAGGTGTTGGTCTTGGCTCGGAGTGCCTTGATCTTACAGCCTGAGAGAGACAGGAGTAGGGAGAGAAAGACGCGGGTCAAGTTTGGGGACATTTTTTTAAATAACCCCATTAGATGAGACACACATAAAGTTAGCTTTTGATGATCATTATCCTTTTTCAAATTTCATTAATAACAGATCATGTCATTGCCAGTGCATGTTTTGCCATCAGTAATTTGTCGTCAGTAATGCAAAATATCATCTGTCTTACAGATGATATTTCTCTCAGAGGTTGAGAGTCCAACATCATTACTAGAGCCATTTCCTGTTGTTGTCAACACTGCAGTGCGCGTACCCTCCCCCACCGGTTCTAAACCCGACATAATAACACTCTCCCAAGCCTACCATTACGTTAGACAAAGTTTAGGGGAACGCAGCAGAAGAGGCTGATTTCTAAGAAAAGACAGCTATATTCAGTTAAATACATAGATAGTCGGCCCTGGTTATGACACGGAGCTAACTATAACCTACGGCTTATGTGGCAAAGCAATGGTGACCATCATGAACACACTGTTCATGTTCTCGACCGGGACAAAGCAAAACCAGGGCAGCACGGCAATGCTCGGCTGACCACAGTTTCACTGTCAGCGAAGTACAGACAAAACATACATATCATCATCACTAAAGCGTGACATCCTAAACATATAGAAGGATCTGTTTATCGAGGAAACTTCTGATGTTAACTTTTATTGGAGGGTGCTGGGTGGTGTTGACCCAGTTAGCAATACTGCTAACGATAACTGCTACTGCTGTCAGCGGTAGCACAGATTTGAAGTTTTTGTTGACCAAATCACAGCGAATTGATATCAAAATAATAACAATAAATAACGGGGGGATATGTGTTACGTGTTGTAGCGAAGTCAAGACAACACGTGCCTCATAAGGCGAATCAATCAAGTACGGGTGCAAAAAGATACAGGTTGTAAATATGTAACTTATAACCGTTATTGTAATTTTTCCTTAATGTGCTCTAACGTTAGCTAACGCTACGTGTTGCAAGTCTCGTCCGCGGTAACGTTACATTTCATCCCCTCTGTTTGCTCTCTTCTTGTTTATATCCCAGCCATTGCTAACTTCGCTGCTGCTACGACCCAGTTCCCCCACTGTGATCATTGAAGTTTTATGCAAACTACCGTCAGCTAATCAATCGATCAACCTGACTATCTCAACTTCCCGGGACCGACTCACCCTGTCTCCCCACGATCTCGGCTACGTGCTCGGAGCTCGGCACGGCCACACACTCGGTCGTGTTGACGCTCTTTCGCCGCATCAACAACGCCGCCTCGGCCTCGTAGCAGCTCGGTTCCCCGTACACCCCGGGCGGTAAAATCACCATCCCGCCGTTAGCCGCTTGTAGCGCATCGTCCCGGTCATCGCCGTTATACAGCAAGATAGTTTCGGACTCCATCACGGACGGCATCACAGTCCCGCTGCCTGGCCCCGACGGGACGTGGTGGTGGCGGCCCTGCGTTAGCAATGTGCTGCTAACGTTGGCGGAGTCGATGCAGCCTACAACTTCTGTCTCCTCCTGCGGTGCTGCTGCTGTGTTTAACGTTACTTCTTCTTCCGAGGGGGGCCGGTGCAGCGACAGAGGCTTCAAGTCTAGAACCGTACCGAGGAGGCTGTATCGGGAGACGGGAGGGAGTTGGCGGTGGTGGGAGAGGCTCTCGCCGGTTTGTTCGGTGGTCTGGTTTTGGGTGCCGCCGTGCTCTTCGAGGCCTATACCGGCGAAAGCGTGCACTAGCGGCGGTGGGACCTCCGACTCTCCCTCGTCGGCCTCCAGCAAAGACGTGCTACTCGGCATGGTGCAAAAAACTTATATAGTGTTGCAGCTAATTGGAAATCGATGCGGATGGTGAATCAATACGTCTTGGTTTACAAAAAGCGACCAGCGCCTGTTGAAATGTGTGGCTTTTGTTTTGTCTTGCCAGCTCTTCATGCAGCCCTCCCTCTCCCTCGTTTGACTACAGCAAGCGTCAAGTCTCGTAGTGCTGCTTACTTCGCGCGAGATTGTGTGTTTGGGGTCAGACGGGTATTCACAACCGTCAGGAAGACGCAGTTAAAGCGCATCTTTTTTTTATGATAATGTGCGTCATCCAGGGGCGGGGTTGGGGGAGCACTTTGAGAGAGCCCTTCAGATTTTTGCCAGATCGCCATCGGAATGTCCCCATCACAATTTAAAAATTGTAATTACATTGCTTTCATAGTAATCTCTTTTTTTAACCAATGGGTTACAAACAGATCAATTCTGTGCATCTCACCTGCTATCAGGGGTGGACAGTCATTTAATGGAATTACTTTGTTACTCATTGCTCACCTTCGTGGCCTATCAGCAGCGACACTTGTGGAGCGTTGGGTCTGTTGTCCTGTCAGTACACCTGCGAAGAGTAGCAGATGCTAGTATTAAAACAAAATTTACATTGATCAAAACTACTCCTTTTCTGATGTAATGGTGTGAGGCAGAAAAAGGTGTAGGTAGAGACTTGTAAAGTCAGACATGTCGGTTTATCACTGACTGTTAATCTGTAATGGCTATTTTCCTAAATAAGGTCCTAACTCTAATAATTACCATGTTTACCAAACAGTTAAAACAGGATTTGCAAGTTACAGGGATACAGTCATGGAGAGTGAAAAAGGTGCATGTAGTTTGCATCCCCGAAGTTAGGAAGTTTCTGTAATATGGCCCAGACTCTATTACAACATCTGTTTAACCCCAGTAAAGTATTTGAACTGAACCCAAATGGCCTCAAGATGTCTCCGTTCTTCATTTGCATTTACTTGCATTGCAGTCCAAAATGTTATCCATTCCAAAACCCTGGAGGAAATCAAGACCAGTCTTCACAGAGTGAAGATGATTTCCTGCTCGAATGTGCAGGAACATCTTGAGGTTGTTAATCTGAACCAAACGTTGAACTTCTTCATAATTAAATACAACCCATCACGTCTCAGTTCTGATAAATTTCACTTGTTTCTATGTGAAATCATATTAGTTGTTGAGAAAATGAACAGGTCACTATAGGTTGTAGATATCAGGCCATGTTTAATAATAGATTCTCACATAAGAAATACAGGTAAAATGTATATCTGCAATTTGCCAGTAGTCACCGTCAGCCCATTTGGGTTGTGTGTCTATAGACAGCTATAATAACTGCATAAAAAAAAGGTCTGTCTGTCAGTCCACCTTAGAGCGGAGCACAAGGTAACAGTTTATTTCTCCTAGAATTCAGCAACAGTTGCCTTTCAGAAACATCTTGTAATATGTCCCGTTTCTTGCCATTCAGTCAAAGGCATAATTACACTGGTAGAGGAAGTGAATGAATCCTAAAGTTTACGGTAATTCTTTAATTCCTCATGTAGGACAAACAGCATTTTAACAAAGCTGTCCAAAAGAAGAGCAAAGGGAGACGCTCATGGTTGGGACACAAAAACAGAAAGAAAAAAAGAAAAAGGAAAAACTGGACAGAAAAGCAACATATTACTTACAGATGGTTAAAAAAAAATCAACTTGATTCATTCATTTGACAGAAACTCCTAAAACAACCTGTAAATTCCAATAAAGTTTGGAACAAAACCAACATTTGTTTCTACCAATATTTCAGCTGTAAACCATAGAGTCTGTGTTGTGCTAGAATCCGTACATCATTAGACTCTTTAACACTTTTGTTAAAGGACGTAAAGATAAATTTGTAAAACCCTTTATCAATCCTTTTCACAAATAAAAAGCGATATGTTAATAGACCCAAACAATGAATATATGGCAGTTCGGTGTCATCAGGTGGGTCTAAATATTCCTAATCAATTTGTGTCATCTACAAGGGGGTATAAAACAACAATGTAATAAAATGTGTACATGCAGCGGGTCAAACCAACACTAGAAGTTGGTGGTCATTTTCTGTTTGAACCGTGAACTGTGAATACAGACCAGAGTGGTTCGGCCCGAGACCATTTAGGACTCTTCCTTAGCCAAGGGGGGGGGGGGGGGGGGGGGGGGGCGTTTGAGTTTCCCCATGCAGGGGAACTCAAGACTCCGGGGGGCCATTTCCATTTCTACTCACCATTCATGCAAACAGACATGCATTTCAAAAACAAAGTTATTATTTACATGGAGAAAAAAACAACTCAAAATCACCAAAAGATAACCCTACAGATGTGTGTAAATGCCTATAGTGAATGGGCAAACATGTTTTTTTTTTAAAGGTGTCTTAGTGTTACGTGTTTTCAGTACAAATTTGTCGCAATGTAGCTTCTGCTCGCAATTCTACGTAAAATCTAAATCCACCTCCCCACTCCCTTGTTGATATCACAAGACAACACAACCTCAAAATAAGGGCTATAGAATGAAAAACAAGAAGAAAAAAATAAAGTGCTACAAATAAAATACAAATTACTTAAATGAAAGCAACAAAAATAAAAACCAAGAAAACACATCATTATTGCTGGGAAATTGTCTTAAAATTCTTAAATTATCATCTCTCTACACATGAAAGAGACCAAAACCTGGATCAAGTAGTATGTGTGTGGGGACGGGGACCACCAAGTCATAGTATAATTAAGTAAAATGATTCTCAACTGATGTAGGGAGACAGACTCGTATGCCTTGAGAGTTTGTTTAAACCTTAAAAGCCAATTTAAAAAAATCACATTAAAATTCAATTCAGAAAGTTTTCTCCAAATGAATAGAAGTTGAGCAAAAGTCCAGCACCTCATTGGACAGAATTTCTCATGATACCAGGCTTCTTATGATTTTTAATTTGGTGTCACCTCAAAATTTCTGTGTAACACGACACCTAAAAAAATATTAAAACCACGGTTTCTCTTCACTCTTCAGAGAAGGCAAGGAGTTCACAGAAGACATGAGATTCATTCTTGGTGGCAGCATAAGAGGGCATTTGAGTGACCCATGAGGACGGAGGGACTACTTTGAAGTTGAAGTCACCTAGGCTTGAGCGGTATCTATTTTTTCATACCTTCCTGACATTAGACCCCGGTATACAGTATATGACAGTATTAGTTTTAATGGGGGTGGTGGGGGGAGTAACCAGCCAATTGTGTTGTTTCTTTTCTACCTCAAAATAATTCTTCTGTTGACTAAGTTCTTGTTGCATAAATTAATTAATGTCCATCAATAAAAAAAGTTGCAACTTTTATGTTAGAAAACATTATTTACATGCACAATGTTGTTTGCAAAAGTCCTCGATGGAGAATGACAATTAAACAAACTGAATGGACACCGTTATGGGCAAGCCTGTAACATGTTCAGTTTAAAGTGGTATTAAACAATAGTGTTGCTTGTAACATGTTGCCTCTTAATAAGGTTGGCAAATGGCAAATAAAAAATAAATGTATAGAAAATGTAGGCTAAGCCCAGCCCAAGGATACTTGCAACTATTTTAGCTGAACAATTAGTCAGGAATTCTAAATACCCCGGTATACCGGAATACCGTAATACCGCCCAAGCCTAGAAGTCAGTCATCAGAGCATCTTGCCATCATTTTTTATAAAGCTAAATTGAGTGAGTGGTGCGAGGAAATGATACATTCACAAAAAGTCAATAAAAGCAAATAAATCACAAATGGGCAAATCTTGCTCCTTAAAATATTAGTTATTGCATTCCAAAATCCTGCATCTGTGTGGACCTAGTCCAGAAACGGGAGGGTGTAGGGTAGAAAACATCTGTCTGGTCCAAAACCTCTACTTTTGCTCTGGGATCTTGCCTAAAGGAGAGGGGGGGGGGACACTAGTATTATATGCGTGTTCCTTATGGGTCAAAACCTGCAGTTTGACACCAGCTGACCTACAGTAGTCTCAGTCTATAACCTGGGGGAGACTTGTAGTTCATAGGCTGAGGGTTAGCTGTAGGCATGGGGAGTCTTTCATACTGCGATTCAGTATATCCTCATATAAGAGCATGGCTGAGGCTTGGTGTAGAGCTGCAGGTCCCTCATATCTGGGCCCTTGGGGGATCCAGAGTGCTGCTGAACAGAAGACCAGTGACACTCTGGACCCTGAGGTCCAGATAGGAGGGCCAGCTCTGTACAGCGTCTCATCCCCAAGTGGACAGCGTTGCAATGTCCTCGTCTATTTCTGTCAATCTAATGTCTGTCAGTAGTCAGTCAGCGGTCGCGTGTGATCCAGTTTCATGGTTGAAATCCACAGGTCGTGGGTCAGCTCTTCATGTGGGGCGGTTCTTTGTCCAGTAACTTCTCTGTGATATATATACTCCTCTAGTTCTGCAACTCTCCGTTCCAGTCATCTGTCATCACACATCAAAGCCATCAATCAAACAATCTAAATAGAACTTGGATATATGGCTTTGGCCCATGTTAATGTAAAACCCCTATTTAATAAGAAAGGGTGGGGGCCACAGTGTGTGGAAGGGGCGGGGCCTCCAACACCACCTGGAGGAATTTCTCACTGGGGGACAGCTTTCTTGTCAGTGTCACAAATGATGTTTCAGAGGCTTTCCAACCCAAATCGGGTCCTTTTGGGAAGACTTTCCACCACCGTCGTATGATGCAGAGGGGTCGTCGCCAACCTGGGAAGGTGTCAGTCCAGAGGTTGTGGGTCGGCTATAGGCATCGTGTGCAGAACCTCGTCCAGCAGCTGTAGAGCTCTGTGCAGGTGGATCTCGATCCAGCAGGGGGTCTCCTTGATGCTCTGGCGGGGGTAGTCGGGCCCCCAGCCCTTAACAAAGCTCATTCTGAGGATACACAACCTCCGAAGGTCGTCCACCCCGATACCGGCTGCTGCCGACAGGCCTGAGAGGAAAGTGGGAGAAGGCAGTTGCAATCAGATAAGTGTGACGCTTCTTCTTGTGTTGCTGATGTTTGACACTGAATGTGGCATTTTCCCTCGAGCTTGATTTGGAAGTGCATGTGTGCTCAGTAAATTTCATGAACCTGGGATCCATAAAACTAATTGAAACCCAAATGATTCATATTAACTACATGTCTCTAGTCCAGTGATTGAGCAGCTTGCAGGGGGTACTTGGAAAAATTGGGGACAATTTATTTATTTATTTACAAAATGATAAAAACAATATTCCAAGTCATTTCACAGGCCCATCTTGGTAAACCTGATGACTTTTTCCAAATGAAAACTGTCAAATTATTTCCATTTAGATGTGTTAGGCCTACTAAAAGTTTAATATGATTTTAATAGAACAAATTTAGGAGAATCGTCAAGACGTATCAGTGAGGGCGTACTTTTGGGATAAAACTTCAATCTTCAAAACACTGGAACACACCGCAAATACTACAGCAGCCGGGCAACTAGCATGTACGTTCTGCGCCTAGTACGTGAGACCTAATTCCCGAAACAAAGCAGTTTTTTGGCTACCATTTAGCTCACTTAAACAGTTTCTGAATATAGCTTCTTCTAATCGAGAATACGTCTGATAAAAAGTTGCAAATGGCACTGGCTTTGTCAGCCCTTGCCTTGTCTGGTCTGTGTGAAATCGAGTTTTACGGCATCGTTTTGAGGCATGAATCAAGGTTAATTCCTGTTACAACACTGATAACTGTGCTGCGTTAGTTGCAATTGCAAATGACAGAAACGGCAATGCTGGTTAGAAAATACTTTTTCGCTTGTCGAGAGCTAGAGGCGGATGGAAACTAGACCGATGTGGCCCCCTTGTAAATCTCTATGCAGGAAAAACCCTAAATTCAAGCACTTTTAATGAGCCATGTCTATTTTCAAAAACTTTGAATGCATTGATTTTTATTTTTTAAATTCACAGATGTGTCCCAACTTTGCTCTGAAAACCTGCATGCCATCAAGCTTTGCGTCCAGGTCACACACACCCTGGTCACTGTCTGTGTGAATGTGTGTGTGCGTGTGCATCTACATTTACAGTATGTGTGTGTATATGTATCTTACTAATAGCTGGGGCAATCCCTCCCACTGAGCCAGGTCCAGGTATATTCCCAGCCACAGCCGCTGCTTGGGCGGCTGCTGCTGCTTGGGCCGTCGCGGCCTGTTGCTGCATCTGTCTGTGGCATTGACGCAGGTCAAACACCTAGCAGAAGAGAAGAACATTATTGACGCAGGCCAAACACCTAACAGGAGAGAAGAACATCACTGATGGAGGTCAAACAGGAGAGGAGAACATCACTGATGCAGGTCAAACACCTAACAGGAGAGGAGAACATCACTGATGCAGATCAAACACCTAGCAGGAGAGGAGAATATCACTGGATACATACAGTATGTCATATTCACAATGTCTGCAAAGGATATGCTTGGACTCAGCCGTTTCCAAAGAGAGATAAGTCCTGTATATGAATGCCAATGCTGAGTAATAGAGTGCCACAGGAATGAGTCCTTTTTGAACGGGTTTTTGGTTTGATGCCTGAGATAAGGTCTGTGGTTATGATACGGAGGTCTTTGTGTTCAGCAAGATCATCTTCACAAATCAACACCACTTTTATGATTTTTGAAGCGGTTTCTGTCAATCGCATTTATGCTTCAAAAATCATAACAGTGGTTCATCTTCCGGATTGGCCTACAAAAATATGTCATGCCTGCGGCACGCTATATCCTCTTTTTACTCTGTGTGTGTGTGTGTGTGTGTGTGTGTGTGTGTGTGTGTGTGTGTGTGTGTTGACTGCAGGGTGAATATTAGAGAGGAGAGGTGAGGAAAAACTTCTCTGATGTCTTTACCTTGATGTAGGCGCTGGGGTAGATTTTATGAACAGCGTCCCCGGGGGCACGGCCCGCCTCTCTGTCCAGGTAGTAACTCTGAACAAATACTGCGTGGTCACTGAGGCAACGCACCCACACGTCTCCCTCGCCCTTACACTCCAGCTGGACCCCTTTACCGATGTGCAGCCTGGGGGAGAGGAGGAGGAGAGCAAAGAGGAAGGGGATTCATGTGAAATGACATTTGATCACTAAAGGCCCGTTTCGATATCCTCCATCAGATCAGGCGCCTACCTTGCTCTTTCGATGGCCTCAGTGCGGTGAACATTACTGAGCTGACCCAGACAGAATCGGTCCCCTCCCGAGGGGTCAACGTAACCGTCCACCGTCACAATGGGGCAGGTGGAGGGCACCTTGAATGTCTCACCAACCTGAACGTCCATCTCAAAATAGGCAATGGAGCACCAGTAGTCAGGGGCTGGGACAGAGGGAAGAACCTGACATTAATAAACTAGTAATAAGTAGTAAAAGGGATACAATCCTACACGCGGTCGCGGGGGGAAAAAACATTCTGAGGTTAATCTCGGAATTCTGAGATTACATTCAGAATTGTATGAATAACAGTCATAACTATGTACCGGTAATATATATGTATGATCTATGTATAATAGTCATAACTCAGAATTCTGACTTTTCACCTTTTGGAGGCAACAGACATAATATTGCCTTAATGCCTTCAGTAACAATGAGAAAATGGAGGACAAATTCACCAACTTATGTTGCCTGAAAGTCTGTGGATTGTGTAGTTGAGGGTTGTGCGTGTTCTCACCTGGATGATTGGATATAGGAGGCTGAAAGGCTAGCTCATTATGCACCGGCCCTAAAAGAGAGAACGAGACAGAGAGACATGACAGTGAGGAAGATGTTACCACCTAAGTCAGCCCCACACTCTTTCCTTCCCTCCCTCTCTCTCTCTCTCTCTCTCTCTCTCTGAAATGGCAAGTAAGTTTGTGAAGCAAGAACAATGTCTCATCATCATTGATGATCAGCAGGGCTTTTTTTGGCAGCCAATTATCTTCCCTGCCATCTTGACAATCCTGTTTAGCTTGTTTCTATTGGCTAAAGGCAGGTGCCCAAGCCAGACAGAGATATTAAAAACAAGGATGCTCTCTACCAGGCTGACATACACTTTTTCCAAAATGTTGAGACTGACCGGCCCGAACCCCTTCAGTTAATCTAATTAAAAACAGTCTAGCCTTTTTAGAGATAAAATCAACATTGTCTGTGAAACTCAGTTTGTCATTGATATGTGTTCCCAGATACTTAAAACAGTTGATAGTTGTCACAGTTTGATTGCACAGTATCAGTGAAGACAGTGGGTCTGCATGGTTTAAAATGTCAAACCTACAGTAGTGTCCGGGGTGTGGCATAGGTGGGTGGTGCTGTAGATGGCCGTTGGTGTGGTGGGGCATGTTGGGGGTGAAGTTGCTGTTCCTCGACCAGCTAGAGCTGGCGTCTGGGCAGAAAAGGAGGTTGGATTGGAAAAATAAGGAGAGAACAAAGTATAGATGGAACGGTATGAAAATTTCATATCACAATCACAGTGACCAAGATGATCACGGTTATCAGAATTATCGCGGTATTGTTCAAATGTGCTGGGATTGTTCGGAAAGTACTGAAACACTGAAATCAGTTCACCAAGTTTTATATTGAAAACTCAGACCCAGTGCGAGACTGTTGCTAACTTTGGTTGAAGTCGGATGGACAGTATTTACCGTGTTTTTCAAGGTGCGGTAATCATATGCGATTTTAATGATCATTAAAATTTGAAACGGTAACATGTATACTATACAGCATGCTGATGCTATACAGTGTATAGCCTAGCTGCTAGTTAGCATCCACTGAGTGGACTGATGTTAATATTAACTTTTTAACTGACTAAATGTCTGCTCCCTCAATCCAGATTAATATGATTGAAAAACATTTTCAAAGGCGGAAAATAACTCGTTCTGAGGAGGAGCAGAGGAGCAGTCTGGACCAGAGAACAGCATAGATAAATTAACAAACGTCAAGTAATACAATAATGTAAAGATACAAGTGTTTTTATCAATTCAGAATTTGCAAAGAAAAAAAATACAAAAAGTGGCCATTTCAAGAAACAGATATAAAAGCTGCCAATGTAGAGTATTTACTATAAGCTAAAACATCTCTCTAAAGTCTATCTCAATCACTGCCAACAAACAGAAACACATACTGCACGCACGCGCACGCGCACACACACACACACACACACACACACACACACACACGCACACACACACACAGTTGAGTATTTAACAGTATCTTACTCCCTGATCCAGCAGCAATGGCAGGGAAGGACGCTGACGAGGCGGAGGTGGAGGCCTCGGAGGGCGGGAGCAGGGTGGGGGTGCCGAAGGGCTCGGACGGGGCAGAGCGGCTGCCGGAGGGGGGGTGCTGGATGGTCTGGAGGGAGTGCACTCCATCGAGGGAGGGCAGACTGGGCTGCCCCTCAAAGTCGTACTCATCCTTAACCATCAGCCCTGTGCTGGGGCCAGAACTGGTCAGTGTCAGCCCTGATAAGTCTGCGGACAAAGACGAAATAAATTGGCGATGCAAGGCACTAAACGTCTTTGCACGTACACAGTCCGTTTTTCCCCCCATGCGTTTTTTTTAATCCGTCATCCAAAAACACAGACGGGGTCAAACAGCTCGCAAAAGGGCTCAAAGCCGATCACGTGTAACAGCTGTGGCCGATTACTCACCTATTCCAGGAGACACCACTCTCTCATAGTGGTAGGGATTGACGCACACGCTGTCACACTTGAGATCAAAGGCAAACTGGCAGTATTTGACATGCTTCAGTTCATTCTTATGCAGGTCCGGCCACCTCCACAATCTGGCATAGATGACATGGGGGAACCCTTTACGTCCAGCCACCTGGCAACAACAAAGCAGGAAAATGATGTGGAAAAACTGAGTCAGATATTATCGACTGATAAATAATCAAGTCTACGGTCTAATGCACAGTAACAGACAGTAGACTTGATCATTTGTTTGATAGGCCTTGCACCCTCTATAGCCACTTTTACACAGGGATCCCACAATGCGCCGTTAGCAAGGCCTTTTTACACAGGAAATGCTTTAGACAGGTGAGCCGGCTTTTCACAAGCAAAAGAGGCGTCACGTTCAATCGCTGCCATGGAGATGTGAACAGCTGTAGCCTACCTGCTCGAAGGGTAGGGATACAAAATATTGTGGATGGTTTTGAGGAGAGGCTGACAGAACAGAGGGGATATCCTCACCTGTAGACCATGACTCGCCACAGATTATCAGACGAAAGAAAAGCGAAAAAGAAAACTGGGAAACTTCTGAAGGCGTATTGGGAGAAAAACAGCGAGAGGGAGGTCCTCTGACAGGTCGTTCATGTTATTATGTCCGTTAAGTTAGACTACTAATGTCAACATCAGGGGAGCCCAATACGTCGATCGCGATTGACCGGTCGATCGCGAAGGTAGTGTGGTAGATCGCATGGCATTGAGGGGAAAAAAAAAAAAAAAAAAAATTATAATAAAATAAAATATAATGGAAGTACATGCAGTTGTTTATTTTAATTATGGATCATAATACAATGCAATTGTATTGTAAAGTGAGAAAAAATAAATCATGTATTGGGGGAAAAAGTGATGCATCGATTTAAGATGCATCGATTTAAGATGCATCGATAATCGTAATCGAATCGAAGCCCTCTGAATCGTAATCGAATCGATTCATGTGGCCAGTGAAGATTCACAGCCCTAATCTCAAGTGGTTGTGGGACAACGAGAAAGTGTTGTGAGGTTAGTTACTGCAGGCTGGAAACGATGTGTGTGCGTTTGCGATGTTGAAACTGGACTGGTAGATCTCGGGAAGCTGGCTACTTGAAAAGTAGATCTTGGGTCAAAAAAGTTTGGGCACCCCTGGTCAACATCATTTGAGCATAAATATCCTGATACTATAACCTACTTACTCATAAACTGTAGGCACAGATAATTCCTCCTGGCCCTCCTGTTGCAGTGATGCATCAGATCGCTTTTTGCTTTCATTTCAGCCTTTCCACTTTTTTTGCTGTGATGGCCGTTAACGTCAAATCTATTATAATATTCATGTAGGGGAGTTAAGGATTTGCTGGGATATAGGTTATTTAGTATGCTATAAATGCACAGGAATACTATAGTGTTAGTGGTTTTTTCGTAAGGGAATGCACAAGTTCAGGCTAGACAGACTGCAGTACCAGCGTTTTCTTTCCCCCATTCCTTTTATTCCACTGCTCTACTGAATTATATGCTTTGGTTTCTGATAGTAGAACTTCAATCTGGAGCTGGTTTCCCCTCAATCCTCCTGTCATTTTTTATGAATGAGCTGAGATTTCCGTGTTACCCTTTTAAACAGACGTCGATTCAGGGCTGATACTTCCTCCAGTGGCAGAACGCAAGATAACAAGATGACACGCCATTCCGTCCTTGTGACTTTTAAACAAGAGACGAGGCGTAATGATCGCGGCTTTCACAGGCTGTGTAAAAGGGGCTTATATCTGATCCGAGGGTAATGAAAAGTTTCATTATTACATTTCATTCCTGCAATTTTCACACTTTGCAAAGTCATCCCGTGACTAATCTCTCGAGACAGACTTTCGCCTTACATTGAAAATCTGTTGGCAAGCTCCGTGAAAAGCCGAATAACCGCGCTCGTAGGGAACGGGCAGGCACGCATGCTGCACTTTACCCATTCAAAATGTTGTGGACGTGATCGAGAGGGAGCGGAAAAGAAATCCATAAATGGTCAGAGCCGGTCTGTCGGTCGGAGCCAATGGCAGAGCTTGCAGGGAGCGGAAAAGGATTTTCTTCCACTGCCAACGGAGCCCCTTGACTTCCGGTTATTATTCACGCATTCAAACGAGCCTGTCCCCAGAAGTCAGAGAATTTTTTTTTCCTTTTTTTAAACCATTGGGTTCCCAGATTGTCCCGTGACTGAATACAGTTTTCACAGCAGCTATTTTGTGTCTCAAGGCAGGGCACACAGGTGTAACCAATAACATTAAAGATGGATTCCAACTTCCATTTCATTTTAGGTGTTCCAGTGCCAGGGCCCTCATTAATGTTATTGGTTACCTGTGTTTACCCTGCCTTGAGACACAAAATTGCTGCTGTGAAAAGGATCTAATGGACCTGGTTCTGGCCTGCAGGCCGTATGTTTGACACCCCTGCTTTAGTGTGAAGTCAATCATTGGAAGAAAGAGAAGACGGCTTCCTCTTGACTGTTCATACCATTTTTCTGTGTAAGGTGAATAGCATGGACAACTGCACAAACAGATTTGTATCTAAAGCCCTAGATATACTCCCGAGTTGATGCGGACACGGACAGCTGCGGACACCACGGACTCCCTTTTTTGGTTTTGTTTTACAACATGAGAATATTAATATAATAGTATTAATTATAATTAGAGCATTTAGAACATTCCATAATATATCACAATATCTATGGCTTGTATACGTTTAAATGGCTGATTTGAACATCCCAGGTGTTTTAGCTAGTTGTAACTAGAAATATGGAGCGTTATTTGTTGAAATGTAACTTGAACACTTAATAATTTTAGTGATGTAATTTCAATAATATCTCCAAACATTTGCGCCTGTAAAAGATTAAAGAGGCACACACACACAAAAGATCTTCATACCTGCAGCCGTCCATCCAGCGTCCTCTGGATGGTTACACACTTGCTGGGATGGGCCCCATTGGTGGTGATAGCGGTGATGAGTGAGTCCAGCTCATCCTTCTTCTCCTTCAGCTTTTTCACCAGGCTCTCGATGGCCCGCTTAGCAAAGGTCTCGCTCTCACCACCCTGCCTGTGACACATCAGGCTGTGCACAATGCTCAGACAAGCATCATTGCTGGTAGGCGTGTTGGTGATAGACATCTTGACTGAAATGTGTGGCTGTATTTCTTAGAGAGAAAGGCTGGAGGACTGCCCTAGACCCAGGTGTACATGGACTGTTTATACTGTGAAACACAACATCAGAATGTATATGCAGATGGAGTGTCTTCACATGGGTCAGATGACTGGAACCATGCAAAGAAGGGGGGGGGGCAGTATTTGTTTGCGTTTTAGGTAGTTATGTGTGTGCTCAAAAGCCTCTCAAAGATGACAGGATCTGAAAAAGAAGATAACGCACAAGGTTAGGGACTGACCTGTGACATTACCGTGACCACACATTCTAGCAGACAATTTAGCTTAAATAACTGTTAGCTACGCTCAAATTCTATAACGTTATTTGTTTTAAACCTGGGTGGGCTGACAAAAGCATGCCATGAACCTCAAAATATTATTATTATAATGCACTATGTATTACCTACATAACGCTGGTTCAGCAACTACATAACGATATGACGAATCACACTAGCCACAACGAACTACGTTTGAGAAACCCCTCGATTATTTACTCAAGGTAAAAACTTTTAACTGTTCAGCTCCGGGGTAGCTGCTTAGCGGCGCCAGTGTGGCTGCTCCCATTAGCTTTGGGAAGCTGAATCAAGTTACCAGACAAAGACAGGAAGTTCAGGTGACCAGTCCTTGCCTTCCAAATAAAAACGTATAATTTGATGATAATTTGACACTTAATACAATACAATACGACGACTTTAATACAAATAAACGTAATAATAATAATAATAATAACAACAACAACAACCTGGAGAGTCTACACATTTAGTTTGTGGACGAGTGTGGCACATTTGATTCTGTATATCGTGTGAAGTCACAATTCACCTCAATTTAAAAGCATTGTGCCAAACATCTAACCAAGTGTTTTCTAATCTATATCAATAGCAGGTGTAAATATTAGTATGCTATTGCTAAATCAGTTTACCATATGGGTGTGTATTGGGGTTGACTTATTTGATATTTTTGACTTCTGTACTTTGTAACTCGGGGGGAATTGCTCGTCAATAACTATTTTGAAATATTGACCGGAAATGGGGGTTTTTTTATTCCGACTGACTTGACACTGGTCCTGCAAGCTAACTGCATTCACAACATGCTAACAATTTGTTAGTATTAGCATACTAGCTAGCTAACGCAGCAAGGTAACGACAGGTTAGCATGTGTTTGTTGTTATTGATAGTTTCAGGCAAAGACCAACATTATAATTTGTTAACGCTACTTTGCTTGATAAGCAACAAGAACAACCTTAATCTGCTGTCTAAGATCTTGATAACAACGATCGATGTGTCGTTCAAAATAGCGAACTACCAACTGGCTAGCTAGCAATTAAGCTAGCCCCAAGTTAGCTAGTGGTAGCTAGCAGGACAGCCTGAGCCCTCTCTCTACCATAGTCTCCAAGTTATTACCGTGCCGTCGGGGCCAACGTTGGGGTTGTGGAGATCATGTGTGCCTCTCGGTTCGGGATTATCGGAGTAAAATTCCTCAATTGTTTACAAAAACGTGGTTAAAAAAATCCCTTGTCCCGCAACAGTATCCTTACATCCTCAAAACAAGAGCGCAGCTATTGTCAGAGTGAATCTGGCAAACAAATCACAGATTTCGTCAGGGTTTCTGCCCCCTCCCGACCTACTTCAGTCACACACACACACACACACGACACCGACCGTACGATTTCCTTCGATGGCGCGTTGAGCATGCGCAAAGAAGGACAGGAGTGTTTCTTAACGGGCCAACAACAGAGTTGGTTCACAGACACTTTATGAAACCCAGTTTTCCTTAAACAGCCACTTAAAACCAATTTTCTGTAAATAATTTTGAATATTAATATTTGTTGATTGTGCCACCCATTATTCTTTCAATAAGAGTCAGCTTATTTACAACTCTAGTTTTCCAAGAGTGGAGCACACCCCAAAAAGTTGAAGAGGTGCAGACCTATTTATTTATGTCGATGGTGCAGACTCACGAAAACTCAAAGTCAAAGAAAACAATGTTGCACAATGCACACTCAAAAGTTCTCCTCTGCTGTGTTTAATAGTGATTATTAAGTGATTTAACATTATTTTGTATAGCCTACATTGTCTGGGTGTGTGAAAGATATAGAGAAAGAGGGGATGCGAAAAAATAATTTTAATAATACCCAAAGGATACAATACAAATAAAACATCATAAAAAAAACATAAAACAACAGCCAAACATAGCCCTGAAATGATAGCCTACTACAGGAAATATCATAATTAAAACTTTTCAAAAGATTAGATTTGGGATTTCACCTTTTGCGCCCACAACCACAACCACTTTTTTTAAGGCACGCAGACTAGACTATACACATTTGTGAATTGAATTTACACATAGGGCTGCAACTAACGATTATTTTCACAATCGATTAATCTGTGCTTATTTTCTCGATTAATCGATTAGTTGTTTGGTCTATAAAATGTCAGAAAATGGTAACAAATGACGATCAGTGTTTCCCAAAGCCCAATGACGCCCTTAAATGTCTTGTTTTGTCCACAACTCAAAGATAATATCAGTTTACTGTCATACAGGAGTAAAGAAACCAGAAAATATTAACATTTAAGAAGATGAAATCAGAGAATTTTGACCTTTTAAAATTTAAGAACATGGAAAGAATAGTCAAATATAGTTCAGAAGTGACGTTTATTTATAGCAAATAGTCACCTCACTTTGAAATGTCACTGCATTCCAACTATTCCAGGTAATACAGGAGTCATACATGTTGCTATAGGCCTACTTTGGCTGTTACTGAAGCCTACATCTTAAAAAGAAAGAAAGAAAGATGAAGATGAAGAAAAAACAAATGTAGCCTATCAATGATATGCATTTACATACTAAAGTAGTAAACTAGTAGGCTACTGCTTTTATAATTGATTAATAAATGCAATGAAATCAATTAAAGGGAGGGAGGGGAGTGGCGGTAGCTTGTTGAATGGGTTATATACTGTATATATATATAGGTAACAAAAGAGGGATGAATGGAGATGGAGAAGGAATGGATTTTTTCTAAGTTATGTTTTTATAACAAAGATAATGCTCCTTTCAATCAGATTATAATTTTTCCAGAGTGGGAACAGAAATAAAATGCTTTGAGTCTATTATTGATACTTTTTGTGTTTAAATGTCTTGATAATCCTGGATTCTTGAAATAGATAAATGAGTAACTACACTAGCCTGCCCCCTAATGGTGGAAAGTAGGGTACAAAACTGACCTGCTATTGGCTGGTTAATGTCACTCTCGATATAGAGTAGCCTACAGCAGGTGGTGACATCACCTGCCACAAAGACCAGCCAATAAGAGAGGGCCAGTTCAGTACCCTATTCATGCCAAGGGCTTTCCATAGCAACTCAACATTGATGAGTTGCCAGCGTGATGTGTTTTGTGTGTCTGTCGGATAGATAGAAAGAAAGATAGCTATTAGATAGGTTATATACTATCACTGTTCCTTCACCCATTCACTGTCCATAGAGAATCCCTATCATTTGTGTCAAATCTTGACAATATCAAGAGAGTTGTTGCTGATCTGCAAAAGCTTACCAGCCTACAGGAGCGAAGCCAAACTGTACCTACCTGGGAAAACCATGGAGGAGATTGAGCAACATGAGGACTGGCATCAGGAGCTGAACTACCTACAGGACAGGAAGAGAGAGGTAGAGAGGAGGGACACAAACATATAACATCTCTAAGGTAAAAACACCAGGCTAGGTACATGGTCAACTAAAGCTGGACTGGTATCTGGAGATGGAGACGGGATGAAAGTAAGATCCATCTCTGCTGCAACCTCCTGACATTGCATCTTGATCTCAATGTGTTGATGAAAAAAGGTAATGAGACTAGAGTCTAGTATCTTAGTTAAAATTGGTTAAGGGGGCGCAGTCTGTGGCGGTGTCAGTCATGATTTGTGACGGAAGTGATGCCCTGGAACAGCAACACAGGTGAGAAGTACAGGCTTGTGGAAAGGAAGACGACTCTGGGAAAAGCAGTCAAACCCACACCCAAGGTGCACGTTTTTTTAAACCTTTGTTTATTCAGGGGAGTCTCACTGAGAGCAGTGCTCTCTTTTTCAGGAGCGCTCTGCTCATACCTGGAAGCTGACCAGTACAACCACAGGATGATCTGCTGGCCATTGAGCAGCTCCACTGAAACGGTTGGGGTTAAGGGCCTTGCTCAAGGGCACTTCAGTGGTTTAATGAGGGAGTGGAAAGCACTGCCTTTTCACTTTCCCCACCCAGATTTACCCTGCTGGACCCAGGGATTGAACTGACAACCTTCCACTCACAAGCTCGCTTCTCTAACCGTTGGGGCACCACTGCTCAAAATAGCACAACCAGACCTTTTGAGGCTTTGCACTGTCTCAGACTTTATAATTATCAATGTCTGTTTTAGTCTATTCTACCCTGCTCTTCTGTTGCAGGGATGAGGAGGAGAGGAGGGAGGCGGCACAGCGGCTGGAGGAGAGAAGCAGGAAGAGGACCACAGACTGGCTGAGAAGATACACAAGAGGACACGTGCAAAGGTGAGCACGTGTGCGTTGTGTGTATAAAGTTGCTATCATTTTTCAGGAGAATGAGTTGGAGAGAATGTATGCATGTATAGTTTATTTAGCATAAAATCACTACATAATTAGATCAACATAAAAATATACAGTATATATGAAGAGCAGCTAGCAGGAGCAGTTGTAGCAGTAACGTTAGTACGTCATTGACCCAACACTGGAAAATCACTTATACAATGATACACAGAAAAACAACAATCTCATTGGACAGCTGGTTTCAGTCTGTAGTCATGTGATTAGCATTTATAGTTAGTTGTTTTTCTGTGGTTTCACACAGAGGGAAAGACTGTTTAAAGCCTCTTTTTCAGTAGTTTTCATGTTCTTTGTGAAAGTGAGACACATTTATTTGCACTCAATGCTGCAATGTGTATAACAATGCTGAACAGCCTACTGTAGATACCACACAGTAAATGGCCCAATCATCAGTGAGCTTTACATGCTTTTCTTCATCCTGTAAATCTAAACATACTCTGTCAGCACAGAGTCCAGTCTGTGCTGGTGATATTTTTTACCGAGCTTTCGACCAGAATGCCGCTGTTGAGCGCTGTGACGGTTGGGCTCTAACCCGGAAAAAATATCACCAGACTTCGGATGAAAAGAGGCATTTATGAGCAGCGCCAAGCTTTCTAACCCCGACGTCGAGAAGCTATGAACCCTTCTTCTTAAGTATGTGGCTTTGACATGTTTCTGTGACACTTGTAAATACGTTCGTATCACTGATTTAGACTGCTTGGGAGCTAAAGTCGCAGGCAAGTCTATGTACGGAGACGGGACTCTTGTAGGATAGCATAGTCTACACGGAAAGAGGAGAAACGGGGCTACAAATGTTTATGCCCACAGCACAGCTGTGCATTTTCAAGCTCGTTAATCTCAAGAACGCCATGACGGAATTTCTTCAAATTTGCCTCAAACATCCACTTGGACTCAAGGATGACCTGATTAGATTTTGGTGGTCAAACGTCAAGGTCACTGTGACCTCACAAATGCCATTTTCAAGCTCGGTAACGCCATATCTCAATAACACCTTGACGGAATTTCTTCACATTTGGCTCAAATGTCAAAGTCTTGTTGTTGGCGGAGGCATATATCCGCGGTGCGGTAGTTTTTTTTTTTTTTTTTTTTTTTACTTCTATTGTGTTGATGAATAACTTTACCCCCACTATTCTATATGAACCGATTTCTAGAATTTGACATATCTAAATGCATATTTTGCTGCTAATCTAAGAGCTGTTTCACTTTTCTCCCATAGTTTTAGGGTGCAGGAGTAAAATAGGCTACCAGTGCACAATGTGTATAACACTGTTGAATAGCCTACTGGAGAGTGTTTGATTAAATGCAGACACCACACATTAAATGGCCCAAACAGTGAGCTTTACATGCTTTTCTTCATCCTGTCAAAATCTAAACATAATCTGGTCAGCAGCCCAATTTATGTCTGGACTGTGATGGTCTGGCAAACAACAATCTAAAAGTAATTTAACCAATAAAAAGCGTGGACACTCCAGAAATGTGTTCTCTAATCTAATCTGCTCTTTATTACAAGCATGTCTCAAATGGCTTTACATAGCATCATATTATAGTACATGTTATACACATACTACATCAAATAATCATACTATATGTACTACACACCCTATAGTATAGTAGTATAGAAATCTTTATTGTCTTCATCGAAAAGAGGATGTAGGGGCTCCTGAAGAATCTCCCGAGCTTTCCTGTTCACTCTTTTCTGATAAATGTGACTAAGAACATTTAGGTCAGCGCCATTGATTTTAGCGCACTTTCACAACTCCATTTAGCAGGTTATTTTCTCTCGGTTTTAGGTTGCCGAACCAGCAAATGAGAGCAAAAGTAAGAAACGGAAAAGAAGAACAGACTATACTCTGTCATATACATAATTCATCATTAACTACATAATATACACTATGTATATACATCTTATAGCATACCACATTTTGACTAAAACCTTTCCCACAAAGTGAACAATTAAATGGTTTATCTCCTGTGTATTATCATGTGTCCCTTCAAAGTTCCTTCACGGCCAACACTTTTACCACAGACTAAGCAAATTAATAGTTTCTCACCTGTGTGTGAACTATCATGTGTGTCTTCAAGGCTGATTTCTGACCAAAACCTTTACCACAGACAGAGCAAATGAATTGTTTCTCACCTGTGTGCACTATCATGTGTCTCTTCAAGTCTACTTTTTGACCAAAACCTTTACCACAGACTGAGCAAATGAAGTGTTTCTCACCCGTGTGAACTATCATGTGTCTCTTCAAAGTTGCTTCACGACCAAAACCTTTACCACAGGCTGAACAAACAAATAGTTTCTCACCTGTGTGAACTATCATGTGTCCATTCAAATTTCCTTTATGAACAAAACCTTTGCCACAGACTGAGCAAATGAATTGTTTCTCTCCTGTGTGGCTTATCATGTGTGTCTTCAAGTCTCCTTTACGACCAAAACCTTTACCACAGACAGAGCAAACAAATTGTTTCTCTCCTGTGTGGCTTATCATGTGTGTCTTCAAGTCTCCTTTACGACCAAAACCTTTACCACAGACTGAGCAAATGAATTGTTTCTCTCCTGTGTGGGTTATCATGTGTGACTTCAAGTCTCCTTTACGACCAAAACTTTTACCACAGCCTGAGCAAATAAATAGTTTCTCTCCGGTGTGGATTACCATGTGTGTCTTCAAGGCTGATTTCTGACCAAAACCTTTACCACAGACTGAGCAAATGAATAGTTTCTCTCCTGTGTGGACTATCAGGTGTGTCATCAAGGCTGCTTTTTGAGTAAAACCTTTACCACAGACTGAGCAGTTAAATGGTGTTTCACCTGTGTGAACTATCATGTGTGTCCTCAACTTTCTTTTTTCACCAAAACGTTTACCACAGACTGAGCAAACAAATTGTTTCTCACCTGTGTGAACTATCATGTGTGTCTTCAAGACTGATTTATGACCAAAACATTTACCACAGACTGAGCAAAGAAATTGTTTCTCACCTGTGTGGACTATCATGTGTGACTTCAAGTGTGCTTTATGACGAAAACCTCTACCACAATCTGAGCAATTAAATTCTTTCTCACCTGTGTGAACGATCATGTGTATCTTCAAAGTTCCTTCACGACCAAAACCTTTACCACAGACTGAACAAATGAATTGTTTCTCACCTGTGTGAACTATCATGTGTGTCTTCAAGGCTGATTTATGACCAAAGCTTTTACCACAGACCAAGCAATTAAATTGTTTCTCACCTGAGTGGACTCTCATGTGTCTCTTCATGTTTACCTCATGACCAAAACGTTTACCACAGACTGAGCAATTTAATGTGTGGATCATCATGTGCGTCTTCAAGTCTACTTTTTTACCAAAAACGATATGACATACTGAGCAACAGAAGTGTTTCTTCCCAAGAACTTGGCTCTCTTTATCTGAGTCGAAACCTGACTGAGGTTCACTAGTTTCCATCCATTCATCATCACTGTCTTCAGTCTGAGGTTCAGAAGAGTCTGAAGTCTTCTCTTCACTAGTTGGTTGTAAATCTCTAGCTGGATCTGATACTCCACAGTCCTCTCCATCAGCTTGTGTTTTCCTCTGTTCAGTTGAGCTGCTGGCTAGAGGCTCAGCCTCTCTGTTCTCCTCAGTTTGGTTGTGATGAAGCTGTGAGGACTGAGGTTTCTCTTCCTCATATTCGCTCTTCACAAGGACAGCAGTGAATGGAAACTTGGTGATATCAGCCTCCTCCGGCCCCTGGAGCTGCTCAGTTTGCTGACTGGTCCAGAGTTCCTCCTGAATGTGTGGGGGCTCTGGGTCCTCCTCCTGATCCAGACTGGGGCTCCACTCCTGCTGCTCAGCGGGAACCTCTTCTTTAATGACCAACAGCTGCTGGAGGTCTGGAGTCAAGGCTGCTCTGTGTAACTGCACAGCGTCCAACATTTTTCGTTGTTGTTCGACATCTTTTGAAAGAGAAGGTTTCTCCTCATACTCTGCTGCAGTTAGGCGCTGCTCCACCAATGCTCTCTGTTTCTGGACTTTAGACATTTTCACCCCGTGACATGAACTTTTTCTCCTGAACTAGTTACTGGCAAACTATCATTCAAAGCTCCAATAGCTTCACAGCTAACGTTAGCTTCAGGGCTAAACCATTCATCTGAGTCCAGAGATAACTTATTCTTCTTCCTCTGAGTTACGGTTCCAGTTTATATAATAATGATAATATTATCCGCACATACGAGTCTTCCGTTTGTGAAATTAAACTTCTGAAAGAATATAACCGGTAAATAATACGCTACTGCTAACGCTACTCCTTTCAAGAACGTTTGCACAGACCGGCGCCATCTTGCGCTACGTCAGTCACGCACGCACGCACATCCTGTCCATCGACATGATCCTGTCCAGCAGAGTGCCGTAAACGGCAGCATGCTGTGCTGTGCTGTGCTGCCCTGTGCTGTGCCTTGTATGAGGGGCTTGGATCGAGCTTCAGACAGAATAAATACACTTTTGGTGTGATGAAGCTGTTATGCAACCTATTAAGAAACAACTAGCCCAGCGAGCATTTTTCGGTTGAAAAGACGTTTAAAAAACGTTTAGGGTCAACGTTGAAAAAACGTGCAAGGAAGGTTTGAAAGTGAAAGTTTTTTCACCCACTATTTGCAGACGTTTATTGAACGTTCAGATTTAGACCTATTTCACCAGGTTCTTAAATTAAAAATTCAGCAGCGCACACGGGATTCGAACCCCGCTTTCCCACATTCAAGCCAGTCCGCTTAACGCGCTGAGCTATACATTTCCTTATACTCTATAGAGAGCTGGGCACATATATACTCTATCTCGCACACAACTTGTAGACTACATGATTGTCGACGATCGGGAGTTAAGTTATTTTATGTGATGTGTACGAGACTATTATATTAATGTAACAGACTAAAATTATGTTGTGTGTGTGTGTTGTCTATAGGCTGTAGCCTATGGCTTCAGAGGTTACTTCATTTAACACCAGAGACTGAGGAGGTACACAGAGCCTTGTATACAGTCTGTTACAATAACATAGCGTTCCGCACTTGGTGCAGACCGGTGCAGACTTGCTTTGGTCTAGTCTAGTCAGTCACGGTTAGTATAGCTAGCAATTAAGTACTTGCGCATGCACGTTGCGGCAGGAACTGAATTCATTATTTTATAGTATTGCGCTAAACTATTAACCATAGTTGTGTCCTGGAAGCTTTTTGCTGGCACCACATAGCCTATATAGTCCCATATTTATGATATTTCATGTGACATAAAATGCGTTGAAATGTAGTTTTCGTATAGACCAGATTTCAACGCTCAGTTACACAATAAAATGGACAAATGCCAATCCACACACTATCAATATCCCAAGCTACAACAAATGTTTTAACAATATGATGAACCAAATTGTGTTTTTTTACACGTTGACGTTGTAACCGCATTTTAGCCGGTTGAAAAGAGGGTGAAATTAGGTCTTAGACGTTCAAACCCAATATCACCCAGATTTCAACTAAAAATCAACGTTGAAAAAACGTTTTGTGCTCGCTGGGAGCCTACAATGAAGTTTCCTAGCAAATTAATTACATTTTATGAGTTATAAAACTGAAACGATCCCTGACATGAAGTGAATACATTTGTCAATTGAAGCACATTTCTTTATTTCTGAAACACTAACTTTTTTGAGATACTAGGCTTTCATCTGACATCTGATTTTTAACTTATTTAGTAGGCAAATTTTAACAAACTAATAATTCAGCATTCAATAATCTGAAAGTAACAGGGGAAAAAAGAAGAGTTTTCCTAATGTAGATACCTCCCTCTGAAACACCCAATTGGAGATCCACTGGGGGTTGAGTGTGGGCATATTGATTGATTGGTTGAGTGGTTTCCAGTAGTAAAGCTAACAATTGACAAACACTCCACCTTAAAAACGAATGAAAACTCAACTGAAATTGAAAACAAAAAGTCAAAACTAATAAAAATAAAAACTAATGAAAAAATACAAAACTATTACAACCTTGCCACAGACTCGTATCTAATTTAATGCCTGTTTACTTGGACTGTAAATTCATCTAAATTCACTGCTTATTTAACTCAGACTGTAAATTCAATGTAAACACTTAGCCCTTTACATCATATGATACAGTAGTACTGTATAGAAATCTTTATTGTCCCCAAATTGGGGAATTCAGTTCTCAGCAAGCAGGTTAATACATCAAGAGACATAAACACATAAAAACAGACAGTATGACACCATTTAAATGTGTGCTGAGAGAAGAAAAACAAAAACTAAAGTATGATGTTGCGTGCTGAACATGCCCTTGTTCCGCACACCTAAAGTACACATAGCCTACGCATTCAACCTGCAGATCACCTCAGGGATAAAAGAGCGATGGAATCTGTTCCTGCTACATTTCGGGAGCCTGAACCTGTGTCCAGAGGGAAAAAGGCAAAATTCATCGAAAAGAGGATGTAGGGGCTCTTGAAGAATGTCCTGAGCTTTCCTGTTCACTCTTTTCTGATAACTGTGACTAAGAACATTTAGGTCAGCGCCATTGATTTTAGCGCACTTCCACAACTCCATTTAGCAGGTTATTTTCTCTCTGTTTTAGGTTGCCGAACCAGTTGCCCCTTTCGGAACTGCTAACATAGCTTACGCTACTACGCAGTCCCTTATTAGTACACCGCCGATGTAGCCTAAACAGGTCGCTCCGTCTGCTAAATTTTTCAAACTACTCGATAAAGTTTCGCAAATGAAATTTCAAATGTACTTACGGACAGAAAAGGGTTGTGTGAACCTGGGCGCATGATGTAGAAACAATACCGTCACTAATAAACATGTTTAATCCCTCACTGAAACGCGGGTCTCATTTCTTCAAAATGAATCAGCTACAAACACTCGTCTTCTTCTGCGCTGCTGTCATGGGTGGTGCGCAAAGCAACCATAGCGCTCGCTATCACTTCCGGCCCCTGGCGGCCGGAAGTGGCACTTTTGTAGTTTTTTGTAACTTTTGGAGTTGCAAAAAACTACAAAAGTGCCACTTCCGGCCGCCAGGGGCCGGAAGTGATAGCGAGCGCTATGGTTGCTAAATGCGCACCACCCATGACAGCAGCGCAGAAGAAGACGAGTGTTTGTAGCTGATTCATTTTGAAGAAATGAGACCCGCGTTTCAGTGAGGGATTAAACATGTTTATTAGTGACGGTATTGTTTCTACATCATGCGCCCAGGTTCACACAACCCTTTTCTGTCCGTAAGTACATTTGAAATTTCATTTGCGAAACTTTATCGAGTAGTTTGAAAAATTTAGCAGACGGAGCGACCTGTTTAGGCTACATCGGCGGTGTACTAATAAGGGACTGCGTAGTAGCATAAGCTATGTTAGCAGTTCCGAAAGGGGCAACCGAACCAGCAAATGAGAGCAAAAGTAAGAAAGGGAAAAGAACAGACTATACTCTGTCATATACATAATTCATCATTAACTACATAATATACACTACATATGTACATCTTATAGCGCAACACCATACTACATACAAACTCACTTTTGTCATGATTTCCATTTTAACTAAAACCGTTCCCACAAAGCAAAATTAATGGTTTATCTCCTGTGCGGATTATCATGTGTCCCTTCAAAGTTCCTTCACGACAAACACTTTTACCACAGACTGAACAAATTAATAGTTTCTCACTTGTGTGTGAACTATCATGTGTGTCTTCAAGGCTGATTTCTGACCAAAATCTTTACCACAGATGGAGCAATTGAATTGTTTCTCACCTGTGTGCACTATCATGTGTCTCTGCAAGTTTTGATTTCGACCAAAACTTTTACCACAGACTGAGCAAATGAATTGTTTATCTCCTGTGTGAACTATCATGTGTGTTTTCAAGTCTGATTTATGACCAAAACCTTTACCACATACTGAACAAACAAATTGTTTCTCACCTGTGTGAACTATCATGTGTCCATTCAAATTTCCTTTATGACTAAAACCTTTACCACAAACTGAGCAAATGAATTGTTTCTCTCCTGTGTGGATCATCATGTGTATCTTCAAGCTGCTCTTTTGACCAAAACCTTTACCACAGACTGAGCAAATGGATTGTATCTCTCCTGTGTGGATTATCATGTGTGTCTTCAAGTCTCCTTTTGCACCAAAACCTTTACCACAGACTGAACAAACAAAATGTTTCTCTGCTGTGTGAACTATCATGTGCGTCTTCAAGGATCCTTTTGCACCAAAACCTTTACCACAGACTGAACAAATGAATTGTTTCTCACCTGTGTGAACTATCATGTGTCTCTTCAGGGCTGATTTATAATAAAAACCTTTACCACAGACTGAGCAATCAAATTGTTTCTCACCTGTGTGAATCATCATGTGTTTCTTCAAAGTTCCTTCATAACCAAAACCTTTACCACAGACTGAACAAATAAATTGTTTCTCTGCTGTGTGGATTATCATGTGTCTCTTCAAGAGTCCTTTACAACCAAAACCTTTACCACAGACTGAGCAAACAAATTGTTTTTCACCTGTGTGAACTATCATGTGTATTTTCAAGCCTACTTTACAACCAAAACCTTTACCACAGACTGAACAAATAAATTGTTTCTCTGCTGTGTGGATTATCATGTGTCTCTTCAAGCCTACTTTACGACCAAAACCTTTACCACAGACCGAGCAAACAAATAGTTTCTCACCTGTGTGAACTATGTGTTCATTCAAATTTCCTTTACGACCAAAACCTTTACCACAGACTGAGCAAATTAATTGTTTCTCTCCTGTGTGGATCACCATGTGTTTTTTCAAGTCTACTTTACGACCAAAACCTTTATCACAGAGTGGGCAAATTAATTGTTTCTCACCTGTGTGAAATAACATGTGTATCTTCAAGGTTGATTTATAACCAAAACCTTTACAACAGACTGAACAAATTAATTGTTTCTCTCCTGTGTGGATTATCATGTGTGTCTTCAAGTTGCTCTTTTGACCAAAACCTTTACCACAGACTGAGCAATTTAATTTGTGGATCATCATGTGTGTCTTCAAGTGTGCTTTTTGACCAAAAACTCTATGGCATACTGAGCAACAGAAGTGTTTCTTCCCAAGAACTTGGCTGTCTTTCTGTGAGTCTAAACCTGACTGAAGTTCACTAGTTTCCATCCATTCATCATCACTGTCTTCAGTCTCAGGTTCAGAAGAGTCTGGAGAATTTGCATCTCTAGTTGGTTGTAAATCACTAGCTGGTTCTGATACTCCACAGTCCTCTCCATCAGCTTCTGTTTTCCTCTGTTCAGTTGAGCTGCTGGCTAGAGGCTCTGCCTCGCTGTTCTCCTCAGTTTGGTTGTGATGAAGCTGTGAGGACTGAGGTTGCTTTTCCTCATATTCGCTGTTCACAGGGACAACAGTGAATGGAAACTTGGTGATATCAGCCTCCTCCGGCCCCTGAAGCTGCTTTGTTTCCTGACTGGTCCAGAGTTCCTCCTGAATGTGTGGGGGCTCTGGGCCCTCCTGGTCCAGACTGGGGCTCCACTCCTGCTGCTCAGCGGGACCTGCTGCTGCAGCCAGATGAAGGTTACCAGTTGGGCTCCTATTCACACAGGGCTGGCTATCCCACTGGACATGACATGGACAGTGGCTGCATCTCTGGTCAACATGCAGCAGGGAACCAACAGTCCTTGTGTTGACAACGCAACTTTTGGTGCATGTCGGACAGTGCTGAAAAAGTTGCATCAGGTTGTCTTCATGGACAATGAATTTCTTCTGCCTGTGCGACTTGGTAGATGTCCTGTGAATGAAAAGGAGAAAAAAACACAATCATCAAATAATGAACTCAAGCTGAATATGTAGGTGTGCCTTATAGATTATAGACATTCCATTGCAATATATAAAGCAATAAAACACAATACCTTTCCCCATCAATGCTAGTGTCAAGACAGAAGCTCGAGTCATCCATGTAGGCATCACGCTGGGAACTTTTCACCGGGGTTGGTTCTGGGGGAGATTCTGGGGTTGAAGCTAGCACAGGCGGAGGGTGGAGTGGCACAGGAGACGGTTGGAGTGGAGCAGCATCCATGCCTAGAGAAGCGGTGTCACATGCGACACTTTTGCTCCAATATCTTCTCTTGTTGACCTGAATGGCTGTTAGACAAATACATAAATACATAACAATATGTCTCAAAGACAACAATTGGTGGTACATGAACTGCTTTTATATTACTACGCACTTTTGCTCCTCATTGCAGGCCGCTTTGGTTTCAAGTTGATCTGCAAACCAAAATCCGCTTTGCTGACTTCATCGGTCTGGCAGCCACTCTCTATGGTCCGTTTAGGCTGAAACAAAACATAATTCTGTTTCACAATTCAGCTTTTACCACGCTCGTCTCCCCCCATAATAACCATGTTTATATGTTACATGTGCAGTCAACAGTGTTGGGCAACTTACTTTCAAAATGTAATATTCCACATATTACTCCTTTGGGTACAGTAATAAGTTATATTACTGTACTGTGTTAGTGCTAAAAGTAACTTGTAATATGTTACTTTTGTAATAAGTTACCCCCAACACTGGCAGTCAAAGTGACCTTCTTTGCCATTCTACATGTTACAGCATAGAGAGATTAGATAGATAAATAGATGGATAAATAGATATAGATATAAGCTATCAATTGATATATCAAGATCTCTCTAGCTATCTACAGCTCCGCTAGGCCCAGGCTGCACCCGGACATTTCCTTCGGTGGCTGGCCGAGCAGGGATTCTATTACCGCGGCCGCCATAACGTTACGCCCTGCCCGGGGAGCTTCACTCTAATCAATGTCATCACATTCAAGCCACAAAACAACAGCTAATGTAGCTAGTTAGCTAACTTCCCAAATGCTTGTGACTATAAGTGTGCCTCTCCTAGCAAAGGCTACACGGACCAAACCAAAATGAGGAATTGGAGAAGTCAGCAAGTTGGACTAACGTTACAAGTTCTGAAAATATGTGCCTTCGTCATTCATCGGTTGTTTGTAATTGTGTCTATGAAAGGCAGCTGTGCTTCTAGGCTAACAGCAAGTGCTAACGTTACCCAGCCGGTAAGTAACGTTAGCGCTTCCTAGCAGCACATTGGTCAAACCGATGCTGGAATGAGACACATATTTTCTGAACTTACCACTTCAGTTCTACATCCTGGTTCACTTCCAAGTCGTCTCCTTGTTTTTGCGGTCTGGAATCCATTATTCCATGTCCTCTCGTCTACGAGACTTCATGGGGGGGAGGTGGGGTTCATGGGGGTAACATTAAAACACTTTCACCTATTTATTTGAAGCTTAGCCCATGTTTAATATGACCATCCAAGATTGTAACAACATATATATGATACAAAATTAAGAAATGCATAATATGGCCCCTTTAACATAATGGCATTCCATTGACTTTTAATTGTGTTTCATTGACTTTATCATGGCCATTCACTGTACTATGTAAACAGCGGTGCTCTGAGCAGTGCTCTGAGTATGAACCGCTCGACCCGAGCGGGGAGTGCGCTCCCAGTTTGCGGCGCTCCGCCTCGCTCTGCCCGCCTGGAGTATGTCCTGGGCTTTACTTCTTCATTTAATTTCTCTTCCTGTCTCTCCCATGGATCTATTGTCTCCCTGCAAAGGGGAGGAGAAAAATCTGGCGACACGCGTTTACAGCTGCAGTGGCCTCGCCCCCACCGCAATAGACTCTTCTCACGGGGGCCATTTTGTGTCGTAATGGCAGGGTAAACACAGGTGCAAGCAACACACTAATGAGGGTTTCCAATTTCCATGATTGGAAGTTGGAAACCCTCATTAGTGTTTTGCCTGCACCTGTGTTTACCCTGCGATTTCGACACAAAATGGCCCCCGTGAGAATGGTCTATTACGTCATATTGGCCACACGGCCCTCGCCAGCCTGATAGCTCGAGCAGTAGTGACGAAGCCCAGAGAAGCGGGCGTCCTTCTGAAGCCTACAATAGCATTGGCCTAAGTTTTGCAATGAAAGCTCCTTGAAATGCATTCTAACCAGCTGTAATATTCACATAAAACAACGCAGCTTATTGCTATATTCATCACATCATCAGGTTAACCTGGACTCACCTGGAGGGGGCGTGGTGGTGGCCGTGGCACAGGCGTTGCCCCTGGGGGAGTGGAAGTTGGGGAGGGTCGGGGATTGGGCCTAGGCAGTAGTGCGGCACTGGGTACAGCGTTGGATTTCAGCCTCAACACCTTTTGAAAACCCATATCCACCAACATGCGGTTAGAGAAACTATCCGGTGAGAAATGCAGGATGCAAACACCCTCTCGATCGTGCTGCGGATCTGCTAGGCCCAGTTGTCGGAGCCATTCACGCCTGATGTCTTGGTCTCCGGGAAACGTGTGCACACCGGTGTAGTTGTTGCACCCGGGAACACAACACTTTCGACCCATGACTATCCCTAACCTGTCCCTGGCCACTAAACTCTAACAAACAGATTTTTTTTTTTACAAACACACAACTTAGGCTGACGTACTCTAAAACTAAACCTAAACACTACTAACACACAAACAATTTACACTATGCACTCTAATCAAAAACAAATATCTCTATCTCTACTCAACAACTATTCTCCACACTCGCTACAAGGCCCAGCATGGTGTGCAACCCCTTTTTATAAACTTTGGCTGGCAGCGGCCTATAGGTGCGAGAGATGGGCGGGCTGGGTTTGGTGATGTCACTGATCAAGAGCTTTGCCAATAGAAAGAGAGGACATTTTGAGTATACGCCTGGCCTTTTTGCCTTTTCAGAATGCATGGAACTGCATAGGTATGTGAAAAGGGATGATGAATTACTCAGATTTACAGTAAATGTCAGGACTTTGACCTGGATTCATCAAGAACACTGCTAATTTCCAATATATATTGATTTTCAGCAGAAAAAAGTGTTAAAAGTGTTGAGTATCTCCACTCCTGCTCAGCGGGACCCTCTGGCCTCTTCTTTAATGACCAACAGCTGCTGGTGGTCTGGAGTCAAGGCTGCTCTGTGTAACTGCACAGCGTCCAGCAGTTTTCGTTGTTGTTCGATCTCCTCTTTTGAAAGAGATATCCTCATACTCTGCTGCAGTTAGCCGCTGCTCCACGCCTCCACCAATGCTCTCTGCTTCTGGACTTAGACATTTTCACCCCGTGACACAAACTTTTCCTCCTGGACTATTTAGGCTACTGGCAAACTATCATCTAAAGCTACTGTTACTGGCAAACTATCAGCTACAATAGCTTCACAGCTAACTTTAGCTTCACAGCTAAGCTAAACCATTCATCCGAGTCCAGAGAGAACTTCTTCTTCTTCCTCTGAGTTAAACGGAGCCCTGGTTCCAGTTTATATAATAATGATGATATTAGCTGCACATACGAGTCTTCCGTTTGTGAAATTAAACTTCTGAAAGGATATAAGCGGCAAATAACACGCTACTGCTACTCCTTTCAAGAACGTTTGCACACACCAGCCGCCATCTTGCGCGACGTCACACACACACACACACACACACACACACACACACACACACACACACACACACACACACACACACACACACACACACACACACACACACACACACACACACACACACACACACGCACACACACACAGATTTTCCATCCTGACCAGCAGAGTGCAGTAAGCACCAGCATAAAGGCTGTGCTGTATGGCAGGCCTGCCATAGTGGCCTGTGGCCTATGAGGGGCTTGGATCAGCTTCATTCAGTCAGAATAAATACACTTTTGGTGCGATGAAGCTGTCATTATGCAACCTATTAAGAAACAACTAGCCTACAATAAAACTGAAACGATCCCTGACATGAAGTGAATAAATTTGTCAATTGAAGCACATTCTACGGAGCCCCTAAAGTTCTGAAAGGTAATATTTATTTTGAGGATGCTAAAGTGTGCGCACGTTTTAGTTAAATCGTGCGCAGCATCCTCAAAATAAATATTACCTTTCAGAACTTTAGGGGCTCCGTACATTTCTTTATTTCTGAAACACAAACCTTTGGGAGATACTAGGCTTTCATCTGACAGATAGATATACAGTTAGCCTACAGAATGGCATGTTATTAAATGGATTGTTGACAGAGGAAAATCCCGCACACTGACTTCACTTCAGACTTTTCATGGTGGAAGCTCAAATTGGTCTGCCAAGTGAACCGGGTGCTAGAGATGAGAAGAGCCAACGTAGAAGAGGGGTAAAAGTCTGAAGTTAAGTCAGTGTGCGGGATTTTCCTCTCTCAACCTACCTGATGCTCCGACGCACCTGACGCACACGGTTTGTGCAGAGATCACCCCTCTTCTACATTAAATGGATTGTTACCAATTTAGCAGCTCAAAAATTAGTCACTATTTGAAACTACAGTCAGAAGATTAACCGGTGTATTACGTTATATTAGGCTTGTCCAAACTTATACAAGTGTTGCATTTTCATGTGATGTTCAAATAATTCTTTGACCTGAAGGCAGTTTTACAACTGTGTAAAACTGGAATGAATACGGTGATTTTCTGGTAATACTGTAGCTGTACAAACTGAATTTAGCTAAATGTATCTCCCTGTAATGCAAAATAAATGGGAGTCATAGGGACAAACATGATGTTTCAAATCTGAACATCAAAGTTGCTGTTAAAGTTGATTTAATGTGAATTGATCATGAACTGTGAAATGTCGCTGTTGCCCTCGTGACTGCCATACATTTAGCATTAGATAGCGGATGTTTGTGTGGCATAACGCATAACCATACAGTAGCCATTATCTTTCAGGCTGAGGCCAATGATCTGAAGATCACATGGGGGGAGATCATGCTTGAAATGTGGATTTTATCTTATAATTCACATTTGTAACGGGCAGAGCGGGCTTGGGGTACTTCCTGGCAAGGCCCAGGGCAAGGAGAGACGCCATCTAATCCAGGCAGGCGTCCGAGCAGCCATGGAGGAACTAAGAGCGTGTCAGTCGGACGGTGGGGCTCAGGTAGCAGGGAGAGTGGACAAGGTGGGAGGGTATACTGCAGCGCAGGATTACCTTGTCTAACAGGTAGACTTCCATCGTGTCCGGTTCCTTGTCCAAGCTGTCTATGATGCCGTACCAAGCCCAGCAAACCTTCCCGTCTGGGGCAAGAGCAAGACACCTTCCTGCCCTCTTTGCTCTGGAAGAGGATCTCTAGAAGATCTGCTGAGAGCATATCCACTGCCATCAGTACCAGCAAACACCACCAGCACCCAAAGAAGAAAATCACCTTCGTCAGAGCTGGAGAGAAACCCTGTCCACAACCAAAAACAAGGACAGGCCTCCTCCACACAGCCTATGACTGGCAGCCTATGATCTGGGCAGGCAGCTGACCTTTCCACAGCACATCACAGCAACATCACTCCGGCCAGACATGATCATCACCTCTGAGATGACAAAACATCTGATCATGCTCGAACTCACAGTGCCCTGTGAAGAGCGTATTGTAGAAGCCAATGAAAGGAAACGTGCAAAGTACCAGGAACTGGTGGAGAGGTGCCAGGACAGAGGCTGGAGAAGATATCATAGAGGTGGGCTGTAGAGGCTTTGCAGGGCGCTCCCTCCCAAAGTCTTCAACCCATTGGGCATTACGGGGGCGGCAAACAAGAGGGCCATTCAGTCTGCGAGCGACTCCGCAGAGAAAAAGCCACCAGGTGGCGCTGGATTAAGAGGGCTGATCCATGCTCGGTTGCTGCTGGGATGCAAGTCGCTGCTGGGACGCAAGTCGCGGCTTGATCAACCCTCGCCTGGGTGAGGGTGTCTGATCTTGTGAGACCCGAAACACCAAAGGACCCCAGGCTAGTAAATGTCTTAATTTAATGTAGATGCAAACGCATTCCAGGAATATCGCTATTTACTGCGGCTCGTCGCACGCTTCAAGACCAGTTACGTTAAAGACCGCCAGAGGGCGCTGCTACTTCCTGGTTACAGCTCTCAACTGTGGCGTATGCACTGCACACACGCACTTACCCACCCGACCGCAAGAGGTCGCATTCGTAAACATTGGTCATTTTAACCACCTTGAAAATGGACCAATGTTGTCGTTTTCCTTGTCAGGACGGGCTGCACAGAGAGCGAAGGATGAGCAGGCGAATATTTACACAGTACACAAAGTATGTTAAAGAGTTGCCCAAGACACACATTCACATGGGCTCAAAATACACAAACACTCATCTTCAAATACACACGCTTTATTTGGATTAAAGACGCAAGGCCACACAAGCACACATGGGGATAATTACATGTGTCTAGTCTGTTTATCTTCCCGGCTGTTTTCACATCAGCAGAGCTTTACCACTCTGTCACTGTAACCCCACTTTTCAGGGGCGGAGCGACCCTATCAGCCCACGGGGGGGCGAAGCTCTTAGGGGGCCCCCATCCCCCCTTTTTTTTCTTCTTCTTTTTCAATTAAGGCCGGCGGCGAAGAAAAATTTGCCTTTTTTGCATGTTTGAATCTGTTTTAGCCATATTTAGTGGAATATCTCATTTTAAACACACCAATGTTATTGTCTATTGATTGAATTGCTCTCACACTCAGGCCTGGCCTGGCCTGGCATGCAAAAAAATAAATAAATAAAATAAATTATTTTGGATGGGAGTGGGCCCGGGGCGGGCGCACCCTCTGCCCCGGTGTACGCTCCGCTACTGCCACTTTTGTCATGTCTCACATTTAGTTTTGTGTCACAGCTTTGTATAGCTCGCATTTGCTAAATCCATGGGGCGAATTGATCCCGTTCAAATTCCCTTGTGTCATTTCAAAGCAGCATGTGTGGTGATTGGAAAATAAGGCTTTACATTTTGTTTCTCTTCTTGCTTGTCTTCACACTTCTCAAAGCACACAGGGAATATTGGAAGGGTTTCAATCCCTAATATGCTACATAGCAGGCATGGGACCGACCAAGTCACTTTGGTTCAGTCTCAAGTAAGTCCCAACTCATTTTATTTTGGGCAGGGCAAGTCAAGTCACAAATTATGTCAAGTCAAGTCGAGTCTTAAGGCAAGTCAAGTCCCAAGTCAAGTCACTTTCCCCCGGGAACACCCCCTCCCCCCAAAGTAACTGTAGTCGAAGAAAAGACAAGGTATTGGACCTCTAATAATGATATTATTAACCAATTTATCTAAACTGTTCAAAAGGTATGACAATGAATTGCATTTGTATAATTATTATAATAAAATTATAATAATAAATAGTCTAACGTTAGAGCAGGATGGTGTAATGTATGTAACAACTCGAGTAACGATGACGTAACTACTAACGTAACAAGTGTCTTGTCCTTGGAGGGAAAAACCACCATCCAGTGAGTGACTGTTGCCTGTTGCCATAGCGAGGAGTGTGACTGACAGCCAGGCATCCAATCATGACAATGCCATAAGGAGGCGCATAACTGAGTCATCCAATCATGACAATGGCATTCCCAGTGTGCACTCGCATACTAGATAACAGTCAAGTCAAGTCACAAGTTTTGAACTCTCAAGTCCAAGTTGAGTCTCAAGTCATTTTTTTTAAGTCCAAATCACCAAGTCTCAAGTTCACATTATCTGCTATACCCATTTTGGGAAATATTTGATTCCTTACACACTCAGTGCTCATGCAAAAAAAACAGATATAACACAGAATAAAATCACAAACAATGTTACTGTTTTGTAGGCTAAATCCTCAAGATAGATAATAACTTCAAATAACGCTCGGTGATAGGAAGGTCATAGGAATCATTTTGTCAGAGTAGGTTTCACACTTTTCAAATAGTGAATAGCCTATACAATTTTTTAATTAAACTCTTCATTTGACCCTTGTTGGAGATCAGGAAGGTATAAGGAACAAAAGTCACATGTGAAAACCCATGTCAGTTCCAAGCACATGTGCTTTTTGGACACATGTTGGTTTTCATACTGTATGTGAAAAAAAAATCTTTCATGTTGTAGGCTATAACATCACATGTTTTTGAGTTTTTTATTCAAATGTGAAAATATCAAGTCATAGGTCAAAGTAAGTGTGTGCATTTTTTTGCCCACGTGAACCCACATTTTCACCTGCCATTACGCAAAGAGACAATTCACAGGGACAAATGTGCAACAATAAATAAATAAAATAAAACGTCAGAAATAACCCCCACATGTGCTTTGAATTCACATGTGGGTTTTCACGTCTTGACGGGGTGTCAGAAAAATGCTTAGAATGTAAATCTAAGTAACACACCGCACACACCGCACGGAGACACACACACACACACACACACACACACACACACACACTCACACTCTCACATACACACACACACATAGATGCACACACACAAACAGCTCACTACAGATTTAAGCACAATCCATGTCACTTCCACAGGGAGGTCAAAGTGCACGGTCAGCCACAGATAAGAGTGCCTGGATTGGTAGGGGTTTAGTGCTTTGGTCTATATGACACGTCACTTATCTTGCACTATCTTATGTGTGTGTGTGTGTGTGTGTGTGTGTGTGTGTGTGTGTGTGTGTGTGTGTGTGTGTGTGTGTGCGTGTGTGTGTGAGACCATTAACCCATCACATGTGGAGAGCGAATGTGTGACCACACACACCGTGAGCCCCTCTGTGAGTCAGAGAGCTTGAGGAGATCAAACACACGTGCCGTCATATGGTTTGAATTAGGGTCAGTCTTCATGTTTCATCATAAAACCTCAATAAAGCAGGGCTTATACAACGCACACTCAAAACACACACACGTGCACACACAAACTCAGACACACACCGACCACAACACATAGCCATGCCTGCCAAGACACACACACACACACACACACACACACACACACACACACACACACATCATAACAAACATTGCTCACTAAACTAAACACCCTGTCCCTGACATCAGTGTATGTGTATGTGTGTGTGTGTGTGTGTGTGTGTGTGTGTGTGTGTGTGTGTGCATGAGAGAGAGAGTGTGTGTCTGTATGTATGTGTGTGTGTGTGTGTGTGTGTGTGTGTGTGTGTGTGTGTGTGTGTGTGTGTGTGTGTGTGCGTGTGTGTGTGTGTGTGTGTGTGTGTGTGTGTGTGTGTGTGTGGCTGTGGTTCAGAACATTTTTTCCTAAACCACCGACCCGTAAGCTATGAGAAGTTGTGGCTAATGGGCCCACCCACAATCAGGAAGCACACACACACGCACGCACGCATGCACGCACGCATGCACGCACACACACACACACACACACACACACACACACACACACACACACACACACACATAAAGACATACTGTACATGATCGGTAAAGCTTACAAAAAGCACCTTATTTAGGTGATGGTTTAATACAAGTTATACACAAGAAGTTCCTTCCAGCAACAATAATCTCATCCATTCACAGCTTTGTTTTAATAAGATGGGCTACATTTGTTAAGGTAAGACCCTTATTTGGTGAGCTTGGAAATGGGAAGCATGAAAGGGAAAGTAAGAATTTTCAGCTGAATCAAGGCTAATCGCTGGTTCACCAACTAAATAAATAACTCAAGGACAGTAACAGACCAGCGCATCATCCGCTGTGCTGAGAAGGTGATCGGATACAACCTGCCATCCCTTCAGGACCTGCACACCGCCAGGACGCTGAAGCGGTCTCGTAAAATCATGGCCGACCCCTCCCACCCCGGACACAAGCTCTTTGAAATGCACGTATGTAATCTTTACATATTGTGGCAATAAAAGTGATTCTGATTCTGATCTGAGGCGCTAGCTAGCAGTAGCTAAGTAGCCAGATCAGATGGCCTAGAATAATCAAAACAGGTTATTTCTCTACTTATGAATCCAATATGCAGCTTATAGGCCTACTGATGTAATATTCTTTGCCACAGGTGGAGAGCAACAGAAACACAGTGAATAACAGAGAGAAGTAGAGAGATGAACAGAGGAGACTGCAGCCAAATCCAGTAGAACAGCAAGTGGACAAGGAGTTTCACAAAAATATGGCAGAGAATGAGATTATCCAAGCCAAACATGCTGGTCAGTATTACCAGTGAATTTGTATAAAATATTGTACTCAAACAGCAGACCCAAACCCAGTTTGACCTTAATATTGTAACGTATCGGTGATACGCCAAGGAACGGAGAGTTGAAGTTGGTACAGGGTCTTTATTCACAGGCTTCTTTAGCTCCTAGCAGCTAGCTTCACACCGCTAGCTCTACACACAACAACCGGTCTCAGCTCGCTCCATAGCTAGACTGACATCCGGCCTCGCGGCCGCTGGTCATATATACCCCGTTTCCCTAGGAACACACCCACACACATTAGTTCCTAGCTGCAGTTGAGACACTTCTATTGCACATCACATTACAGGTAATACTTGGATTACCTGAAACGCTACATACTCCTCACCCAACATTAGTCGACGCCCACGTCGACACCCACAACCCACACATATCCCCCTGTACCAAAACACACCACCCCACAACCTTTTGTATTCCCCCAATTTGTCTCTTATTATTTCACTACTTCTTAATTTTCGTTCCACCACCACCATTTGCATTTCTTTTCATTTCTTCCCTCTTTTCCCATTCCTTAAATTCAACCCACATTTCAATTCACATTCCCATTCCAATAGCCCTTCTCTTTAACACCACTTAATTTTGCATTCACTCCCACCATCATTTAGTTACTTCCCATTAGCACCCTTTTCCCCAACATTTTCACTTAACACAAGCCCCAACATTTACATTCCCTCTTTTCTCTTTACACACATTTCAATTCACCAATAACTCCCCCATTTACCTTATTTTCTTTTTTCCTCCCATTCATTTAAACCACCATCATTTCCATCCCCCCTTTCAAAGCTTCTGTCCCACCTGAAGCACATTACAGTCCTTCTCAACCCCCAGTGGGGTTAGTCCTTCGCAAGGTGACTCTTTTCGGTCCCCCCTTTGTGCCCCACAGACCTCACACTCCCTGCAGTATCTCCGCACGTCCTCCTTTTGTTTGCCCCAGTAGAAATGTCCACGGATGAGGCTGAGTGTCTCTTCGGGCCCACGATCACCGTATGGGCCCTCGTGCATCCACTTCAGTGCCAATTCTCGCAGGCAACCGGGTACAATCCACTGGGTCCCGCTTTTCCCGTGCCCCTTTCTCTCCAAAACCCCCTCTCCACCCAGTTGCAGGTCCGAAAACATGTTCCACAGTCCCTTCGTGGCACCGGAACACAGGTGAATCTCCTCCACAGGGGGCCGGCGTCCGGCCGCCACCCACGCATACACCGGACCGATATCCGCATCCTCCCTCTGTCTGCGTCTCCGCTCATGCCCGTCGACCTCCCAGATGGCCCTGTCGTCGACGTCCAGCTCTTGCACTCGCTCGTCCTCCCGTCCTGCTCCCCCAGGGGGCGGCGTGTTGAGGACAGCAGGGCGAACACCATCGGCGTCGATCTCCACCTCGGCTTTCTGCAGTGCAGCCGTGGGGGCTGTGTAGCGGCTTGGTTGGGCCGTCTCCTCCGGCCTTGACCCCTCTCGCTCCCCCGGGGACACGAGTGCCGCTCCCCCGACTGTAACAGCTCTGCAGATGATGTCGCTCACTTCCCTCTGGCTGTTCAAAACGATCCCCGCTCTCCTGATGGTCTCGTCGCTGATGATGATGTCCCCCTCTACCGGCTGGTATGCAGAGCAGCTAGCCTGGGCCGGCTCAACAGTCACTCTCCTGCCCAGAACAATCGGCTCTGCACTGCTCCGCCACTTGTTGCTCAGGCTGCTCCACTGCTCCGCTACTCCGCTGCTCCTCTGCCTGTTGCTCCCCCGGCTGTGTGTCTCTTCCAGCGCCCACACCCTTAGTGCAGTCTCTGGCTAAATGTTCAGGCGACTGGCAAGCCCAACAAAGCCTCACCTGTCCGCCGCCTGCACGTCTCTCCTCTCTCGCTGTCTTCCAGTCCCCGACAGCTTCTCGACACTCTCTAGCTAGATGTCCGATCGCTCCGCATGCCCAGCAGGCTCCCTGCTGTCCATGTCGTTGTCCCGCATACCCGGTCCGTCTCCCGGGTCCGCCTCGGCACCACCTCGCCACATGGCCCGGTTCTCCACAGCTCCAACACAGTCTATTTTGTGGTTCCTCCGGCCGTTCTCCACACTGCGCTCCCTCTGCGCTCATCAAATCCACCCGCTGCATGACTTCTCGCAGCGTCCGCATCACCTCTACTGCCCAGGCAGGAGTCTCTTCTACCAGCCGTCTGACTTCTTTCAACACACGGGCTTCCATGCCCGCCAGCATCGAGCTGATCCCCGTCGTCAGCTCTTCTTTTCTCCCGTTCGCCGACAGGCATTCTTCTAATCGCACCATCACACGTGGCGCTCGTAGCAGCTAGCTCACACAGCTAGCTCGCTACCGCTAGGTCGCTCGAGCCTTTGATCTCCAACTTTCCCTCCGCCGTTCCTCCTCACTCTCTCCCCTCTCGACCGAAATCAGGCGTTACCGCTTCACTTCTGCACCAATGTAACGTATCGGTGATACGCCAAGGAACGGAGAGTTGAAGTTGGTACAGGGTCTTTATTCACAGGCTTCTTTAGCTCCTAGCAGCTAGCTTCACACCGCTAGCTCTACACACAACAACCGGTCTCAGCTCGCTCCATAGCTAGACTGACATCCGGCCTCGCGGCCGCTGGTCATATATACCCCGTTTCCCCTAGGAACACACCCACACACATTAGTTCCTAGCTGCAGTTGAGACACTTCTATTGCACATCACATTACAGGTAATACTTGGATTACCTGAAACGCTACAATATGCTTGATTGTATATCTATAGCATCTACAATCCATTTCTGTATATGTCCAAGGCTTTTAATGTTTTGCATTCAGAGTACCATGGAGTACCATGCAGAGTACCATGCAGGCTTTGCTGAGTTAAAAA
>NC_139631.1:12200541-12208041 GCF_964638095.1 Poromitra crassiceps | reverse complement strand
GTTCAAGTGTCAAAGCAGAATGTGTGTGTGTGTGTGTGTGTGTGTGTGTGAGAGTTCAAGTGTCAAAGCAGAATGTGTGTGTGTGTGTGTGTGTGTGTGTGTGTGTGTGTGTGTGTGTGTGTGTGTGTGTGTGTGTGTGTGTGTGTGTGTGTGTGTGTGTGTGTGTGTGTGTGTGTGTGTGTGTGTGTGTGCGTGCGCATGTGTGCGTGCGCTAATCTGATTCTTAGACATGGATATCAATAGTAGCTAATTCATTAGCACCGGCACAAACACCATCAGTAACTGATCAGTAACAGCAGAATACCAAGAAACGTTGTTGTAATGTCATGCTGATAAAGCGGCATGAAGAATCACTGTTGGCAGTGCTATAAATAAAGTTTCACTGACTAAAGTTTCACTTCCTTTTGGTTTAGCAGCTCGGTCCGTTGGTGGTGAGGGAAATGGCACATGGGGGACTAGATCTGGAAATGTGTAAAACCAGGGTATTGCCACCATTTTTGTACTTTTCATTTTGATCGTGTATTTTCTGTATGATGGTGACCTCGCAATAGGCTTGTGATTATTTTTGAGAGCATCTGTGGAAAGTTCCTGGAATTTTGCCCAAAAGCATCTGCGGAGTCTCTGATTTGGCCACCTTTCACACCAAGCACCAAGGCATTCAGTCACATTTGTTACCAGGTAACAGGTACACTCTTCCACACTAATCTACAATAATCTACCTGGGTCCTACACAACTCTTTCCCTCAATATTGGAAAGTTACGCGTAGCGTGCACCAGGCAACACACAGGCATCGAGCCTGAACACAGCTCTTGTTTGCTGTTCTTGTCCCAGGCTTGTGTAATGTGAACAGTGTTGGTCAAGTTACTTTCAAAATGTAATATACTACATATTAATAGTTACTTTAATTTGAAAGTAATAAGTTACTTTACAATATTACTTGTCTGTGCAGAGTAACTCGTTACTTATTACACTACTTTTGCATTACTTTCACCAAAATAACTGCAGTAGCAGAATGACATCGCCGCCCCGGAACCATCCAGAAAAATTATTTAAACCGTCTTGAAGTCAGTGTTTGTTATTGTTACCTATAATGGTTATTTGCATAAAAGCACAGAATTTGATTAGGAAATGATTGTATCTCATATTTAAAAATGTGCTTTGATTTTTAAAAAAGTAACTCAATTTGTAACTTGTGTTACTTGACAAAGTAACTGGTATAATATCACTGAAATCCGATTGGTAATAATAAGTTATATTACTGAGTTACTGCTAAAAGTAATATATTACATGTAATATGTTAATTTTGTAATGAGTTACCCCAAAACACTGAATGTGAAGCAGTGCGACCAGTGTTGCCAACTCCAAGGATTAAGTAGCTATTGGCTGCTCAAAGAGTCATTATGTTGCTAGATGACATCATATGCTTATTTGCATATCAATATGTAACCCACAGTCCCAGCTCTTTTTAGTGGGGGGAGGGGGGTGCATTCTGTAAGGAAAGTGCTTTGATCAGATCAGATCTCTTTGGTTCAGGCACAAATTGACACCAGCCGTGCCAATTTACCAACAAATACTTTAGGATTCAAGACATCAACATTGTTCCCCATGGTCGAAAAAGTCGGCAGGCGCAGGGACTGAGAAATTGTTAAATCTAGTGACAAAGTCGGCAAGTTGGCAACCAAGACTGAAAAGTCTGACAGTGATCCTGGATGGCAACCGCCAATAGGAATTAATCTCAAAGGGGAAGAAATAGAACCAGTGGACCATGAGAGAAGTTGGTTTTAACAACTTTCACTCATATAGACAAGTTACAGTAGTAGAGATTCCCAACTCTGCATGCTCCATACTTGATAAGTAAGTATATACTCTTTGTGTGTGTGTGTGTGTGTGTGTGTGTGTGTGTGTGTGTGTGTGTGTGTGTGTGTGTGTGTGTGTGTGTGCGTGCGTGCGTGCGTGCGTACGTGCGTGCGTGCGTGCGTGCGTGTATGCGTGTGTGTGTGTGTGTGTGTGTGTGTGTGTGGAATAAATCTCTTAAGCGACGTGGGGCTCCAGCAGCCTGAGGGTTAAAAAGGCGGGCTTATGACTGTAATGTGACTGGTTTGAATCTCCGGATATGGAAATCTGGGCAGGGGAAGAAAGCTGCATTAGGCATACTAGTGCAGTGCCCCTTCCCCCCCATTCATACACATCATGCTCTCCCACTCTTCACCCCCCATCCTCACCCTGCTTGCACCCCCCGAAATTGGTCATTGCAATTTCTCGGGTCTCCAGCAGCGCACCCACCAATTTCGAAGTCAATCGGATGAACGGTTCTCGAGATACGTGAAAGCCGTGTTCTCATTGGTCGAATTGCACAAAATTTGAAACTGTTCTTTCTTGGGTCACCAACAGTGCAGCCGCCAAGTATGAAGTCGATCGGACAAAGGGTTCTCGAGATAGGTCAAAGCTGTGTTCTGATTGGTTGAAATACAAAAAATTGGATGCTGCAGTTCCTCGGGTCCCCAGCAGCGTACTCGCGAGTTTGCACTGCACTCCATCAGATTCCCAGCAGTGCACTCGCCGAGTGCAAAATCCGTCCCTTCCTCACAAGAGAAGCGACTCAACTCCTGGTCCAGTCACTTATCGTCCCTCGCCTGGACTACTGCAACGTGCTCCTGGCTGGCCTACCTGCCACCGACATCCGACCGCTTCAGCTCATTCAGAACGCTGCAGCCCGTCTGGTATTCGACCAACCCAAATTCTCTCATGTCACTCCCCTCTTCCGGGACCTCCACTGGCTTCCCATCTCAGCTCGCATCAAATTCAAGACACTGGTACTGGCCTACAGGGCAGTACACCAGTCAGCTCCCCTGTACCTGCAATCTATGGTCAGGTTCCAAACCTCTCACCGCTCCCTTCGCTCCTCTACCAGTGCGGGGCGCCTCGCTCCTCCTTCGCTACGGGTGCTCAAAAGTCGCTCATCCCGATCTCGACTCTTCTCCTCCCTGGCACCCCAATGGTGGAACGAGCTGCCACCTTCGGTCAGGACTGCTGAATCACTGCCGATCTTTCGGAAAAGACTAAGACTCACCTTTTCAGGCTCCACCTAAGCCCTTCTTGATCTAACTTCTTTCTCTCTCTTCTTTCTCTCTCTTTATTTAATATAACAAAAAAATAATAATAAATAAATAAAAATAAAAAATAAACCTAAACTATAACTCGTACCACTGTTCCTTCAGGATTTGTAGTTGTCATAGACTGTGCTCCATAGTTGATTGCTCTATTGCTGACAAAAAGTGTGTTACTGTAAGTCGCTTTGGATAAAAGCGTCTGCCAAATGACGTAATGTAATGTAAATGTAATGAGTTTGAATTCGTTCGGACGAACGGTTCTTGAGATAACCCAATTTTTGTGTTCCCAGTAGGTGGCACTATGAATATGCGCATGTCTGGAATGCATGGCATTCGGCACCACACTCCATCGGGTTCCCAGCAATCCATTCCCCGAGTTTGAAGTTGATCGGATGAACGGCTCTCGACATAAACTGCTTTTTGTGTTGCCAGTTAGGTGTCGCTATGACTAAACGCACATCCAAATTGCATGAAATTCAGCACTGCACTCCGTCAGGTCCCCCTAAGCCCAATAGGTAGATCGTGATCTACCGGTAGATCTCGGGCCATAGTAGCTCGCCAAAGAAATCCGAAATGTGTTTTTTTTATGCATAAACTAAATCCAACTGAAGGAGTTGTCTGTCTGCTTGGAGTCCACACGGAATCGCAGAACCAAACAGAATGTGACTTGACGGATCCGGATGGTTTTAACCAGGCTATTCTGTTACCGGGTGCAACGTGTGCCATCGTCCTCGCTTTCAGTCAGACTCGAGTTTCATGCGTCTATGAAGTTAATAAATCAATGAGAGGAACTCACTCTTGGGAATATGGTGCCCAACATTGAGTTAACCATGCTTAATTGATGGATGCATATGAAGTAAACCAGAGGCAATAAAGCAGAGCTGCTGATGGGAGTGTTGCAGCACCCCCTAATTCTGACATCTATGTTTGTGGCTGTGGGAGTGTTCAACTTTAAAGGGAATAATTACAGAGGTCTGGAAGTTTGTGTCCTCATATGTGGCGACTGCCACGGCTGTAATGACACAATAAACATTTGCTTGCTGTGTTTGTTTGTTATCTGCCGTGCGGATGTAGCCGATGCATGCACCCCTCATTCTCGACCGCAAATGTAGGATGTTGTGGAATATAAAACTGTCAGCAGGCAGCACTCGCACCAGAGAAAACTGGACTCATCACTATTTGATGTTTGACCTCTTATATCCCTTCCTTGATACAAAACAATCACAGACTAGCTGGTTTCTGTGATACAAATTTAAACAGTAATTCATCGCTGCCATTTGGGGTTGTCAAAGTGCAAAATTGCCAAGTGCATGCTACTGTACCAGCAGAGTGCCCGTGCAGCCATTGTTAGCTCGCTCACTCGATCTCACGTAAATGGCATAGCTGTGCCAGAACACAATTTCTACTCACTCACTCACTCACTTACTCACTCACACACACACAGACAGACAGACAGACAGACACTTTGCATTCTTATTATAGGATCAAAGTGCCCTTGAGCAAGGTAGCAGCTAGACCACTTCACACTGGACCAGCAACCTGGGAAATAGTCCAGTCAACCATTAGTGTGAAAAGGACGAGCCTGGCCAAGAACAGTGTTGAGACCCGGGTCGACGGTGCTGGCCCACTGAACCTGATGCATTTGTATTGGCTGCCGTCTGTGTTCTCTGGCCGCTCGCTTGTGGGCGTGTTGACTAGTGTGGTGACTGAGAGTGTCTCGTCAACCGCACAAGTTCTGTTTTTCTCTTTCTCTCCCCAGCCCCCAAGAACACATATTTACTTAATAAAGTTGTATTGTACTGTATTGCATTGTATTGCATTTATTGTATTGTATTGTATTGTATTGTATTGTATTGTATTGTATTATTGTAGGGACATCCATGATTTACAGTGGGCTTGTCTCTTTTGTCCAAATGGAAATAACCGCTTCAAGGCGATAAGGCGTTGGTGCTGCAGGCTCGAACGTGATTGGCTCTCGAGACGCGAACACCGCGAACATTTGCATAAAGTTAACGTGAGCTCATCCTTTGTCCCACCCTTTTCACACCCTCTGCAAGCTGGTCCGCACCGAAAGCAATCCCAGCATGCTTAGCGCAGTGAAGTACTCACGTCCCATAGAAAATGAATGGAGGCGGAATTGGTGGATAGGTAATTGGTGTTCAGTGGGAGAGTGTTCAGTGCCTAAACTGGTTTTGGTTTTGACATTGCAGCCATTGCAGAACAGAGAAGCTACAGCTACATCCTGTATAATGCAGAAGTTGACAGCTGGAAAGACAATGAAACGGGCACAATGAGGGATTTTGTAATTTAGAGCAAAATAACTAAATGATTTTTGAGGCATCTGCTTTGATGACGTGAATTATAGAGATGGGACATTCTCGTTTATGAGGCTCGGTGTGAATTGCCCCCTATGGACCTGGACCGATATTGCTGGGTTGTGTGTGTGAAACGGGTACGAAAACCTCCCTCCCCCTTTTCAACCGCTCCCCCTGGCTGTTACTGTCAACACAATGTGCTGTTAGTTAACTGCCATGGTTGAATAAGGGTTAAAACTTGGACTGCGGTTTTCCATTCTAAACCACAAAGCTGCTGAAATCTCTCCCTCATGTCTTTTCTTCTCCCTGGTCTCTTCTCCCACGTCCCTCTGTCTTTCCTCCACATGGTCTCTTCTCCCACCATGTCCCTCAGTCTTTCCTCCACATGGTCTCTTCTCCCACTATGTCCCTCTGTCTTTCCTCCACATGGTCTCTTCTCCCACGTCCCTCTGTCTTTCCTCCACATGGTCTCTTCTCCCATGTCCCTCTGTCTTTCCTCCACATGGTCTCTTCTCCCACGTCCCTCTGTCTTTCCTCCACATGGTCTCTTCTCCCACCATGTCCCTCAGTCTTTCCTCCACATGGTCTCTTCTCCCACTATGTCCCTCTGTCTTTCCTCCACATGGTCTCTTCTCCCACGTCCCTCTGTCTTTCCTCCACATGGTCTCTTCTCCCATGTCCCTCTGTCTTTCCTCCACATGGTCTCTTCTCCCATGTCCCTCAGTCTTTCCTCCACATGGTCTCTTCTCCCATGTCCCTCAGTCTTTCCTCCACATGGTCTCTTCTCCCACGTCCCTCTGTCTTTCCTCCACATGGTCTCTTCTCCCATGTCCCTCAGTCTTTCCTCCACATGGTATCTTCTCCCATGTCCCTCTGTCTTTCCTCCACATGGTCTCTTCTCCCACGTCCCTCTGTCTTTCCTCCACATGGTATCTTCTCCCATGTCCCTCAGTCTTTCCTCCACATGGTCTCTTCTCCCATGTCCCTCAGTCTTTCCTCCACATGGTCTCTTCTCCCACGTCCCTCTGTCTTTCCTCCACATGGTCTCTTCTCCCATGTCCCTCTGTCTTTCCTCCACATGGTCTCTTCTCCCACGTCCCTCAGTCTTTCCTCCACATGGTCTCTTCTCCCATGTCCCTCAGTCTTTCCTCCACATGGTCTCTTCTCCCATGTCCCTCAGTCTTTCCTCCACATGGTCTCTTCTCCCATGTCCCCCTGTCTTTCCTCCACATGGTCTCTTCTCCCACCATGTCCCTCAGTCTTTCCTCCACATTAAAGAGGGGAATAAGCCCAACATGCTGCTAATTCACAAAAGGTTTGTCTTGTCCTTTCAAGTCTTACAGCTCAATAGCTCAATATCCTGTCTGAGCCAGAAGAGGGCCAGGACAGAGAGCGTGAGGGTGTGTGTGTGGGAGAGGGAGAGAGACTGTGTCAGTCTCAACCCATTCTGTATTTGTTTGGATGTGTGTGTGTGTGTGTGTGTGTGTGTGTGTGTGTGTGTGTGTGTGTGTGTGTGTGTGTGTGTGTGTGTGTGTGTGTGTGTGTGTGTCTGTGTGTGTGTGTGTGTGTGTGTGTGTGTGTGTGTGTGTGTGTGTGTGTGTGTGTGTGTGTGTGTGTTCAACAGTTGAAGTGTGTGTTCTTGTGTATCATGCTACCTTTCACCTACATTTCACGTTTGTTACATCATTTGGTCAATTTCATTCTGCTCACCTCCTGCCTTTATCATGTGACCTTCTCCAAGCCTTATAATTGGCCCACATTCACTGACCTTGTTAAAGCTACCTAGGGTCTATAATGGCTTTCTGTGCTGGCCAAGACTAACCTAATGCTCATTATGGCATTAACACTAGCTCAAGATTAGCACTAGTTAGCGATCCCAATAGATGCGAGGGCTAGCCATTACACATAGCGTTGATGCTAAGCTGTTTAATGCACTTAGCATTGGTCTGTGTGGGGCTTGGCACCTAAGTGACCCAAGGGGTAAAGTGGATAACAAGGTTCATAAACAGTTGAAGAGAAGAGCGGCTAACTAGCTGGTTAGCTGAGGCCATTATGTCATTGTGGTGTGATAGAC
>NC_139631.1:12145541-12195541 GCF_964638095.1 Poromitra crassiceps | reverse complement strand
TAGTTTTCTTAGAGAAAAATTTGGTCGAGAGTTTGGTTAACCCTTTTAGCCATGTTAAATATCTCTGTCTCGGTATGTTTCCTTTGTTGACACGCTGTCGCTGACGTCTGACGCAAGCACGTAGTAGCACTCTCGTAACAGACAAGCCTGTCTTTTATTGTCACATGAACACCACAATACATGCATGCGGCCACAACACACTCATGCTGACGGTGGCCGGTGAAAAGTGCCCTCTGCATTTAACCCATCCAGGCATGTCCTTTCCTCCGAGGGGCAGGCCAGGAGCAGTGGTCGCTTTCTCGTACAGCGCCCGGGGACCAACTTCGGATGTTGTTGTCACTGGTCGGATGACGATGACGATCTGATCTTCTGCATGTTTTTAGTGGGGGGGTTATATACGGAGGAACCCCCTGGGGGGTACGGGGAGAACATGCAAACTCCACACAGAGATAAAGGCCCTTACGATGAGATAACCCACCTGGGCAGTAGGCACTGAAGATATGGGGGGGAACACAACCACAGCGCTCACAGTGTCCCAGGCGAGAATCGAACTCAGGACCTTCTAACTGTGAGGCGACAGCGCTACCGACTGCGCCACCGTACCCCGTACCATACCGTAGCATTTAGTACCACGACCAGCGCGCATCACATGAGCTGAGTTGAGAGGTCAAGTACAGATTTATTTTCTTCAGAAACACAATGAATCGAGAAATTGCATTGAATAATGTTGAATACAACGACATATAGATATATCTACAACACATGATATATATATATAATATATTTGATTAGATTTGGTTTAAATCATTTATGTGGCAGTGGTGGCCCAACAGTTAGAGAAGCGAGCTTGTGACCAGAAGGTCGTCGGTTCTATCCCCGGGACCGGCAGGATAAATCTGGGTGGGGAAAGTGAAAAGGCAGCGCTTGCCCCTCCCTCATTACCACCACTGAGGTGCCCTTGAGCAAGGCCCTTAACCCCAACTGCTCCAGTGGAGCTGCTCAGTGGCCAACAGATCAGACTGGTCAGCTTCCAGGTATGAATGTGTGTGTGAATGTGAACAGGGCACTCCTGAAAAAGAATCGCCCATGACTGATTATTTAATCAAGTAAAATGTAAAAAATGACAGGCTCTGAAATGTAATCAAGTATAAAAGTAAAAAGTATTTCTCCCAGCTGTTTCTGTGCAAAGCTAACTGAACCTCACGTCATATTAACATAAACAGAAGTTCTGCTTGCTGTGCCCACTCAATTCTGGATTGGAGGCTCAATGAGACACACGGACACACTCCAATTATCGCTCCCCAATGATAGTAGTAGGATTGGCTACAGGTGGTGTATGCTGATGGTATTGTACTGGCTACAGGTGGTGTATGCTGATGGTATTGTACTGGCTACAGGTGGTGTATGCTGATGGTATTGTAATGACCTCTGTAATCGTCAAGGAACAGGAGACTTACGGTTGGTACAGGCTTTTATTCACAGCTTTACTCTTGGGTACAAGCACACAGTTCTTGTTGCTATCAGGCACAGCATGCACCGTCAGACAGGAAGTCCCACCAACACCCCCGTTCCCCCGGAAACATGCATGCACATTCGTTCCTAGTCAGACATCAACATTTCTCTAAAACCCCAGAATCGCCACAGTATTTAATCTCTGCTCCTGGATTTGTTTGAAACACAGTCACTGAAGAACTAATTCTAGGAAAGGAAAATAAATAAACGAACTCCCTTCAAGCTTCAAGTCAGTTTTGGTGGAGCACAAAGTCCTTCATCACTTGTGTTAGTGGCAGGGAGTGGACTTGGTTCAGGCGATGTGTGCCCAGCACTTGGCGGATCCGGAACCGACACACGTGGGCCAGACTGCGAGGACATCTCTTGGCCTCCAGAAAGACCCTGAAAGCCTCAGGATCCGCCCTCTCCTCCAGCTGTGCCTGCTCTGTGGTCACCAGGGCCGGGTCAGCACCGTGGTCCAGCAGCAGCTGGACGAAGGCCATGTTGCACCTTTTAAGCAGCACCTTATCCAGCAGGAGAGAAGCCACGTCACGGGTCAGAACGCCAGCAGCCTGGAGCAGCAGGTGGAAGCAGTCCAGGTGTTTGCATACAGCACTGATGTAGAGAGGAGACCTCCAGCAGTGATCAGTGTCTATGTCAACAACAACAGCACGGTACCTGATGAGTTCCTGCAGTATCTCCAGCCTTCCATCCCGGGCAGCCAAGTAGACCAGGGTGAGTGAGCTGTTTCTGTTAGGGTCGGCCCCAGCTTCCAGGAGGATCCGTTCACAGTCCAGGTGCCCGTAGAACACGGCACAGTAGAGAGGCGTCCAGTTATCCTCATCAGCTTGGTCTACCTGTGCTCCCTGTGTGATCAGGTAGTCCACACAGGCAGCATGACCCCGCGAGGCTGCGTTCGCCAGAGGGGTCCTCCAACACTCAATACACTGCTCATTGATCTGCCTTCTGAAGTGGTCTTTCTGCATCAGGCTCCTCAGTGTGTCCAGGTCTCCTGTACAGGCAGCATCATGAAGCCAATAATACCCTGCTTGAACAGCCATTCCTTCAGATCTGTCACTGTACCACAAACACAGAAGGCATTATGAAGGTACTGAATGTGGGTTGGACATTATGACATCATAACATGACATCATAACATTATTACATCATGACATAATTATGACTGATGACATCACTCACTGATGACATCACAATTGGCTCGAGTGACATCACTGAAGACATCACTCACTGATGACATCACAATTGCTCGAGTGACACTGATAAACTCACTGACGACATCACTATGCTTGAGTTACACCACTGATGACATCGCAATTGCTCGAAGTGACATCACTGATGACATCATCTGTGACATCTGTGATTTATTTGTGACGTCATTGGCCACGCCTTATTTAGACTGTGTCTAAAATGTAGCAAGTAAAAGTAAAAAGTTGTCAGAAAAATAAATACTCAGTAAAGTACAGATACCTGAAATTACAGTAACACAGTATTTTGTACTTAGTTACTTCCCATCTCTGCTGATGACATCATCACTGATGACATCACTGATGACATCAACACTGAACTCAGCCAGGATGGATCACTGATGACATCATATCGGTTATCCATTCCTGACTGGCTGACTGAATGACTCAACCCAAAAAGCCTCTTGGCCATGCGCTGCGCAGGCTGCGCATGTGGTAAAAAGGGTCACATATCTGACCCACAGTGGCACGGCTTCAGCATCTTACTCAACCTCCTCTGCCACAGTTTAAAGGCATTGTTCGCCACATAATATGCAAGGGTCAAGATGTGTGCGCGCGCGTGCGTGCCTACGTGTGTGTGTGTGTGTGTGTGTGTGTGTGTGTGTGTGTGTGTGTGTGTGTGTGTGTGTGTGTGTGAGTGAGTGCACACAGCGAAGCTATCTTTATCTGTGTGTTCTCAATGTGTGTGAGAGCTCCGTTGTGGTTTAACGGTGTTATTGCTTACTTAAAGGGCCGCAAGAGTCTCAGTGGCTAAGCCTGTCTCCTGGATTAGCAGGAGAGCTCCACCCCCCCCCCCCCCCACACACACACACACACACACACACCCTTCTATTTGCATTCCCACGTGCACACAAATCATTATCATACAAACCATGCGCAAATGATCCAAACAAGCGCACACAAAGTATCTTATACAAATGCACATGTATGTGTTGGTTCCACAGCTGTGCACACCGACACACGCATACAAGGGTGCATACACACACACACACACACACACACACACACACACACACACACACACACACACACACACACCCTAGTATTTGCATTCCCATGACCATAACAAGCCTTTGATTATGACTCGTGGTGGGGCTTTCCCCCCAGCCTGTTTGCATGGCTGTTAAACAAACTGCCTGTTGGTGTATCAGGAGAGGAATCTTTGTTCCTTTTTCACACAAAGAGGTCAGACATGAATAGTTCACATCTCCGGATCATGGTCTGATAGCACGCTGTAAGAAAGCACACACCTGATGGCCATGAATAGACCACGCTCCTAACGCACTTCCTGACACACACACAGGTACAGTACATGTATACAGGCACGCACAACGCACACTTCCAACGACATCAACGCACACATACCACACACAAACAAACACATAAAGGCACACCCAATAACACATTTGACTGAAGTTCAACATAAAACAAAAAAACAATAAAAACATACATCTATCCCTTAGCTAATCAGCTTTCATTTGAACTGGTTAAATTTGGAAATGTATTGTTCCACCTGTTTATATGAATATAAAAAAAAACCTACACAAGGGGATGCATGCATACACTTTGGACACACGCACACACGCACACACGCGCACACACACACACACACACACACACACACACACACACACACACACACACACACACACACACACACACACACACACACACACATACACACACATGTACACGCACACACACACTCACACACACAAACAAACAAAAACAACAAAGAGAATGTAATATTGTCTCAAATACAGAGGCTGCAGAAATAGATCAACTTGTCCTTCATTCTACACTAGACATAAAAGACTGGCTACACGAGTTGGCAGCTACAATTCTGCTTTCTGTTTTATCCTTGTTAAAGTGAGGAGAGTGCTTCAAAAAGAATAGACAGATCAAACACACAGATCAAAAAGACAGATCAAAATACCCCGTGGTCTCTCTGCTTTAGACTTTGCACATTGCTAGCCACTGTAAAATCATGAGATAGCCTCCTGTTGGGAATAAGATGAAGACTGTGTGATACAGTGGAGAGAGACAGGGGAAAGACCCCGCAGTCAAATAACCATTCACCCAGACAAAGGCAGAGAGCCTTAACTTTTGAGATGATGTTATCAAGGGATCATGGCAGTCCCTCTTTTTACACATGCCATTTCGTAAATGATTTTAAGTGGCAGTCAAGTATAATGAATTCATGAATTTTAATTATGGGATGTCCCAGCATGATTCAGAGCCCCAATAGCCCCAATATTGAGCAACGCAGGATATATTGGCTGCATTTCTGCTCCACACCCACAAGATTAATTATTTGGAAATTCCTGCAGTAATGCTACATGTTAGATGCAGGGTGGGTGGCTTTAAGCAATTATAGAAATATTAGAAAGATTAGGCCTATGTTAGGGAGGCAGAGCGCAACAGTTAACTGTCTCCTCTCCAGCTGAACTTCATTTCCCCTTACTCTGAAGTATCTTACAACGTAAACAAAAGCTATATCTGTATAGTGTTAGATTAGCTGATATGCAGTTTGAGTAGCGACTAGGCAGAATGCAGTGACTTCCAAAAAGGTGTCCACATAAACACAGCAACATACACACAATTTGGCTTCCAACACTGAAGACAGCTTTATACCAAATATCTATTAGTAGTAGTAGTAGTAGTAGTAGTAGTAGTAGTAGTAGTAGTAGTAGTATTATTATGAGAGCAATGCTCTCTTTTTTTCAGGAGTGCCCTGTTCACATTCATCCACACATTCACACCTGGAAGGAAGCTGACCAGTACATCTGCTGGCCACTGAGCAGCTCCACTGGAGCGGTTGGGGTTAAGAGCCTGGCTCAAGGGCATCTCAGTGGTGGTAATGTATCCAAAGTGGAGCTGCCGTGTCTCACATCAAATCTTACATTTCAGATATAGCTTGTCTAAAGTGAGTGACATCACTATTTTGCTATATGCAGCGCAAATAAGTCGCCATAGCAAATTCAGACTATCTTTGCCCATTTCACTGCTAGTCAGCTAGCATGACATGCAGTACTTAATATCAATGGAAACAGAATGTCTTCCTTACTTTCAAATCGAGCGCTATAGATAATCACCGTGTCGAAACTAAAATGATGTGAACTGATATGTTTTATCCACTGTCTGTGGCATCTACCATAAGCCATTTGAAAATGCTAAGATTTGTGTATGTGTGTGTGTGTGTGTGTGTTTGTGTTTGTGTGCACGCATCACGTGTGTGTGTGTGTGTGTGTGTGTGTGTGTGTGTGTGTGTGTGTGTGTGTGTGTGTGTGTGTCTGTGTGTGTGTGTGTGTGTGTGTGTGTGTGTGTGCCCCCTGTGTGTTTCTGTCTGTGTGTTGGTATCTTGATTACACAGCCTTTTTCTCAACCATCTGCTGTAGATCATGGGTTGGACTGCCACTACACATGTTAGAAAACACAGAGTAACCGCCAGAACCTCTTAAACACAGGTCCACACTATCCACAGTGTTCTGCACCCTTATATGTTCTCCTGACAGTAGGCTATCTAATCCTGGTTTGGCTTGTTGTTCTTGTGATCACAGGAAGACGTCCTGGTGGCCGCGAGCCAAGGAGCGCAACACAGTGTGGGTTTGAAACTCTTGTCGCATGTCATCCCCATTATTCCATTTTCACTTCACTATAGGCGAAACAGGAAAGGCTATACAAACAATCAAACAGAACAGAGCAGAACAGCCAAGAGCAGAGCAGGATAGAGCAAAATGTCATGTAACAGAGAGTAAACGGAACTAAACAGAACTGCACCGTGCCGAGCGGGATCTGTCTGACAGACTCAAGTCCATCTGGACCTGATCTTCTCTGCAGCACCACAGCTCTAGCTGCTCCACATGCTGCCTTTGATACGACTCCGCTCACAGCTGGACTTGATCAAACTAGAGGTTTAGTGGTACATAGGGTTGTGTGTGTCTGTTTTGTGTGTGTGTGTGTGTGTGTGTGTGTGTGTGTGTGTGTGTGTGTGTGTGTGTGTGTGTGTGTGTGTGTGTGTGTGTGTGCTTGTGTTGCTTGTGTGTGTGTGTGTGTATGTGCGCGTGCGCGTGCGCCTGTTTGTGTATTTGCACTTTTTTGTGTATGTGTGTGTTAGCCTCACACTGTGTCATTTCCACATCGTCTAGTTGCACCCCCCCCCCTACACACACACACCCACATGTTTTCCATTTTGGTTTTAATTTCCCTCCTTCTCCTTTCGTCTGTCCGGCGAGCTGCCTGTAAAAGCCCTGATCTGTTAACATGATAGGCTGCCTGGTGCTAGGCTGTTTAATGCACAGTCGTAAATTATACAAGAACTTGGCAAACTCAAAGGACACCATACTGATGCCTCATATAACAAGGAAATGCCAAAAACCTGTTTCACACTACATGTGCCTTGGATCAAGGAACAGCCAACCCTTTCAACCATCGTCTAAGTGGATTCTTGGTAAATTTTTTCCCCACTGAAACATCCTTATAGTGAAATTATGACAAATTACTCTCTTTTTTTTACCTTAACCTTAGGGCTTTTCACACTGCATTCTCTTAGCCCGGGGCTAAGAATAGGGCTAAAGCTGAGAACATGTGCCAACGTCAGCCTGGACTTGGAGCCTTGCCGACAGCAGCTAGACCTATATACTCAAACGTCAGCTTGACGAGGGCCCCCAGCAGTGGAATCCCCAGCAAAATGAGTAAATTGTGTGATTTCACCAGGATTTAAATGACTAGAAGTTAGCCCAAGGAGAGAATGTAGTGCATATACTTGGTAATAGCTTTCACACTCTTCTGTTATCGCCCATCTACATTATATTACGGTATACTTGTTCAGCTGCGTCACATCATGACAAGAATTTCTCCAGACCTCTGTATTTTGACCCAGAGGTGTGGCTATGCAAGATTACATGGTAACATGGCGCTACGGCCTCCCGGTGAAATCCCTCGCTGTCAGGTGAAAAGAAGCGGCTGATGACTGCACATGTATCAGAGGAAGCATGTGCTAGTCAACAACTCTCCCCAGATCGGCAGAGGGGGTGGAGCAATGGACGAGACAACATAGGGAATTGGCCAAGTACAATTGGGGAGGAAATGAGAGAAGATAAGTGTTTACCTTATCCTTACATTTTGGTAACCTGACGCTGCCAGATGGGCGGTTTAGCTTCACATTACGTTTCACTAAACCAGTCAGGATTACGTCGAGAGAATCTCTTTTGATCTCGCGAGGTTATCCATCTTGCAAGCAAGGTTAACATTTTGGGGGTTGGCAAGTGAATGTAGGGCTAATGGGGTCAATTCTTAACCTCTGGGCTAATGATAACCCAGGGCTGATAATGTGCAGTGCTCCCTCACAATGGCTTTGTATTCATGCATATCTTCTATTGAAAATGCATCTCAGAACCATATCCATCTGCTTTCAATACACTTTGCATTCATTGTTTACTTTCAGACATTTCATTTTTCCTATTTTGACAAGGTACCTGTAAAATATGTATTTTGTTTACATGAATAAATTGATCAGTCCCAAGCTTTGAGTGAAAATCCAACATCGAACTGTGTTCACATTATGTGATTTCGATCATGCATGACGGTTTGGTTTTGTTCAGTGATCACAACATCTCTCCCAAGGTTTGAAACCAAAGCCTTGTGGCTGTGTGGATGATGTCATCTAACGAGCAATCCTGGAGCAGTTCTACTGAGTTTGGGAGACGTAGTGGATGAGTGACAGCAGTGCAGTGATTCACTGAGGATATTTGTGGATTTTCGGTCAGTGTGCTTCATCCCTATGAGCACTGAATTACAATATTACCTCATAGAGCTCAACAGTCACGTGACATTTCTTGCCCCGGAAGTGAGTTTCCCCATTGATTTTCTCCATAGACATGTCAAGGCTGGAACCAAGCCACCCCGTGACTTACTGAATCGTGACGTGACCATAAAACATTTCACTTTGGGCAAAAACCAAAAATAAAGACAGGATTTCTTTTTTATTTGTCCCCCCCGATGTTTTTTTTTTTTTTTTTTTGCTCCAACTGAAAAATGTTATGGTCACTCACGATTCAGTAGGTCACGGTTTGACTTGGTTCCAGCCTTAAAACTCTTTATAAGGATTTTTCTAAATGCCTATGGAGAAGATGAATGGGAAACTCACTTCCGGGGCAAAAGATGTCACGTGACTGTTCAGCTCTATTTGGATGGTGAAGCTCAAACAAGCTTTTTGTGAGTCCATAGAGACACAGTAGTTAGACACCAGACGCAATGTCACCAGGCGAAGAGTTTGGCTCCATTCACTGTAGAAAAGAAGTTGATGACAATCATTTAATCATTTAAAAGGGTTGGATATTACGCCATTTGGGTTCTCAGTCTCCCAGTCATTACATGTTTCCTGGACATGGAACGGGCCGGCCAAGAAACATCTCAGGGGCTGACTGATTGACTCCCAATTGTTGAAGCACGCATGTTGAGCAGTAGCGGCAGCAGGTCCAGTGTCCGGCTTGGCTTGGTTATAGTGTTGTTCATAGTTCCTCTTTGTCTTTGGGCGGATGATGGAAGACGCCTGCGTGGGATTTCATGAATTACATGACCCATCTCTGTCGACTTATAAAGATCTTGGCAAATGAAGTAGAGGAAAGTCACAGAGATTGCTGTTCAAATACAAATTATAAAACAGGTAGGTTACCTCAAATCCAATCTGGCAACCCAGAGTCTATTTCTATTTTTCAAATAAAAATAGACTCTGGGTTCCCAGATTGCCTCAAATCAAGCGATCTGATTGGTTCATTGCTGTGGTATATTGAGTAGTATACCAGCAACTACTCTGAAACTACTCTCAAAACACCACTGAATGACTGAAACAGTAGCTTGGTAACATGTAGCCTACAGTAGCCTACAAGTCATGTTTTTTTCAATGGTCAAATTCATTTTGAAATCCGTTGCTCGGTTCTTGAGATCATACAACTAGCTAAACCGGAGATAGCGTGTGTTGCTACTCGCTGCTGTAACTTACCTACTTTGGACAGCAACTGCCTCACTCTATAGACCCTTTTAATGTTTGTAAACAGCGATTACATATTTCGTAGGTGGAGCTGAACTGGTTGCAGAAAGTTACAACTAGCGGTTCAGCTGTCATAGAAATATGGAGATCCCGATGCCTCCTCCATGTATTTTAAAGCTTTGCCAGCAACAGACAGGTTACCTTACACAAAAGCTAACTCTTTCAGTGGGGTGAGGTTTCTTGACCCGTACTCACTGTCAGGATGGGTCTGGGATCCAATCACCAAAGTTGCAGTGCCGGACATCATCATATTCCTAGTGGGAATGTCCAGCGTCTATACGCATACGGCACAAGACGTCTTTTTCCTGTATTCCGGGGATCTCTCTCGTTTCGGCTTGAGTTCCTCCGAGTTTTGGATACCGCGATGCGTGCGCAACTAACCCTGTGATGTCCACTCTAAAAGGGTCTATGTGCAGACATTTTATTTTGAACATTAGTAGTTAGTAGTAGTAGGAGTGTGTCTATTACTTTCATATTGCCATACTTGGTAACTGTTTCCTAAAAGCAATAACTCACTTCAGGCCATGATATATGGTTATTATGTTACAGCTTTTGGGCGTTGTTCGCCTGACGCGAAAGCGGCCTGTCATGAGCTATTGCTTAAATATACATCAGCCAATGGACAGTGACCCCATTCAAATCTCGAGGCAGGGCTGCTCAGCTATACCTCCTCCCTTCTTCACCCCTCATGAAGAAACCCGTCCCAAGTTGGGCACAAAAGGATTGGATTTGGCACAAAGGGACTGAAGTCTTCCAAAGAGGAAACCAAGCCCTCCCACCAACGCCAAGCCAAATACAGGGCAAAGTGACGGACAGGCAGGGCTGATGCTATTCAAATCATGCCCTGGGTTGTCCATTAAAAACAGAGGAGTCAAAACAAGACAAAAGGACTCCATGGGACAGCTCAGCCAGAACCCTCACGCAAATCAACTGCTGTTGACACACACACACACACACACACACACACACACACACACACACACACACACACACACACAAACCAAATGCATAGGCTACACACATTCAAATAACACACAACCAAACAAAACACATACATTTCACTCACTTGTGCGGGCGCGCACGTGCACGCGCACACACGCGCGCGCACGCACACACACACACACACACACACACACACACACACACACACACACACACACACACACACACACACCCCACACCAACGCTCTTCTTGGAGTAAGTGGGCTGAAAGTGGGGTCCCTCCATTTGTACTCCTACATGCTGCTTGTTCAATCACTGGAAGAGCCTCTTCTCTCCTCTACAGCCAAGATGACCTGGTCAAAGCTAAAATAGCCACTTCTCCTCTGCCCCCCCCCCTCTCTCTCTCTCTCTCTCTCTCTCTCTCTCTTGCCCTCTCCCCCTTCTTTAAAAACAAAGCTTCGCCATTTGTTTTAGCCTCTAAAATCAGAAAGAAATGGGACATTTGCAAACCAAATGAGCCTTATATGGCAGGTTCCTGTATCCCATCCAGAGGCTAATTGTGTGCTTGTGCAGTCTAAACAAACGGCCGCGGAGGGAGGGAGAGAGAGAAAGGGACAGAGTGAATGCTCAAAGGGATCAGGGGAGAGGCTATTTTGTTAAGGAAATCAGAAGGCCGGTGAGATCACGTGTAATTATCTATCTGCCTGGTGTCTGGCTGTCCCTTTCAGATCACCAATAGGACGCAGGATATCGTTGGGAACGTTGGGAATGGGAACCGTTCACCAACAACAGAGAATATCTGGAATCTCCCTCATAATAGAGTACCGTAGGCTTAACCGGAAATCGCCGCCATGTTGGTTCTTAGGGGGGAAAGGCTATGGGATTTTAGAACAGGGATTTCGGTTTAAATGCATGAAATAAGGTCTGTGGTTAACAAAAGTTTATGGGAGTGGTAATGTGTGTTCAGCAGGATAATCTTCACAAATGAGGACCACTTTTATGACTTGTGAAACGTTTTCTGAAAATAGTGTAAAAAAACACATTTGCGCTTCAAAAGTCAGTAGATTATAAAGCGTTAAATCATGTCCATGAATCATGTCCTAGTATTTTTGAAAAATTTCAATTTTTCTCTCTCAATTTGCCATGTTCCATCCTGTACTTGAGGCCTTGATATATAGGCTATTGATGATTTATCTTTTTTTCCCCACACATTTTTCTCCCATTTTCTGCCCACTTGTATGGTCAATTCCCTGTCCCGGTCGTTCCTCCATCCCCTCTGCCGATCTGGGGAGAGCCGTAGACTAGCACATGCTTCCTCATGTGCAGTCGCCAGCCGCTTATTTTTCATGTGACAGCAAGGAATCCGGATAGCTCAATTAAGTCTACAGGATGTAACGCGTGGGTGGATGGCGCTATTCCCCCCAGTTCCCCTCCCACCCTGAACCGGAATCCCTGAGCAACCAGAGGAGCCGCTAGTGCCGCGACCAGGATTCATATACCCCACCGGCTTCCCACCCGCAGACACGGCCATTTGTATCTGTAGGAAAGTCTGACCAAGCCGGAAGTAGCTCTGCCTGGAATTGAACCCGGGTCTATGTGGTGGTAGGCGAGTGCTTTAACCTCTACACACGCTATCCAGACGTCCCCAGACACAAAATGTATTTGATAAACTCAAAACATGCATGCAGATTTAATGTGGAAATGAGTGCAGTGCACTTCTCCATAATTCTCAAAAGAGTTGTTTTTGTAAGTGAGAGGCTTCTGCAGGACAGTGACAGTGAGAAACAGCTATCAGTCTACAGGTAGGCAGACTAATACTGCAGGCAGCGCTGCACATGGATCTCCCTCTCTGGCCCGGCTGGCTGGTTTAGGTTACGAGAGAAATAGCTAAACATTGTGATTGGCTTATATTACAAAGCAGTCCGATTGGTCCAGTTGAGGCAGGAAGGGGTGCCAGGAGGGGGGAAGGTGAAGACAAGTGTTAACAAACACAGAGAGACAAAATTGGATCGCACATACACATAACACACACACACACACACACACACACACACACACACACACACACACACACACACACACACACACACACACACACACACAGAAATCATACACAAAAACTAACTTCCTCTGTCTGTCTGTCTGTCTGTCTGCACACACACACACACACACACACACACACACACACACACACACACACACACACACACACACACACACTGCACACACACACACACACACACACACACACACACAGGTGCAATTCAGTGGGTGGCATTGTTCACTCTGATGTGCATGTGGGTGTGTGTGAGTGTGTGTGAGAGAGAGAGAGAGAGAGAGAGAGAGGGCTGGGAAAAAGGTCACGGTTGGTCACAGTCAGGAGTCTCTCATATGGACCGGATCAGCCGCCATAGAGGTCAGAGGTCACAGGGTCAGGGGTTGAGCTCTCTAAGCCAATCACAGGTCAGCGTGGGCATGAGGGGTTTTCCATGTGAACTGAGAGGGTCTTAGACGGGATAAGTGGAACACAGTTGTTGACAAACCGTAAGCCCACTTTGTACGACCCAATTTTAAGAAACACCATTCAGCCACTTGAAAATGTTGTGAAGTGGTCACTTTTATAGTCAGTCCGTCAGTCAGTCAGTCAGTCAGTCGGTAGGTTAGTATTTCATTAGTCTGTCAGTCAATTAGTTAGTTAGTTACTTAGATTAAAAAATATAGGCTCAGCCTCTGACAATGACAATTTACCTCTTCACTGCTTGAATAAATTTGGTCATGTCACTGGCACTTTTTAAATGATATAAAATAATAACACTAAGCTCTAACAACATTCTTTTCAGATGGGGTTTCGGGCGGCCCCTCTGGACAGGGCGTCCCAAGCCTCCTAATTCAAAGGTAGTGGAAACACATGGGGGGGGGGGGGGGGGGTGTAGAGAGGCAGATCAGACAGAGAAAGAGGGACACACACACACACACACACACACACACACACACACACACACACACACACACACACACACACACAGAGAGCGAGAGAGAGAGAGAGAGAAATTTGAGTTGATTTGCCATGGCACTTGTTAGGAAGGTTCACAGCAGCTACCAAGTAAGACTGTGTGTGTGTGTGTGTGTGTGTGTGTGTGTGTGTGTGTGTGTGTGTGTGTGTGTGTGTGTGTGTGTGTGTGTGTGTGTGTGTGTGCGTGCGCGCCTGTAACCTTGTTCCAGCTGAGCCCACGTTACTTTGATTGACAGCTGAGATTTGCCATAACCCACCGCACTGCCCGCCCCGCGCGCCTCCGTGTGACAGCGCTTGCGATGCGCTGATTGGCTGGAATCCGCGTAGCTCAATCAGGTCAACAGGCTCGAAGCAGTTTACAGGAAATCTATTGGTCCGTCCTATAAACTACATCATTATCCCCACGTGGAGCCGCGGCTTTGATTGGTCCGCTGCCGTTTTGTGGGCCGGGTCTGCATTTCGGGAGCGTGAAACCGCGTGAGAAAGTTGCCATTGAGGTAAAGCGGAGCTAGACTGTGGACTGTTGCTGCCGTGGTGGGAGTTGTTGTTATCAAAACGAATAACATCTCCCCTCGTTTAGGAAACCTGTTTGGACCGCTAACGTTATCTGTCTCAAAATCCATAGGCAAGCAAGTATTTCTTCTTCTTTTGTCGAGTATTCAACCGCCAAGCAGCGACCACGGCGAGTCAAGTGGGGACTCTTCACAGCAATTAACTTGTGTGGATTTTCTTGGACTATATGAGCAGACCGCGTCGTTGCGCCTGTCGTCTGCTTTTGGGTCTGACTTGAGTTTTTCCAGCTTTGTTTGTTTGTCTCTCCCTACTCGGAATACAGCGGATCATCCTCCACAAAACAGCAACAACACGGGAGTGATTGAGGTGGCTCCAGCCTTTCATTCTCACCTGGTTTATAGGCTGCCTCTCCCCCTCTGCCTCCAGCTAATGACCCGTTTCCCGTGTTTTTCCGGTTGATTTACGGCCGTCCGCTCGCTGGAGCGCGAGGAGAGAAACGGGGAGAGAAGAGGAGAGCAGGGATTCACATTATTCGGTTGGTGAACTCGGGAGGGAGGGAGCGGCGGGGCGGTTGGTTTTGTTTGAAAATAACGACCGCTGGTCTCAGAACAACGACCAAATAACGGCGGATGGATTCGTTTCCGTGATCTGGAGCACCCACCAACCCTTGGTGCCCTACTTTGATCCCGTCAAACGGGGTTTTAAGCAGGAAACGGGCGCATCCTCTCGGAGATAACGATGTTTCCCCAGGGGCGACACCCGGTAAGACTCTTCCCTCCCTCCTGCCTTCACCTGGTCGGTATGGTAGGTTGGCTGAAGCCTTTGTTGTTCCTTGTTGTTTTTAGTTGTAACAGCCTTCAGCCTAATTATATGCTCATATCACGCCTCTCTCTTGATAATTGGGCTGTGCAGTGTGCAGGCGCTCACTGATGATGCTCTTGGCCCGCGTCAATAATTACTAATAATTAAAAGTTGCTGACAGTACATGCAAGCCTCGAGTAACTGAGAAGATAAGATGCATTGCAAGCTACATAGAATGATGTTGATGTTGCTAATCCCGTGTGTGTGTGTGTGTGTGTGTGTGTGTGTGTGTGTGTGTGTGTGTGTGTGCGTGTGTGTGTGTGTGTGTGTGTGTGTGTGTGTGTGTGTGTGTGTGCGTGCGCGTGCGTGCGTGCGTGCGCGTGCGTGTGTGTCCGTGTCAGGCGCCCCACCAGGCTCCAGGCCAGCCCTTCAAGTTCACCATCCCAGAGTCGCTGGACCGCATCAAGGAGGAGTTCCAGTTTCTCCAGGCACAGTACCACAGGTGGATAACACACACACACACACGCATGCTATCTTTATGGAGGGGCGCCATGACCATGATTGCACATTTTCTCATTGTCATTTACTCCCAGCCCTCTCCCTTATCATAATACTTCTTGTATAATAATAAGTCACAAAACCCCAAACTAAACCATAACTTGGATTAGGCGCGCACACACACAGCATGCCCAGACATCAGTGTTAGCGCTGACACTGCGGTAGGTCTAAGTCGTGGTGATGGGTTAGAGCCGGAGGGTGGCGTGTGGGCTCAGGGTTTTTATAAATCATTCCTTATTTTGTGTGTGTGTGTGTGTGTGTGTGTGTGTGTGTGTGTGTGTGTGTGTGTGTGTGTGGGGAGAGAGTTATGTGTGGGGAAGTGGTCGGGTATATGTGCAATTGTATGCCTCTACGTGGTTTTACTTATTTTGGTAGTTTGGAGGGTGGTTAACAGGTGAAAAAGCTCCTGACCTACAGACAACCCACTGTTTTGTTTTACACCCTGACTCACACACACACACACACACACATACATACACACACACACACACACACACACACACACACACACACACACACACACACACACACACACAGCTTTGCCTGTCATTTGAGTCACGATGCTTAGCCCTGTCTCGGGAACATGCACGAGATGGATTCCTCATACTCAACGGGGTTAAACTGAACAAACGACGTACAGCCAACAGAGAAGTAGTTATCATGAGCAGACAGCGGTTATGACCATCATTATCATGAGTGGATAGGAAGAAGCTTTGCCCTTTCACTTCTTCTATTGTGAACACGTTTGATATCGTGTCCTACTCTGGGTTTGCTTTGTGTTTTGGGGGTGCTGTAATTAGCGAGCAGCGCGAGAGGGTAATGCATCCCTGTTAGTACCGATTTTGGATGCATTCCCCGTTGTTAATTGTCTGTTTTAGGAGAACAGTTTAAGAAAGAATAAATTACTTGCTCCTTGCTGTTTATGCTGAGTTGTTGCAGATACTGAGTGTGGACACAGACTGTTATATTTGAAAGTTTTGGCTCTAAACTATCATATTTCCGTTTATCAATGTATCAAATAGCAGCCGTTTCATTGATCAGGAATGATTCTCTTTTGTAAACGGCTATAATAACAGCTACAATACAGCTATAATATAAAACAAGCTATAAATTCACTATTCTGTAATGTTTTCATGCCACTGATGATATTGTAACAGCCACATGAATTTTCAAACTTTATTTATGGAAAGACATTTAAATATCATCAGTTAATGTTTTTAGGCTGTAAGAACTGCAAATCAGTGTTTCCTCAGGGATGCAAATTAGTCACCTTTAGGTGACAGTCACCTTTTTGATCCCAAAATGGGGCACACAAATATTACAACAAATAAACTCACTTTGCCATGTATCTATCAAGCTAAGTGTGTGTGTGTGTGTGTGTGTGTGTCTGTCTGTCTGTCTGTCTGTCTGTCTGTCTGTCTGTCTGTCTGTCTGTCTGTCTGTCCTATCAATTAGCATGAAGCTTAAGGTTAAGTTGCACAAACGTTTAAATTCATAAATCACACAGAGCCCCAAACTGATATTATTAGGGAACACTTTACACCACTGAGATCTGTCTCTGTCTCTGTCACACACACCGTGTGTGATTCTCATGACTCTCTGTGACAGCAGTGCTTGTATGCACCAATGGGCCTAACATCCAAGGACGAGGCTGAATTTGCTCAATTTGGACAGAAAATGTCAAGTTCCTAAAATTAATTCTCTATTGTTGTGTGTTTTTCAGTCTCAAGCTGGAGTGTGAGAAGTTGGCCAGTGAGAAGACTGAGATGCAGCGACACTACGTCATGGTGAGGTCCAAGTCACACTCAGAGTTTTTTATTCTCACACATGTGGGCAGCGGCAGGGTGGCCTAGTGGGATTCCCTGTGTAGGTAAGCATCCGCTCTGCTGAAGTGCCCTTCAGCAAGACTGGCTCAATCCCTGGTGCTGGAGGGTGGCAAGTGGAAAATGTCCCTACGGGCATCAATAAAGTATCATATTATTACCTGAAAGAACTGAATGGGCATAATGGGGAAAAATATATATACAGCAAGAAGAAAATCTCTTCTGATTGTGTGCAAGTGTTTTCATTTCCATATTTGGACCTGCAAATGGAGATGATTAGAGTGGCAGATTAGACAGTGTGAGGACTTGTGAAGTTTGCATGCAGGCAGTTTTATATCTTGATTAAGCTCGACATTGACGGGACCATGCGTTTTATGATGCCTCCTTTCCTGTGAGCCACTGATTCATGAGTTTCTGCATTTAACTTTTTTTCGTATTTTTTGCCTTTTTACCAAAAAAAAACCTGTCCTCAACCGTTCATCGAGTCATAGAAAGCTCTTGAAACACATTTTACTCGCATACCTTTGCAGTAGCCAGTGTATTACATGCATGCACGCGCACACACACACAGCTACTCAGTCACAAGCAGCCAATATGACCACACAATTAGAGAGGTATTTTCAACTTTATTAGTAACCTGACACTGCCAAGCCGTTTTACCTCCAACAAATTAAGGGCAGAAGAGTCTTTGTGTGAATCCAAAGTCCTTCTCAGTCGTCTGAGAAACGGGGGAAACAAAATGCCCTTCCAAAATGCCCTTCCACTGATTGTTTGCAAAACTATCCACCTCCAGTGCTTCATATATCACGGCTGGTAAGATCTCCCTGTAACAGAAACCAGGCCATGCAGCCTGGGGTCATGGATCGGTGGTGACACCCCTGCAGAGGTTTAAAATTAAAATAGAACAAAGCACTATCAAATCATTATTAGAGAGTGTAGGAAAATACTTGTTTCATGACTTTTAGATGTACTCTGCCGGATCTAACCATCCAACTTTCTGTTCTCCTCAGTACTATGAGATGTCGTATGGCCTCAACATCGAAATGCACAAACAGGTATGGATTGGTATCTGTCTGCCTATCGTGGTCTACTTCCTTCTCTGTCTGCTTGCCTCTGCCTTTATGTCGGTCTGTCTGTCTCCGTACGCCTTGTGTTTCTCCGTCTCTCTCATGTCAAGGTTTTGATGTATTTGCTGTGTGTGTGCCTGTTGATGTGTCCTTGTGTGTGCTCAAATGCATTTGTGCATTCATCCATTTGTGTGTGTTTTTACTGTACGCCTGTGTGTGTGTGTGTGTGTGTGTGTGTGTACGTGTTTGTGTGTTTATCCATGATCGATGGGGCTCTGTCTCCATTTCCCCAGTTAGGGCCGGCCGGCTGAGCCCAGAGGCAGGATGAATGGCTCTGTAGATTGATTGGTGCTGTCTAGGGGAGCGGCCTGCTTTATTACATTAGAGGGGCAGGGCCGGGGAGGGCAGAGGAATCGATCACAGAGAGGCCCTTTATCGAGGAAACGGAGAGGAAGAGAGACAGGAAAGCTCCCCTTTACAGGCAGGGAGGCACGCATGCACGCGCACACACAAGCAAGGACACTTATACATAGTAATGTGCACACACATACAGAAACGCAAGGGCACTTACACATGGTGATGCATGCGTGAACGAACACGCATCAAGACAAGGACAGTTCCACACAGTAATGTACACACACACACACACACATAAAGTCAAACATGTTGACACATGGGTACATACTACGTTGTCTACAGACACACTGAAAGGCAAACATACTGGCATAGTTAAGTATGTACACACACACACATGATGAGAGGGACAAACACTGTCTTTCTCTCACTCTCTCTCACTCACACACACACACACACACACACACACACACACACACACACACACACACACACACACACACACACACACACTTATCCCCACAGGAGAGGTGCAGGGCTCAGAGCGTTTACCAGTAATTACCACAGCTATCGACCGGCCAGACCAGAGGAAATTGGAGGTGGATTGGCTAGGCTGCTGCTTCACTGAGGAGTGCTTCTCTGTCTGTCTGTCTGTCTGTCTGTCTCTCTCTGTCTCCGTTTCTCTCTTTCTCATTAGCTATTTTTTCACATCTTCTCTCTTTCCTATCCTTGTGTTCATTTTTTTTTCTTCCATTTTTTCCTCCCATTTTCTCTCCAATATGCCCTTTTCACGGGGGGGCATTTTGTGTCGAAAAGGCAGGGTAAACACAGGTGCTGCAAGCAAAACACTAATGAGGGTTTCCAACTTCCATGATTGAAATTTGGAAACCCTCATTAGTGTGTTGCTTGCCCCTGTGTTTACCCTGCCTTTTCGACACAAAATGTCCCCTGTGAAAAGGGTCTATTGTACTTGGCCAATTCCCTGTGCCCTGGTCGTTGCTCCACTCCCTCTGCCGATCTGGGGGCATGTCTCCTTTACTAGGGTTGGGTACCGAAACCTGGTACCGGTACCTTTACGACCGATACTTACCGGACCGATTGCAATGCAGATTTGGGTGCCTCATTTCATTACCATGCCCGTGCTGCGGTGCTCTGAACCTGGCGCTGCACACACCTTCACTAACATTTTCGTTTGGAGCGTGCCACTTGAAATCCTCTTTAAATAAAAAAAACCCATCTGCTTTAAATCCACTTGAACAAGTATTGGTTCAGGGCAGGCACTGTTTAGAGCCCGACCGAATCCGATATGCCGATATTAGAGAGTAAAAAAAATCTGATATCGATATATTGACAGATGATATTATATCATATGTACACATGATATTACACAAAATGTTTTGCAATGATCCCTCAAATATCCAACGGTTCTCAAACATATGACTTGATGTGACTTGAGATATGTAATATAGGATATTTTACAGTTTAAAACAAACTTTACTGTCCAAAATGACATCCGTGCACTGAAACAGTATATCGGTGATCGGCCAATATCGGCCGGCCGATATATCGGTCGGGCTCTAGTACCATTTTCAGAAGTATCATTTTAGCACCGGTATCAGAGAAATTCGAAATGATACCCATCCCTATCCTTTTCCCAACCCAGTTTAGATGAAACCACGCCCACTTCACATGACACAACCAGGACAAGCCGGTCGTTGCTTTGCTAGCTAGTGCAGCGACCAGGACTCATACCCCGCCAGCTTCCCACCCGTAGACACGGCTAATTGTGTCTGTAGGAATGTCTGATCAAGGCAGAAGTACCGCTACCGGGAATTGAACCCAGGTCTCCGCGGTGGTAGGCGAGGGCTTTCACCTCTACACTACCCAGAGGCCCCGTACTCTTCAAGTTCTCTCCTTTTCTTTTTCTATTCCCTACTCTCCATTTACAATGATGGGCTCCCTAGTTGCTTCCACTAGCCTCCTTTCTTCCCTTCTCCCACCCTCTCTAGTGTGTTCTTTGCTTCTCTTTTGTTTTATGTCTGTGTGTCAAGCTACTGTTCTTTCATTGTGAGAAGATGCATCTCTGCCTATTGTCACACACAACACACACACACACACACACACACACACACACACACACACACACACACACACACACACACACACACACACACACACACACACACAACAAAGCTTCAGGGGAGGTCATTAGCTTAGGGCTGCAGTTGTCAGAGCAACAAGCTTCTGTGGGCGGGGGGTACGGGCTAACAAACCACCTCCTGCTGGAGTTTTTTTTCTGTCTTTCTGTTTTTTTGGGGTGTGTGTGTGTGTGTGTGTGTGTGTGTGTGTGTGTGTGGTGTTGTGACAAAATAATGCTGCAATTATACTGTGTGTAATGGGATGCCTGTCCTCCATTGGCACATTGTGTGAGTACACTTGCATCTTCTCTCTGCATCCTGAATATTTGTACTCTCTCTTGACTATGAATATTATTATGTGGAATGTGCGCTGTAGCGAGGATTCTTCAATGTGTTCAGCCTGGAATTGAATTGAACCTACATAAAATCCGATATTCATCTATTATTATTCTTTGTATTCTTCCGTGTCTGAATAGAGTGCCGCAGGGATGGCGTATTTTTATAGGCTGCACCAGAAATCGCCACCATGGGGGGAAAAAGGCTATGGGATTTTAGAATGGGGATTTCGGGTTAAATGCATGAAATAAGGTCTGTGGTTAAGGTTAACACAAGCGTATGGGAGTGGAATTTGGTGTTCAAACATTTTCTGAAAATCGCATTACTTTAAACAAGCACATTTACACTTCAAAAGTCATAAAAGTGGTCCACGTTTGTGAAGATTATCCTGCTGAACACAACTTTCCACTCTCATAAACTTTTGTTAACCACAGACCTTATTTGATGCATTGAACTGAAATCGCCATTCTAAAATCCCATTCACTTTTCCCCTTATGAACCAAAGTGCTACTTCTGGACTCATTCCTGCAGTACTCTAAACTGTCAAAGTACTGTAGGCAACAGGTCAATTCAGCCCACAACAACTACTGTGCTGTGGGTCACCCTGTTACCAAATTTAACCACTGTAAACACGATTGATTTAGCGTTACCTTTTTAGCTCACAAAGCTTTCGCTCGTGCAAACATCGTTATCCTATTTCTGAGAGCTAGCTATCTCAGTTCTGTTTAGTCTGAAGGTCTTTGAAGTCACAATCTGTAATGATGCCTCACTTAGGGAGTGCACCTTCAGGGATTTGTGGCTTTAACCTTGTTTGTTTGATCCTTGTTAGCTTCGTTACCTAGCTTAGTCAGATTAGCTCACCTGACCCCATAGTAGTTGGTCAGACTATTCTCAGACGCTCTTAATCAGTGAGCTTCTATACAAGGCTAATTATAGGCTTACAACTCAGACTTGTGAGAATGTTGTGTGTGCTAATTGTAGGGCAGGTGTATTCTGGCTAAACTAGCTCCTTATTTAGCTCCGTCTAGCCGTGCCGTGGCCTAGGTTGGCCGTTATGAGGTTGAGTTACATATCTGGAAACCAGCAACTCATGAGATGTTCTGGGTTCAGCACGGTACAGGGCCAGCCCAAGGGACTTCCTTGTTGAAGTTCAGAAGCCCCATTGCATTGTTGGCAAATAGTCTACACTACAGTGATGTGTACTGTACATGATGATGACATGTCAATGCACATGCATCGTGACACCATTGACTCCTAGTGATACTAACACTAATATAATATAGACATTGCACAACTTGATGTATGCATCCCCCAGCCGAGCCAGTTGAACAGAACATAGATGAACACATACACTTTCACGGTGTCCCTGCTAGTTGTTGATTATTATGATAAACATTAGCTTAATGTCAATATTGTCTAGGGCTCGAACACCCACTCAGCCCGTTAGCCAGACATTTAGTGACATAGCTTGTAAGAGCTTATGTTAGCATATGCAACCAACGTGTTGGTAAAGGCAAAGCACGTACCTCTGTCCAGCGCTTCGAAGGTTTCCCCCAGGGTAGTGGTCATCCCTCTGGGCAGTTCACACTCAGGGCCAGCTCAAGCAGGGCAACTGTCCCCTGGAAGCAGCGGCCAAGCTGCGGCAGCCCGGTCGGTTTAGCTGGCGCTGGGCGATAGTAACTACCCAACTTGAAGAGGGTGTCTACCTAACGATAAGCTAACAAGTAACTTGGATGAGGGACAGAACTATAAAGAGCATCTACAGGCGTTTTATTGAAACTTTATTTATACAGGGGAAAGGCCCTTGACTCAGTTTGAGGTTTAGCGTTCCTCGTGGCACTGCTGCTATCAAGCTCTTGCAACGCTACCGAACTCTCACTTCCCACTTCCTACTCAAATGAGCCCTCAACGTGAGGTCGGGTACGCCCCCAAGTCAGGCACATAACCAATCATCCGCTCAACATGTGATAGACAGGACTACCAACCAATCGAACCGCGTGACTGACACACACACCACCAGACTAACCAAATTCAGTGATGGCAAACGACAAAATGGTAATCAAATGGTAAAAATGTGTTCCCTTTACACAGCTAAAATGGACCACAGTGGTCTGTTTCCACTAGGGGTGGGAATCACCAGATGCCCACGATACGATACTAAAACGATACTTGAGTCACGATACGATAGTATTGCGATATTGCGATATGCTAGTAGTGCGATATATTGAATATTGCGATATTTCGATATATTGTCTTAACTCCTTTTCCTACCTTTTCCTTGACTTCACCTTTTTGTTTTGTTTTTGCCCCACATGTAGGCTACATTATTAAGCTTCTCTGGACTCAATATGCCACTGCAGGGCACGGACTGCAACATCGGGCGCTTCGGGCAGATGCCCGGTGGCCTGGCATGGCATGGCCTGCAATTTTTTTTTATTTTATTTTTTTTTATCGATACTCTGCGTCCAAATATCGTCAGGCAAAATATTGCGATACTATGGTATACCGATTGTTTCCCCCACCCCTAGTTTCCACCTGCCATGTAGCGATGTAGAGCAGATGTGCATTTGTGCATTGCTAGCTCTTCATATTATTGGGTATACAGATTCATTAAGAGCATACAGTATGTAGAAGAGTGTGGCCAGATGTAGAAATGTGCATTCTATACTTTTCACATTATTAAATCCGTATTAGAAATGACAAGTTACATGTCATGGGAGGAATAACGTGATTCACTGTGATCTTGCCGGTGAAACTCCTCGGTGTCAGGTGAAAAGAAGCGGCTGGCACTTGTCGGAGGAAGCATGTGCTGGTCTAAAACTCTCCCCAGATTGGCAGAGGGGGTCGAACATAGATGGGGACAGGGGGAATTGGCGAAGTACATTTGTGGAGAAAACGGGGAAGATTCTTTTAGACCCCTCCAGGTGACGTTGTGAATAAAATTAATAATAATAAAAAGTTTCTTGTTTGATTCCCTCAAGGTGTTTTCTTGGTAAAGTAGTTTATAATTTAGTTCTGGAGAGTTATTGGAAATACTAGTACTTAATTGGCTCATTCAAGTATTTGATTGGCTGAACCATGGCTGGGTCATTTGAGTAGTGTTGCTTGGTGAACTGATAAGGGTGTGTGCGTGTGCGTCAGGCCAATCTTGCTAGAGAAAAACAAACAAACCGGATATTTCTAAAAAATGACCGCTTTTCAGGAACAATCTTAGGGAATCTAAGATTAGTTTTAAAAGCCAGAAAGAAATCTTTGACACTGTGTCTACACCAATTGTTTTCATTCTAAAATGCATAACTCTTGCTACATTTACACCTAGCATCCACACTTACACTGGATTTTTCAAACCCCTTAAAATGGAGGCTTTTGAAAATACTGCTGACCCTGTTTTACTTAGAAAACTCCGGAATTGTGTTTTGGTCTGGACGGACGTATAACAAAGACGGATAACGATGATGACGCAGACACCCACGTTCGCTTCCTGATTGGGTCCTATCAGTCACGACGTGTTCTTCTCAGATTCGTTACGCCCCTGACCCTTTTCCAGAAGAAAACAAATGACATCAGCCTTGACTTGTCTTACTTTTCACCATTGCTGTTCTTCCTCCAAAGTATTTTCTGCAACTGAGCAACCAGTACGCGATCTGCTTCCTGTTTACACCGGCACGCGCATGCCCAGTATACATGAATGGTCATGTGATATGCATTTTCCAGGCGTGTTCGTATGGATGGAAATGATTTATGAAACGCTCGTGTGAACGGAGATCGGTTTAGTTTTACATTTTAAAACAAAAACTAAATGAAAATGAAAATGAAAACTTATTAGTGTGGATGTAGCCTGAGTCAGTGGTATTGCTCAACAACTTTCTAAAGAAAACCTGCAGATATATTCAGGCCATTTTGTGCAATGCTACACTGACTGTCCCACGATTTTCGTACATATCACACCTGAAGAAGAAACACTGATCCACTGAGTTTTGAAAGGGGTTACAAGGGTCTTAGAATTTCTCAACCCATAATCCTTTCAGTGAACTGAAGTTAAAACATGAAAAATGCCAAACTTCAGTTAAACTTAATAAAAGAAAATCACATAACCACAAAAGCTAGCACTGTGAAGCTTTTTAGATCCTGGAAAAATAGACTTGTGTGCGTGCGTGCGTGTGTGTGTGTGTATCTATTTGTGTGGCATGTGTGTGTGTCTGATGAGCCATTACTACGTTTCATGGCTCCTCCAATTCCCTCTTCACCCCGGCCTTCTTCGTATCAATTTGATTGGATGATATGTAATATGAACCTCCTTATCTGATTTGATGCCACTGTGGGGGTATCTGGTTTCAGCCAATTGTAGCCACCTCCGGGGGTTGGGGGGCAGGCGGATGTGTTGGCATGGATACTAGAAGGGGGGGAGCAAATGAAATTAGTAGCTGATGAGATTATGGTGAAGTGCTGATGGGAAGAGGGACAAGAGTAGAGAGGATGGGGAGAGACAAAAAGAAATAGAGCGGGCAAGAGGGAAACCTGATCTCGTACTGATAATTAGAATGGAGAATCTCATACAGAATCTCTGTGTGTGTGTGTGTGGAATATACTGGATGTGTGTGTCGAGAAAGCGGATGTGTGTTGTTAAAGTGTGTGTGTGTGTGTGTGTGTGTGTGTGTGTGTGTGTGTGTGTGTGTTTGTTGGCTTGCTCTGGAGGTGGCAGTTTGTTGTGTGTGTGTGTTTGTCTGTGTGTGCAGGCACATGTACTACCTGATTGATGTGAGTGAACAGCTGTCTTTTCTAAATGGCTATAATTACGGTATTAACAATTAAGTCTCTCTCTCTCTCTCTTCCTCCCTCAGACTGAGATTGCCAAGAGACTAAACACCATCTGTGCACAAGTCATCCCCTTCCTTTCTCAGGAGGTATGCAGTGCGCGCGCGTGTGTGTGTGTGTGTGTGTGTGTGTGCGCGTGCTCGTGTATGTGTCTGTGTGTTTAGCTGCTTAGACTGTTTATGTTCAGTTGTCTCTGCTAACAGCTCAGTCTGACACGGCGTATTTATGCGTGTTGTTGTTGCAGCATCAGCAGCAGGTGGTCCAGGCTGTGGAGCGGGCCAAGCAGGTGACCATGGCAGAGCTAAATGCGGTCATCGGGGTACGTGGACTACCAGGTCTTCCACCCACAGTGTGTATTCCTCCACTTCCTCTTTACTTCCGCCGTCTGTCTCTGCATGCCTGTGTGTTTGTGTAGGGGGTGTAGGGGGTGCAGGGGGTGGGCCCTATGGCAATTGTGTAACAATTGAATGTTTCTTTATCAGCGAGTGATACCTGCATCATGCAAGAGATTCACCAAGCAGCACTTGATTTCAATCAAATCTGCTTTTATAGTTGCTTCACTGGCTATTCCCTCAGTCTTGGGTGGTAGGGACTAGTGGGCACTGCAGGCTAATCGTAAAAGTTTAGCTTTTTTGGAATAAAGTGGCACATGTTGGATTAGATGTATGGATTAGATTAGGGATGAACTGATATAGAAATTTTGTCCAATAAGGGGAAGGATGCCTCGGTATAGCCTGGGACTCATAGTTATGAATAAGTAATGAGCAGGAAATTGTACCGTAGCGTATTTGTTATAGCCTCTCTGATGTAAATCTATAAGCTACTCCAGGTTTTTTTTTTTGCTAATTTTCTCCCTGCAACACCCCCACAACTTGGGTGAGCGCAAAGTGCTACAGCAGCACACTGATAGACGGGTGTGAAAGTCTCTTCCTCTCCACCTATTTTCCATCCAGCAAGTCACCAAAATGTGAAGCAATTTTTCTCTAACCTTGATTTATGCAGGGGGAGTCTCACTGAGAGCAATGCCCTCCTTTTCAGGAGCGCCCCGTTCATTCACACACATTCATACCTGGATTGCTGACCAGTACAACCACAGTCTGATCTGCTGGCCACTGATCAGCCCCACTGGAGCGGCTGGAGTTAAGGGCCTTGCTCAAGGGCACCTCAGTGAGGGACAAGCGCTGCGTTTTCACTTTCCCCACCCAGATTTATCCTGCCGGTCCTGGGGACTGAACCGACGGTCACTCTAACTTTTAGGCCACCACAGCCACATACGATAACTGAAATACATTCAGAACAGTGCAATGAGGTGCACAGAGTGTGCGATAGTCTGTCGTCCGTTGGGTGAACTGAAAGCAATCATTGCGCAGTAGTGTTGCGCTTCTCTATTTCCATGGAACATTCAAACATCAATATTGACAAGTCCTCGACACAAACAGACTTTTTCAGACAAACCGTGTCAAAGAACCGCTTCAGAGAAATCACGTGAGCGGGTTGACTGTCGGTTGGAGGAATAGAGGAGAAAAAAGCGAGACAGGTGCTGCTCGCTTGCATTGCATTCAGGGCAGTTAGGGCACGGTGTGATAGCAGTGACACTCACATCACGTCAAGAGTTTCCCAGGTCAACAACACAGAAGTTGATCACGTTTCGGACCAGCGCACAGAGGCTCCCAGTCGCAAATGATTATTTAATACAGAATAATTGGATATTTGGCATTATTTTTTGGCGTTTAAAGGAATATTTTCTTGGCCTGGGGATGGTTCTCGTTGGCCTGGTGGCTTGCCGGGCCTGTACAATTATATGGAAAATTTACCAAAAGCTGCTAATCATTCATAAAAGTTCTTAAAATATGTACTTCTGCTGATAGGTAAGATAACTAAACTTCCAGATTCTTGAATGGAGCTTGGTGTAGCAAGAAGAATGGCATTCACTGGGGCAAGAAAGTTGAGATTTTATTTTAATATGACTGCTTGCTGAAACACTTGTACACCAAACTTTCCAGTGGCTCTGAGTGATGTTCTGTGAGATATGAATAATTAAATTATGCAACATGCAACATACATTTTTAAGTGGAGTCTGGCGCAATGTTGTATCGGAGAATGCAAAGTATTGTTTTTTTTAATTGGCAGTCTGTCTGGCCAGAAAGTGGAGAGGTTGCTAAGGAGATGTTATGTAACACTGCTTTGATTTAAAATGAAGTACTGAATCTGAGCAGTTTGGCTATGGACATTGTCTTATAAATCACATCTGCACAAGTATTAACCCTTTAATAGTTTACATTTTGAATTTGTGTGTTAAAGCTGACACTGTTATCCAGAGTGTCTTAAAGCTGGAGTGTATAACTTTTGTAGTGCAGAACCTTTGTCTCCCCCGCCTTCTCATGCTTCTGGCAATGAAGGAAAGTGCGCTGCATTCATGTGGTGTCGGAAAAATAAGTCCCGACCGCTTCCTTTTGCTCTTAAACTCTTAAATGCAAAAAATGCAAACAGCTACACGTATCAACGTGTTTAAACACTCTGAGCAATAAAATACAACATCTTCTTTGTAGTGTCCATGTTGTTTCCACATTACCATTTAAAAGCTTATGAACACACCGAGGAAGAACGACTTCCCAAATTGGGAAATGGGACAATCCGAGCAGCACGTGAATGTAGCATTTGTCCAAGCCTAGCCGTAGCCTACTCCGTGGGGGCTGTAAACCAGGGATAAATAGTTTGGAACGTCACACAGCCCCCACTTAATGGCTCTTCAGAATTTGATACATTTGATCTGCTATCATTAGGAAGGTCTAGAAGAGCCGCACAACAGCAGAAGTCTGTGGTCGCAGTGCCAGAATGTCCCCGGATGACAGCAGATTGAAAACTCTGGTTGACTGTGGAATACAGAGAGTGTTATCTGGCGGCCATCGGCTTAATCAGTATAGTGGGAACTCATTTGGCAATGGGTTGAATGTAACAGATGGTCATGTATATGTAAAAGTTAAGCATTCTAGCTTTAAAGGGAGTACAGCAAAGAATACACTTTAAACTCTTAAAACATTGCTTCCCAAACTGTGGTCCACGGGGCTCCGCCTGGTGGTCCGCCAGAGAATTGCAATTTTTTTTTTTTTTTTTACAGAAAACAGATTTTACTGTATACTCAGTGGAAGTGGTCCCTGGGAAATGTGGTTTGGTACGTAGTGGTACTAAAAAGTTTGGGAACCCCTGTCTTAGATCATCAAACTAACAGAGAGGAGGTCAAGGGTCTGAGCCACAGAGCCCTGAGTGACAGTATTCATGTGCTACTGGGAAAGGAAATCAAATGCGTGCTAAGGACAGAGACAGAAGGGATGTTTTTCAGAGCAAGTTAGTAGGGAGGCGGCCATTTGATTCATTGGGGGTGACGAGGTATTTCCTGAAAAGATGTCGTCAGCCTGTGACGGGAAGAAGGGGCGTGGCTTCTGTCAGGACTGCGGGTTAAGAGGGCTCGGCGTGCCGAAAAGAGAGTACAAAGAGAAGCTTTTGCCAGCGCGGCTTTGCAGTGACGTTTAGCTGAGCACAGAGAGTCGGGGGGTTACTTTGAGGCTGGGATGGGAGGTTAAGAATACTGAGCTTTATTATAGGAGCCATAGGAGCTTGACTGGCGGGGAGGCGGGGCTAGGGTGGGTGAGTCTGAGGGTAATTTGGGAGAGGTACAGAGCCGGGCAAAGGGTGGGCTGTGGGCTGAGAGGGGCGTTTAGGGAGAAGTGAGGTGGGCTTGTTAGTTGGCGTGGACTGATGGGGCCTGTGTGTGTGTGTGTGCGTGTGTGTGTGTGTGTGTGTGTGTGTGTGTTGGGGGGAGAGCTGGATTTGGCAGTTGCTGTTTTGAGTCTTAATTGCAGGATTCCAGTGTTTGTAAAGGGGGGGGGGGGGCGTCGTCGCGGCGATGCCCCTACACTCCCCTCTTCCCCTCTCCTCCCGTCTCCCACGCCAGCCTGTCATTCACCCCGTTTGTGAGTTAAATGAGTGTAATGAAGCGTGTTGCCCCTATCTCTCTATGCACACGCACGCACACACACACACACACACACACACACACACACACACACACACACACACACACACAAGCTCACACTAACACCCCATGACAAACCATGCTCCCCTTGCCTCCACCAATACTTCCCCTCCATTTACTCCCACCAGGGGTCCTGTTTGTGTGTGTGTGTGTGTGTGTGTGTGTGTGTGTGTGTGTGTCTGTTTTAGTGCATTTCTGTTTTTGTGTGTCTGTGTGTGTAGCAGAGCATGATGCATTTCTGTTATCCCCAGAAAACAACAGGCGGGGGGGTTGGATGGTTAAGCGCGGGTGTGTGTGTGTGTGTGTGTGTGTGCGCATGCCTTGTTTATCAGGACCCTGTGTATGCAGCATGTTAGTGTGATCAACTGTGACGTGTGTGTTTATGTTTGATCGTTTGGCAGGCAAGCCAAGCGGGGAAATTGTGCGTGTGGTGTGTGTGTGTGTATTTGTGTGTGTGTGGGAGCAGGCAGGAGGGGGGGCAGGGGGGCTAAAAAGCTATAGCGTGGTCGTGCTGTCATTCATCAGGGTAGAAGGCAGAGAATGAAGGATGGCGAGGGGAGAAAAGAGGAGGCGGGGGCGTGGGGGAGTGGGTTAGTCAATTAGGTGAGATAAAAGTCGGTTTGACCTTCAGCACTCCTCCCTCCCCCACCGAGGCGCCTCCTGTGCACCCCCCCCCCTCCTCCTCCTCCCCTTGTCTTCTCCTCTCCCTCCTTCCTCCTCCCCTCCCCTCCCCGTGGCGAATCAGTGAGCTTGGATTCCCGCGGCTACTGTCTGAGGAGGCAATAATGATGTTTTGGAACACAAAGGCATTTCACGCTCAGACGAGCGCCTGATTTGGTGTGAAAGAGAGAGCGGGGGGCTGCCAGCCAAACCCTCTCTCTCTCTCTCTCCTCCTCTCTCTCTTTCTCTCCTTCACTCTACCCCTCTTCCTCAGCTTCCCCACAACACCCAACTGTGATGGCAGCAGCTGGGGCACTCCTCCTCCTCCCTCTCCTCTCCCCCTCTCTCTCCTCTGTCATTCCTCCTTTCCTCCCCCGTCTCCTCCCCCTCTCCCACCACATCCTCGGGCTCTGGGCTGTGATCCCAGCTGTCAGTATTGTTCAGTGTTTGACCCCAGAGGGAGGTGTGTGTGTGTGTGTGTGTGTGTGTGTGTGTGTGTGTGTGTGTGTGTGTGTGTGTGTGTGTGTGTGTGTGTGTGTGTGTGTGTGTGTGTGTGTGTGTGGTGTTCACTGCCTTGTAGACTGCAACAGCTTGTTGATTCAGTGTAAAGCTAGACTCAGAGGAAATTGGCCCATCATTTGAAGACTTCGATCCCAGCGAGATATCTGTTTATTGATTAGGCTGTGGAGAGCTGTATTGATGGAGACGAGTGATGACTCTGTTTCATTGACTGCCACTTGAGTTTACATGCAGGTAGAGGCAGCCAATTTAATCAACAGCTCTGGAGCTTGGGTGCCATCGGTGTTTCCCCGCTGGCTGGCTGTTTAAATTGTGTGTAACTTATATGTCTGATTACAGTGATTAGGCTATATTTTATTTATTTATTTATTTATTTTTTGGTACATTTAGCAAGCTCAGTATCTCGTTTCTTGAGGCTCAAAACTCTCGTACTCTACTATATACTACTCTATTAGTATACAAATGTAACACATTTGATTCCAGCATCATGTACTCCATCATAAGTGCAATCAATTATGGTTATTGTAATTCACTAACAGAATTGAAGGCATTCAATCTTTTTATTTTTTACTATATCAACAAGAAATGCCAGGTTTGAATGCCCACATAGTGCATTACAGCACCTAAAATAAACGTTAAATACAAATGTACTAAGGAGATTGTAGGCCAGTGTTTCCCAAACTTTTTTTCCGGGGACCCACTTTAAAAAAAAAGACAAACCATCACAACCCAATTCAGAATAGCTCTTATCTATAAATCGTTAGAAGAGTGAAGTTGTGCATAAATGAACGTTCCCGACCATTTTCACTGCCAAGTCCATCTTATATGATCTTGGATAGGTCAACCAGCCATTTGGAAGAGATATCCCTTTGATCAATCACAATGTTGTTTTATGCACGTGTTGCCTATTAAAGGAACACTCCGCCCATTTTCAACCAGCTTTGTATCATTAGAACATCAGTAGTATATCAGAAAACTGTAAACGGTTTTGAAGTCTGTCATTTAATTTGACAGTTATTGAGTGTTAAAGTGTGGACCAGTGACATCACTGGTCCACACTAACTCAAATTAATAACTCAGTAACTCAAATCAACTCTCAATAACTGTCAAACTATTCATCATTTATCTAGTTTGACAGTTATTGAGAGTTAATTTGAGTTAATGAGTTATTAATTTGAGTTAGTGTGGACCAGTGATGTCACTGGTCCACACTTTAACACTCAATAACTGTCAAATTAAATGACTTCAAAACAGTTTACAGTTTTCTGATATACTACTGATGTTCTAATGATATAAAGCTGGTTGAAAATGGGCAGAGTGTTCCTTTAACATATACCGTAAATTCCGGACTATAAGCCGTTTTTTGGCCTTTTTTGGCCCCTGCGGCTTATATAACGGTGCGGCTTATCTATGGATTTTTTCCAAAAAAAAAAAATCTCTCTTTTTTAGCACTCTTTCTAACTATAAATCCACTTCTGTTTTAATTTCCTCTCTTGCCCTCTTTTCACCACACCGCGGACACTGTGTGCACTGTAAAAAACAACACAGGTGGTGTTGTGTTATGTTGTTTTGTTGAAATGTTAATAAATGGGAGCTTCCTCAAACAGCCATCTCTTTCCCGACAATCCCCTCTGTGCATGAACCCTATGGTAATTAAACATTAAAACACAATAAAAAATAAAAAATAAATACCATTAAAACACCCGCGGCTTATAGTCCGGTGCGGCTTATATATGTAAAAAACAGTCAACTTTGCAGGTGCGGCTTATACACCGGTGCGCCTTATAGTCCGGAATTTACGGTACATTCAATACTTTATCAATGCTACCAAATAAATGCGTTTAGGCGGAGTTAACAGGCTTTTCATTGTTTTTTATTTCTCTCAGTAAAAATACTCGCTGTAAAGAAAAGAATGTGGAAGAAATTCTGCAAATCTATTTGGTGACCCAAATAAAATCTCCTGTGGGTCCCAACCCAGTCTTTGGGAAACACTTATGTAGGCTATACTGTAGTGTGCATGCTCTGCTATAATGTTGTCTAGTCAGATCAAAATGGCAGAACATTGTCATATTATTCATGTCAACATTGTATGAATTGAAATGAACAGAAAGCCATATCAACTTTTCTTGCATCTCTCTCTCTCTGTCTCTCTCCCTCTCCCATCCAATACCACTCATTACAGCAGCAGCATCTATCGCACGCCCATGGTGGTGGTGCCCCCGTGCCCCTCACCCCCCACCCCGCAGGCCTCCACCCCTCTCAGCTGGGTGGCTCGGCCAGTCTCCTGGCTCTGTCGGGGGCGCTGGGTGCCATGCCCCCACATCTGCTGGGTAAAGATGTCGGGGATAAGAAGCCCCACCATGGCGGACAGGAGCCCCACTGCTCGGGACCTGAGCACCTGAGAGGTGAGCAAACCACTCCCACCTGCCAGCACAGCACTGCCCTCTTGAGAGAAATGGGGGAATCTCCTGAGGAGGAGGTTCCTATGTTGAATGACTTTGTTGCACCAGCAAAAAAAAATACAGTTTACCCTTAAAAGTGCCTTAACTTGTAACTTGTAAGTTATCACTTCTACTTTCGCAAGTGACTGGACTAGAATGTGTTGGGCTGTTCCCAGCTTGTCTTAAGCTGTGTTCACACCGAGATATTTATTTTTCGCTCTGTCGCTCGATTCCGCCCTTTGGAATCGCTCTGTCGCTGTGTTTAAATCATTCGTCAACAGGCACACGAATTGACGGACATCTGGGGGCTATAACGTTACGCAATGTCATGATGTTTGTCCACTACGAGCTACCGTAGTTGTTTACAAGCTAAGCCTATCAGCGTGCTCCTAACGCGAGCTCTATACCGGTAGTACAGACTTCACTTCATGTCAGATGTCAGCCTGTCAATCAGCTGTCAATGCGGTTTGTTGCCACACAATAAACCAGCGGTTTGCTCCAAGTCAGTGTGATCCTTGATTCACTCTCACACGGCAGCCAATCAGCGTTGAACAGCGAGCGACTGATGCCAGCGTAATATCGCTCGAGTTGGGATATTTCATCTCGGGCGACGAGCGTATTTTCTCCCTATCGTTCTGTCTCTGCCGCTCGGACGCCCAGCGATTTTTCTCCCTGGCGAATATGCGCTCAATCGCTCGTTTGCATTGACTTTGTATGTAAACTCGATGCCAGCGAAAAACTTTAATAGGTCGGTGTGAACGCAGCTTTACTGTGTGATATTTGGGTTGTTTATAACAGATACACAGACATGTACAATGCTTCAGAATGCTAACTTGTTTTTCCCCCCCTCACATGGTGAATTTGTTCTCCCTTGTCCGACTGACCACCATACAACCTCAACCTTGTGTGTCCCATTCCAATGGTGATAGAGCGAGAGCCTGGCACAGTAAGTACTTTCTAAGACTGCAGCCATGTTTTTCCAAACCAAAACTATTTACTTTTTTGCCTTTTGTTACTCCCGCCTGTGATATAAAAAAAGGTCATCTTAGTCCAACCAATCAGTTATCTCACGGCTACAGTTTTCCTAACCTCTATGAAAATCAAGACCTGCAAGCGGGATCCAAAACAGTTCTGTTAAGCTCACTTTGTGATTTATATGGTAGGTGAACTGCACCTGTTGTGCCGAGGAGGAGGCTCCTGCAGCCTCATCCTTCATTTGAATGGTATTGCTGTCTTTGCCTCTGCTGACCCACTTTCCCCCTCGGGGATCAATAATGTTCATCTTACCATGTTATGAATGCATAAAGGCCCCGCGCCACAACGCACATGAGCCGTTTCATGTTGTTAGCTCTGTTTCACGAGTCACCTGGTCTCACTCTAGATTTTTGACTGTCTATTGCCGTGTGTGTGTGTGTGTGTGTGTGTGTGTGTGTGTTTGAGGAGCTTGAGGGGAGAGGTTTAGCCTGCCTGTTTTGTTCTGCCCTAGATCTGCTCTGAACTGTTAGACTTCCTTTCTCCTCCAAATGAGCCTTTTAGCATGGTCACACACGCACGCGCACACACACACACACACACACGCACACACTCACTCACACGCACACACACACACCTCTCCTCTCCTCCAGCACAGCCTGCATTGTTGTGCCTATTTAACACCTCAGTGAGCAGATTACCCCCTCCTCCCCCTCTCTCCATCCTCCCTCCCCTCTCTCTCCCACCGCCCCTGATCCCGCGCTTAAAGACTCATTGTGTTTAATATCACCGCCACCGAGGAGAGGGGAGGGCTTGGGAAAGGGTGCTGGGGGGGGTTAGTCATATGACACTGAGCTTGTGTGTGTGTGTGTATGTGTGTGTGTGCGCGCGTGTGTGTGTGTGTGTGTGTGCGTGTGAGTGAGAGACCGTGCTAAAAGCGAATAGAGGCGGGACGGAGGGGGGAAATTGCTTATGTTTTGCGGGTCAGTGCTCCTGTGCTCAGCTCACTAAAACCTTTCAATAAGGGGGAGAGACGGGGGAGGGGGGCATGAAGGAAGGGGCCTTTGGCAGAATGCAGATTTTCACTCCCCCTCCTCCCCCCTCCCTCCTCTCTTGTCACCCTTTCTTCTCCTCCACACACTCTCACACCCTCCCTCCCTCCCTCCCTCCATCCTCACTGTCCTCTAATCCAATCTCACCCCTCCTCTCCCCTCAGCTATTCCTCCTTCATTTACCCTTTCCCCCCTCAAATCCCAAGCGCTCTCTCTCTCTCTCTCTCTCTCTCTCACTGTGTCTCTCTCACTGTGTGTGTGTGTGTGTGTGTGTGTGTGTGTGTGTGTGTGTGTGTGTGTGTGTGTTGGATGCACATTTCATTGACAGGCTGAGACTATAATGGACTCAACATGAAGCTTTAATCCATTAACAATAGGATCCGTTGGTCAGGAGGCCAGAGGGGGGCTGCGTGCGTGTGTGTGTGTGTGTGTGCGCGCGCGTGCGTGTGTGATAGAGAGAGACTGTGTGTGTAGTCCTGGGACACATGGGACACAGGAGCCGTGTGCTGTGCAAGTAATACACACACAGTCTGTTACACACGCTCGCTCATACACACAAGCTTTCACAGTCAATTACACACCGTGCGTGCGCGCACACACACACACACACACACACACACACACACACACACACTCCAGCCAATACAGCTTGTCAGGACCAGGAGAGGGAGCACTGATACATTTTGAGAGGCACTCAATGTAATCATCTAGCTCAGGTGTGCGGCTGTGGTCAAGTGAGAAAAGCCGTTGCTGTTTGGAGTGTTTGTGCTACTTCTCTTCATGCTGCTGTGTGCACCATGAACCTGTTTGTTTTGCTAACAGCTACTCTGCACATCAGCAGAGTAGCTGTTAGCATGAGTGCTAGATGGATCAGAGGATGTAGGAGGCTCCTGCAGAATCATGCATACATGATGAAGGGACATAGGCTTGCTCCCCCTAAAAACCTCTTTTTTGCTTGTTCTTTGTCCTTTCCCCCCATTTTCTCTCCTTACTACTACTACTGTCCTTTTCTTTTTCCTACAATCTCCTCTCTTCTCTTCTCTTCTATCTCATCTTCTTCTGTCCTACTTCTCCTCCTCCTTTTCCTTCCTCTTCTTCAGAGTAACTCGTTGCTGCCAGACAGTCTCAGGAACTCGGACAAGCGGCGCAACGGACCAGAGTTTCTCAACGACAACAAGAAACGTAAAGTGGATGACAAGGACTCTAGCCACTATGTAAGAAATGGTGTGTGTGTGTGTGTGTGTGCGCGCGCGTGTGAGAGAGTGCGAGTGTGAGAGAGTGCGCGCAAGCACATTAGTGAGAGAAATGATTTACATTTTACAGAGGGTGATATTTCACTTTAGTATAACTTTCACGTAACCTTCCTTCATAGGTTCCTTTTTTAACCGTCCACTTTTAACTGGTGTTCCTTTGCCTTTGCAGGATAGTGACGGGGACAAAAGTGACGATAACTTGGTGGTGGACGTTTCAAATGAGGTCAGTTGTGTTGTGTGAAGTTCTTTATGTAAATGCTGCCAATGCACTTATAACTTAACACTTGACTATGTTGCATACTTCTGGAATATATCCGTGGACTTATCCAAATCTGCAATTATTTATTTGCATTTGTTTGCACAGTCTCTTATTATCCTATTGTGTACATTACCTTTTACTTTATTACCTCTTTATTTAGTAGCTCTACCTTTACTACCTTCCTGTACTTGACTTTTTTGGCACTGTTCCACCAATTGCTGCTGTTACCTGGATGGATTTGCCCCCGGGGATCAATAAAGTGCAATCTGACCTGATCTCTTGTCTTATCTTCACTTCAGGTTTCAACTTTTATTTGTCCCAGCGGGCAGTTGGTTTTGTTAGCGAGGGTTAAAAACAGCATAAAACAGACGGTTGGGAGGCACAGCAACAGAGTATCGATGCAGAGTTGATAGGCAAACGGTATCATCGTCATCATCATCATCAACATCATTCACAACCAACATGATCAAACCATGCCTCCCCTTTACCCGGCCTCCCTAGGGCAGAGCAGGCCATCAGTAGGTGCACACAGCTAGCTGTGTTCAAGTGGGGAGGGGGACCAGACTTGCACACTCTCCTGACGGAGCCAAAACACTGGTCCTCTTGCTGTGCTGTGTTTGGCTATATGACGTGCTGATAGAAGTCCTTCAATGTTTTTGTCAAGGTGCAATAGGTGAAATCATATGCAGTGTGTCAGCAGATGGTGTTTGTAAACCTCTGTGTTACTTGATGAGTAAGCTCACTGGCAACTTTCAGTAGCCCTTGGATGAAACAACAATGACAATATTTGGGGAAACTCCCTGGGTAAATAGTTGGTCCAATGACACAGAAAGCAGTTCTAGGTCCTTTCTTTTTTACACTAGTCTGGGTGTTAAGCAGCAAACTGTAGACAACACATTGGGCGAGCTGAAACGTTATTCCCTGCAAAATGGTTTAAAAAGCTAGACTTAAAGTTCCCAAATGAGTGGTGAAAACAGTCACACTAGTTCATCACCCCAGTGTGCGGGCGATGTAGGTAGGTGTATGTGATGAAATATAGAAAACACTTCAATAAAAACGTACAGATATGCAGACAGGTCCCACTTGCTGCCAATTGTTGCATGAGTATGCACGTCCCTACTCTACTCTGTAATTATTGCAAACAAAAAGCTTACATTAGCAGCAGCTTTTGGCTTGGTTGACTTCCAGTACTTCCTGTATTAACTTGTGTAGTAAAAGTCTGAAGATTGATGAAAATGCCAAGTCAAAACATTGGATCTGATGATGATCTGACAAGTGCTTTGATTGGCCTTTATTGTGGTCATGTTGTGGTTAAGTTCCCAGTCATTTCTTTTTCTAAAGCGATGGGATGTTTTTTTCTTCTTCTTAAAGAAGTCATTAATTAAAATGACAAGCATCACAATATTTTGTGGGGAATTTCAAATGGAAAAAACATGCACCAGTGTAAAAAAACAAAACATACAATCAAATCTCCATGAGACTGATATCCAAAAAAGTAACCCAAGAGCAGAATCTTTTTGTCTATTGCATACATGAGTTTTGTTCTCAGGTTCATATTAACAATTGAACAATTTAACGCCCCTCCAGGACCCAGCCTCCCCCCGTGGCACACCTCTCCCCTCCCCTAGAGAGAATGGCCTGGATAAGGCCCGCCTCCTCAAGAAAGACCCCTGCAGCCCCGCCTCCACTGCATCATCAGCTAGCTCTTCCTCCCTCAAGTCCAAAGAGATGGCAATGGTATGGATGGATACTTGGGTGAACAGATAGTTGAATGGATGAATACTTTGATAGATGTCAGTCAATTTGATTCCATTTAGCAGCCACTCATGTCTTGTCCATTGATTATAGCGCTCAGTTGTTGTTTTTATTTTATTTTTAAATTTTCTTTATCATCAGATGTATATATTTTTAAAGTCTCTCTTTCCATGGCAGCGAGACAAGGCAGGTACTCCAGGGCTGAAGTCGAGCACACCCACTCCTAGAGGTGACTCCACGCCTGGGCCCAGCTCCACCCCTGGTCTCCGGCCCGGCCTATCGAAACCTCCCTCCATGGATATGCCACACCCACCTAGTAAGTCTTGTAGAATCTACCCTTTGTAAATCAATGATGTGATAGGATGCATTACCTTAGGGACTGTGTTTTATTCCGCCTGGAAATAGGTCAATTTGCCAGAAGTCAGATTGGATGTGCTATCTGCAGAACACTTCAGTCTAGTGAGGGAAATTCAACACCTCAATTACGCTAGGAGAGCTTTGGTTAAACAATGTAGGCCTTTTGGCTTGCTTCTAAAAGAACTCCTGTTCCAAGTCTGAATCATCAACATTGCATGACCCACCTATATTTTGGGGAAACAAAGATGCCAAAGACAAGTCTGAATGCCATCATTCATAGTTTTGGTATTTACTCTCCGTTGCTCATGCTTTAAATCACAGCCACCGTGTGTAAATAATTCTAACCCAGGGTCACTGCTATGGTCACATGACAACAGAGACTTGACCATGGTTTAAAGTGGAGAACAGGTCTGACATCAGAGCTCCAATTGTAAGATATTTAATGCACAAAGACCCAGATTGTGAAAACCAGGGAGAGACACTTTTAATTGTGTAGTTGTATCAGCTGTTGATCTGTCTCTTCTTCCTCCCTCAGCTGCGGGTCTGCGGACGCCCCTGGCTGTTCCCGGGCCGTACCCGGGTGCGTTTGGTATGTTGCCCCATGCAGCAGGGATGAACGGGGAGCTGGCCGGTGCGGCCTACGCTGCTGCTGCTGGACTACACAACATGTCGCCTCAGATGAGCGCCGCTGCCGCCGCCGCCGTAGCCGCGTACGGACGCTCACCCATGGTGAGTGAGTGGGAGTGTCTTAAGCTTGTGGGCTTTGGTGCGTTTTAACTTCTCACGTCCGTGTGTGTGTGTTGTCCCACCCGAAAATAAAGGAAACACCTGCGAAATATCAAAGAATCAACACTGGGCAGAGGCCTCTATGTAAGACCTTATTTTTGTTTGTTTTGTACGTATGACCGGTAATTGTATTGGAAAGTGTCAATAATTGCACAGCTGCGTTTTGCTTTTCTGCGTGAGAATATTTGCACAGTGTGTATGCTGTCGTCCATTACTGTCAATGACCTCATCACTCTATTAGCCCTATTTGCATAGTGTTCATTACACTGTTTAAACAGCTTAAGTAGACGGTGTCTGTGTATCTGGGCAACACTTGATAGCAAGTTGGGTTGTGTACTCATCAGTTACAAGTATGTGAGGAGGTGGAGGGAGGGGGGGGGGGGGGGGTTCAAGTACTGACAGTTGTGCCTGTGTATGTTGACTTACTCCTCCACTTTTCATTCAGAGGGTGTGTGCGTGCTTGAGTGTGTCTGTTTGCTCTGTGCTCCTGACTGTTTGTACTCCATTCAACAGGTTGGTATTGACCTGTGTGCATTTTGCCAAAGCCCATAGGTGTGTATGTTTTCACACAGGCTCATAACGTGTCTGTGTACTCTTCCTCCAGGTTGGCTTTGACCCGCATCCTCACATGCGAGTCCCTGGAATGCCCCCAAGTCTAACAGGCATCCCCGGTGGCAAACCGTAAGTGTGTGTGCGTGTGTGCGCGCGGGGGTGTTTGCATGTCTGTGTGTTTAAGGGATGTAACGATAACCGGTTTAATGATAACCGTGATCAAATTCCTTGCGATAACCGTACCATTTCAAAATTTTATTCTCATTAAAACTGTGGTACCATGATTACAGTGCTTTTTTGATTTCAGTGAATCTCTCTGTACTTTGCGAACATTTTCAGCATTTTTTCTACAAATGCCGTGATCATACGAAAACCGTGATAATTTTGGTCACGATAATCCTGATGTGAAATCTTCATACCGTTACATCTCTAGTGTGTGTTTTTGACAACTGCAACTGTTATGTCATCATAGCTCTTCTCTGGGAAGAATCTAACCTCTCCTCTGCATCATCAGAGCGTACTCCTTCCACGTGGCGGCGGATGGCCAGATGCAGCCGGTGCCCTTCCCTCCGGACGCTCTGGTGGGGCCGGGGATCCCTCGCCACGCCCGTCAGATCAACACGCTGAACCACGGCGAGGTGGTGTGCGCCGTCACCATCAGTAACCCCACCCGGCACGTCTACACAGGCGGCAAGGGCTGCGTCAAGGTCTGGGACATCAGTCACCCGGGCAACAAGAGCCCTGTGTCACAGCTCGACTGTCTGGTGAGCGGGGAGGCGGGGAGGAGCGGGGGGCGGTGGCTGTGTGCACGGTAGAACATATGTTGAGGTGCCAGAGAACATGAATTCTGAGTCGTGTGTGACTATAATCTCTGCAGTCAAGGTGCATGGCTTGGAAAGTCAAAGTAAAATACTTGTGCAGTACTCTGTGCATCCACTCATGTTAATCACCTGGCATAACAAATACTAACTGCAGTTCTATAAAGGTGCTTTAATACTGTACTTTTGACTGTTTTCAACGTGACAACATAATCAGTCTAAGCTCCCCCCAGCTGAGTTGCAGTGTTTGCTATTATAACAGACAGGCCATAAGCTAGGTTCCATAGTGTTAGCGAGCAACACAATTCAGTGAAAACCGTCTATATGAAATAGGAACATCAATTTTGTGTGTCCCTCTCAGAACCGGGACAACTACATCCGCTCCTGTCGTCTCCTCCCCGATGGTCGCACACTGATCGTGGGAGGTGAGGCCAGCACGCTGTCAATCTGGGACTTGGCCACGCCCACTCCACGGATTAAGGCAGAGTTAACGTCGTCGGCGCCAGCATGCTACGCTCTGGCCATTAGCCCAGACTCCAAGGTCTGCTTCTCTTGCTGCAGTGATGGAAACATCGCAGTCTGGGATTTACACAATCAGACACTGGTTAGGTAAGCGAGAACCTGTTGTTATCTCCACCAGGAGATCGTGTGTGTGTGTGTGTGTGTGTGTGTGTTTTTTAACAAAGACATGTACATGTTAGGGTTAAAATACTCATGTCAGTGTGTGTGAGGCACTGGCGATTCTAACTGGAGTTCCAAGGGGCATCAGTTGAAAATTAGCCATCTGGCTAACACTGGCACATTTACAGTAATGTTAATTAATGTGCATTGTCCCTCAAATAAATAAATTCATTAAAATGTAATTATCCGTCTGACTCCAGTCAGGTTTTGGTTTGGCCATGGTTAGGTGTAGCGGTGCCTGGCGGAGATCTGCACTCTACTAGAGTGCACTTTTCTAAGTTTGTGTATGGTTTGATTTTACTGTGACAAATGTAACATTGGATGACATGTGCGCTCTTTTTCACTGGCAAGTAAATATGTGGAGCAGGTGAATCTTAAGGCTCACTCACTACTATAGCACCAATGGTCTTGCATTACTAGGTCGAATATAGAGCAATGCTAGTGTGAGAGTGGCTGCCATCTTGACTGTTCTTCCATGCTGCATTCTCAAGTCACTTGCAGTGTTAATGCATGGTTAGCATTAACTATAACCCAAGATGAGTATTGCAGCATCTATTTTTAGAATAGAATAGGGCCTCCTAGTTTCCTGCCAAAGTGGCTTGATAGAACAGACAAACTCTGTAGCCACAGCAGTTTATCAGAATTTAATGACTCGTACGACCACTGCAAACTGAAAAATGGAAGCAAATTAGAATTTATGTTTGGATTAACATAGTACATACACGCACGTACATAGTGTGCATACTAACGGCCCGAGAAACCTGATGCCCAGTGTATATTTGTTCAACTTTTTTTTCCTTTACCACAAAATCTATGTACGTCTGTCATGCAGGCAGTTCCAGGGCCACACAGATGGAGCCAGCTGTATCGACATCTCCAACGACGGCACCAAGCTGTGGACCGGAGGGCTGGATAACACCGTCCGCTCCTGGGATCTGAGAGAGGGGAGGCAGCTCCAGCAGCACGACTTCACATCACAGGTACACACTCATAACACACACACACACACACACACACACACACACACACACATATGCATCACACATATGCACACAGCACTCTGAAACTGAAACTGTTGTTGGGTGCAATTTAAGGGTGTGTGTCCCCATAGCGTTTGTCAGCGTTATTATTACTATTATTATTATTATTATTATTGGCATGGAAAAAGTCCTGCCTGGTGCGCTGTGAGAGAAATAAAAGCGGATGATAACGTCACCTGCTGCTAGCTCACTAAACAGCTGGTTAGCACTTCTAGCAGACAATACAGTGTTGTGGAACAAGCAAAGGCTTACCAGATATTTCTAATACATGTCCCGTATCCATACTGCCTTTAGGATCACAGTTGCAGTAACGTAAATTCACTGTTTACAACGTCCTATTTCTCCACCAGCAGCACTTTGACTTCCTGCATATTGTCATTCCTATGGACGGTATGGGAAACTGTTGGCTGGAAAAAGCAGGTCACATCACCCTGCGCTTTTCTGAAAAGTTTAACATTTCAGAACTTTTGAAAGCGATCCGCTCTGAAGAAAAAAACTGCAGCGCCTTTTGTGTGCCACCTTGTGGCTGCCTCTCATTGCTTTGAATGAGGAAAGGGTGCTGGCACTCTGGTTAAAAAAAAAAAAAAAAAAACGCTATATGGATGGACACCAGCTTAACTCCTTAGTTTCCTATTAACTGTATGAACTAATTTTCTAGTTTTCTCATCCTACCCATGCAACCCAACAGTTGGTTTCAGACCCATAGTGTTGGACATCCCAACTTCCCCATTCTTTTTCTCAGCAGCTGTATTACGGTAAATGTAGCATCCCTAGTAAGATAAAAGGGTGATTCTTTCTCCTTATTCACTTTATGTAGCCCCACCCACCACTTGACCCGTTTGTGTTACGACTTCCTGTTCAAAATGCTGGCTGTTGTATCTGGTCAAACCAGAGATCATCTCTGTTCAAAGCTAGTGACTCACTAGAAGCAGGCAGCGGGGATAAGCTCTGCCACAGGAAGTGTAAACACAATCGGAACCGATTGTGTTTACACTTCCTGTTAGTCTCTCAAGCCAGACTGTCTCTTCTACATAGGATGAATACAGTATGATCTAATCATGTTGGGTGAGGTCTCTTCCCATCTCTCCCAGCACTACCCACTGATTTCTGTATAGTGCTGACTAGCCCACTGCGGATCCCACGACAGTAATACCTGCTCTCTCTCCTCTGTCCAGATCTTCTCTCTGGGCTACTGTCCTACAGGAGAGTGGCTCGCTGTGGGGATGGAGAGCAGCAACGTGGAGGTCCTCCATGTCACCAAGCCCGACAAGTACCAGCTTCACCTGCATGAGAGCTGCGTCCTCTCCCTGCAGTTCGCCTACTGCGGTGAGACACTGGCTTCCTTCATCTCTCTCTCTCTCGCTCTCTCTATCTCTCTCTCTCTATCTCTCTCTCTTTCTCTTTCTCTCTCTCTCTCTCTCTTCTCTCGCATTCTTTCTAGTCTACTTTGCTGTGTGCTGTTAAGTTTGTGGGACTTTATTAATGTCGGCCACTTTTTATCAAGTCATTGATTCACCTAATTAGAATCGTGGCTGGTTTGATGGACATCAATTAAGTCTATTCTTGACAAATAAAAACCAGATAAAAAAATGCAATTACATTTCAGTGTTTAACCATTTCTGCTTATGATTCAAATATTCCTTTTGATCTCATGTTTGTCTAATGTTTCATGTTGTGGTCATTGTCTGTGTGCTTGCATTCTCTTAGATTGGACTCAGGTTGGTTTCTAATTGTGTGTGTGTGTGTGTGTGTGTGTGTGTGTGTGCGCGCACGCATTTCTCTCCCCCAGGTAAATGGTTTGTGAGCACAGGGAAGGACAACCTACTGAACGCATGGAGAACGCCCTATGGAGCCAGCATATTCCAGGTAGGGACTACAGTACAGTTATTGGATACGACGATAGTATTGCAAATGAAAGAAAGGACAGTTCCAGTATGATAATGTCCTTCAGTTCTCTTATGCAGAATGCCATATAATTGTCATGATGCTATCATCAAAATGAGCATTATTTGGTGTGCAGATGATTCATGTCAGAAAGCAGGAAAGTTCAACTCTGCTGCCACTGGATTGTGCAATGAAAGGAAGCGTTTAGCACAGAAACGCATACAGCAGCTCTCTGTCTCACGTACTGAGTCATTACTTACTTCCATGACAACACTGTCAAACATTTTATGGCCTTTCTATAAGATCGTATATACGGAAGGTCAAACAACTATTCATTCATGACAAAAGTTCAATGGACAAACCAAAGAGGATCCTGGAGCACACGATTCACTGGAAAATTGCTTTATTCAATGACTAACGTTTCGACGCCTGCTGCGTCTTCATCAGAGTCAAACAGTTTTTGTATTAACTATTCATTCATGTTGAGTGAAATCGAATGAGAATGTTGATTGTATTCATATACGGTTATAAAGCCTTTCCAGTATGTACGTCCTACTCATAGTAAGAGTGATATGTTGTAGTAGGTTTTGATGTATCTCAGTCTCTCTTTTAACTTATTTCTCTGTCTTTTGACTTTTGTCTTCCTACTTTGTTTCTCTCTGCCTCGGCAGTCTAAAGAATCGTCCTCGGTACTGAGCTGTGACATCTCTGTGGACGACAAGTACATCGTCACTGGTTCAGGAGACAAGAAGGCCACAGTATACGAGGTCATCTACTAATAAAGCCAAGAGAAAGGACTGATTTTCTTCCATTTCCAAAATATCCTTGTGGGGCCAGAAATCAAAAAGAACAGTAACTTTGATGGTACATTTCTTTTTCTATGACATCTACAGAGGAGACACGGAAAGAAGAGGTACGTTTTACATGCACATATCCTATGCGTCTGTAGAAATGTCTCCCAATAGCAGTTGGAAATTACCGGGAGCAGATGGACATTAACGGAAGCAGAGAAACTGTGACATTTGGGCATTTCTCGCTACTGCTTTCTGCTAAGGACTGCACTGGGATCAGTTATTGGGACCAGACGCTGACTGAACCAAAGGGCCCCCTCTCCATGGTTTTAACTGGGACCAGCAATTCTGAAGAACGTTGTATTGAACATTAGATATTGAAATACACACAATCGTGTGTGTGTGTGAGACACTACCAGGGGCAGAGACCCTAGAACGAGCGAACGAACCCCAGGGATGAATACGTAAACACATGGGAGACGGACAGAGAAAAAGAGCTGGACGATAACGGACAGATCTAATCAGATGGACTAATAGAGCGAGAGATTGGAGAGAGCATTCATGGATGAGGAGAACTGTAGAGATGGTGAATGCAAAACATGTTAATTTTTATTTAGTTCCAGACACAGAATGTTCAGAGCCTGTTGACCTCTTTGTGACCTCAGCCTGCTGTTTTGATACGCCTACTGTACACTATGTCTGAATAGTGCTAAGCACATTCACTGTCCTAACGTTAAGTACTACAGTGTGCACACTAACCGTAATGTTAGTCGCCTCCTACTGTTTAGCAGATGCACACGGTATGTAAACAATATCAACATGCTATGTGACAATTTCAACATACTAGATTCAAACCATACTGAAAGCCACCATGCTATTGATGACGTCTGTGATGGAATAGTTTGATCCTCACTCATGAGGTACAATAGCCTGGGTAAACCCAGCCTTCAACGTGACGTCACAGGCTATGCCTGTAGCGTAGGTTCGGTGACTGATAGTACATAGAGGTCACGTGGAGGCTGGGTTTACCCAGGCTAGAGGCACAGGGCTATGGATCGTATTTTCCCAATTTCTACCCATTCAAATTCCACACAAAAAAAAACCATTTCAAGTACACTGCTTTTGGAGCAAAATTGGCTTACCGAACCAAATAAGCTTTCAGATCAACATCTTTCAGCTCATACATGGCGTAGTCGAATGTCTGAAAGGTTTAGCTCAGGGGTTCCCAAACTTAAAGAATGCCGCGGCCCACTTTGAAATCTGAAAATCTTCCGGGGCCCACCCAACCCTTTAATCATAACTCTGATCAACACACGAGACTAAGATGATGTATTTCCCTGTTTTTTTTTATATTATATATTTTTTTTATTTCATTAACAGAGCATGTGAACTTGGGCATAAGGGAAATTAATAATCCATCCACATGCAAAAACATTTAGGCAAAATATTCAAAAGCAGATTGCCAACATTTTCTCCCCCCCTACTCATCAAAAGTATTTGCATGCATAACACTTGTTGAGACAAAATGTTATGAGCAACAAGAAATCAATCCACAAGCTATTAATGCTATGCTGTGAAAAATGCTACCTTATCTGTAAAGGGGAGACTGGTTGGTACCCATTGAACCAATTTTCATTCGGATAAATTGAGCTGAGAGGTCAAGGGACCCCTTTGAAATAGTTTCCCTCGTAAAAACGTAACCTATGTTTGGAGCGTTATTTTGCCCCCTTCCCGACAAACATATTATGCTCGGTACCAATGGATGCCTTAGGTCTTCTAGTTTCTTCTGATAACAGGATCTCCACTGGAGCTTTAAAATTGACCCTGTTACAAACATTTGATTGCCCGCGGAAATCTGGAGTGTTGGCCCACCTGTAGTACCTCCACGGCCCGCTAGTGGGCCGCGGCCCACAGTTTGGGAATCACTGGTTTAGATAATATGACTACATCCTTGATTTCCTTGTCATCCTGTATACCCCTCGCACCCTCCACTTTCCCTCCTTCATTTCCTTACTCTCATCATTCACTAGCTTTGAGCTCCTAAATGTGGTATCTTCCGATTTGAGTATTTGAACTCCAGGATTTTGACAGGATGATGTGGAAGGAAGGAGGGGAGAGGGGAGCAGTAGCATAAGCCATAATCCTTTATCTTGATCCTTCAGTCTTCTAAGCTCCGTGTTCTTCATGTCATTGTGCATTCTGTTGCCATTGCCAATATTGATTATTGGTCAGAAGACTCTTCTTCTGATATGGTCTTACTGACATTTTGGAAAGGTCCAGTAATCCTCACTTGGCCCCGCTGTGACAAGGCTGTTGAGCCATAGACTGCAGTACTTTTTCTCAACAACATACACACAACCAGGGTTGAGTTCAATTCAGAAAGTATGAGATGAATTTGAGTTTTATTCTAAATTTAAATTCAATTGGAGTAACTACAAATTGAATTGGAGTAACTACACTCGTGAACAATTAATTTGTTTGCATTTTCCTCCACAGCATGTTTCAGCCGTTGAGGTTGTGATGTAATGTGCCATTTGGATGGTTTTGAATTTAGTTTCTGTTCCCTTCAGTTAAAATCTAAATGGAGTTGTACTTAGTGTTTGAAATTCAATTCTGCTTTGAATGTGTGAACATGTTCTGAACTGACCCCAACCCTGCCTACTATCACTCTTTGATACACATGTCTTACTGGCTGGGTGGCTGACTGCATCTTGACAAGTAATTTAGTCTTATTGTCTAAAGTCTTGTTTTTCTTTAAATAAATCAATGGCTTATACCGGCATATTCTCAAAAGAAATGGCAATATCTTTAAAAAAAAAAGTGCATTGCCTTATTTTAGGATATTATCTTGTCTCAACTATTATCCTTCAAGCAAGTTAATTGGATTTGAAAAAATCTATTTACTTCACTTTTTGAAAAAGGTGTTTAAGCCGTAAGGTTAAGTTACTTGCCAAGACTGGCCTTTATTTCTAGAGGAGCGTAGCGTCTGGTGCAAATGTTTCCACTTGAGGAGGGAGTCTATGTTAAACTCGTTGATTTCACGAGTTTAATTTCATTGTGGTTAGTTTTTTTTTTACGGTATCTATTTTTTTGTCTGTTAAATGTTTGTAAAAAATGTATATATTTGTTTTCTTTTCTTACCGTACATGCTTTAGAAATAACAAGAACTGTTTTTTGTACGTCTTTTACATGGGAAAGAAACATCTAACCAGGAAAAACACTAAATGGTCTTAATGCTAGCTAATATAAAATGATGGAAATGTCTAGACAATAAATGTTTTTTTTTTAACTGGAGTCGTCTGTGTGACTTTCTTGGATACAAGAACTTGTGTGTGACTTCTATAATCATAGCATTAATAATTGTGGTGGTAGCTCAGAGCTTGAAGAAGCAGGCTGGTTCACTACTTTTAATGCCAGACTGGTTGGGAAAAGCTGGATGAAATTCTGTCATCTACTCACCATCATGCCAGATGAAAAACAGGCGAAGTTTGTCCAGATAACACATGGAGGTTTCCAGCACAACTCAAGAGAGAGAACAAGTCCCCATTGACTTCAGTACAGTACAACTGAAGTCAACGGGGACTTGATGACAGATTATTATTATTTATTTATTTACTTATTTTACTTTGACTCTGAACTGAATCTCACAGCTGCTCAGTGGCTCACAGTAGAGGATATGCTACTGGTTGCATTATCTATTGCTGGAAAAGAGCACATGTTGAAAATATCTGCTAAGAATTATTTTTGTAGTTTGGCTATTCAAAATAACCCATCACCCCTCTGCAGGCCAAATCCTCGACTATAATTTCTCAGACTCTTCTGAGATGTTTTGTAGAATTGCTCTTTCCTCGCAGGGGTTTAATTGTTCAACGTTTTTGGGGTGTGTTTTTTTATTTTTGTTTGATAGTGATTGGTGAGAAAGAAGTAACTCCCGCACACTGTCTCCAAATGCAAATAAAAGTTTAATAGAAGAATAACGT
>NC_139631.1:12130541-12140541 GCF_964638095.1 Poromitra crassiceps | reverse complement strand
ATGATAAGAATTGTTTATTTGTTTATTTGGATCCCCATTAGATGTAAGAATTGTTCTATGAATCTTAATTTTCAAACAAAGTTACAAAAACGTTTGTGTAAGCTGTCAATTGTTGTTTTTAGAAAAAAAAATCAGAATCGGCAAAAATCGGTATCGGCAAGTCAGACTATTCAAAAATCGGAAATCGGAATCGGCCAAGAAAATGGCAATCGGTGCATCCCTACTCTCAAGCCAGACTATCTCTTCCACAATCTTTCGAATGCCCCATTAGACAGTTTGTATGTTTGTCCATTATAATTTGGACAGAGGCATACAGACCAGAGCACATGGGAGAAGTTAGCCTTGAAAGCTTTCTGTCAGAAAGGCATGACGCAGAACAGAAGAATCGCCACACAACTCTTCAAACATGTTTCACTGCATTTATCGCATACGCAGCTCAGCCACTACCCGGCCTCGCACGCAACTCGGCTGCTGCATGGCCTCGCCTGCTCTATTGGCATGCGCAGCGCACAATTGCCCAACTTCGCATCATCGAGTGCTCGAGTGACATCACTGATGATTGATGTCATAGACATTGTGACATCATCAGTGGGACCAAAATTTAAACAAACAGAGCCCACTTGCTCCTTTTTATATAATGATGATATGATATGATAATGATGATAATTGGCATGAACACAAACACACACCTTCACACACACACACACACACACACACACACACACACACACACACACACACACACACACACACACACACACACACACACACACACACACACACACACACACACACACACACCCTTGACCTCCATGCCAAATGTCAGCCTCCTAGAGGCTGAAAATAGCAAAAACGCTAAACCCCCCCCCCCCCAAATAAAGTGCTACCCATGATACATCTCTCCAGAGTCTCCACCCTAGGAATGAGCAGGCGAAGCACGTTGCTATAAAAACATCAGTAGGCGATACTGGTGTGGAATAACTGCAACATTTCCCAATTATTGTCAAAACTTAGAGAAACTCATTTATCCAAAGTTTGAGTCAATTGTCAGTGCCACTGGCATTGTATTTAGCATAATTTTGTATGCATTTTTCATGCAAACCAAAATGTGGCATAAAGTGATTATTAAACAGGAATTATACTCTGAATGTTACAAAATATTATGGACATTTTGCCAATTGTCTCAATACATAAAATACCTTCTCTAACTCGTCTGCTTCTCTTGATCTGCATCTCCTTTGTGATTGGTGTAGATTTTATCTATAAGGGATCCTGGCTCTTACCTGGATTGACCTCATTAGTGTGCTTCAAAAAGAGTAAGTGATGTATGTGCTGCTGAATGGAATCACAAGTTACACTCCAAACCAAATGTTTCCTGTTTTCTGAGCCTGGGTCACTGAGTGCGAGCGCACGCGCGCGCACGCACACACACACACACACACACACACACACACACACACACACACACACACACACACACACACACACACACACACACACACACACACATAACCCATTACTGCTGAGCACGCGCGCGCACGCACACACACACACACACACACACACACACACACACACACACACACACACACACACACACACACACACACACACACACACACACACACACACACACACACCATAACCCATTACTGCTGAGCATAGTCAAGCATTCAGCCTCCAGCTGCTGCATGTAAACATCATTACTTATTTATAACAGCCCAAAATAATCTCTTATCCTGATTATTAGAAAACCAAATAAAATGCACTATTTACTGTTGGCTTTCAGCATGTGATTGAGCTTAGTTTCTATGGTAATTTTCAGAATATCCCTTTTATTAGTGTGAGATGAAGTGTGCATATAAACAGCTTTTTGAATAAGTTCTCATAAGCAATTATCCAGAATACCTTTTTATCACGTTTTTTTGCCGGATTGTTGTCCAACATACCTTATAGCTTAGTTCAGCTCGGGCCCAGCACCACGAGGGGGCGCCAGGGGGCTTTGCACCCTCAGTTCAATTTTGTGCCCCCTCACTTAACTCATTGAGTGCCAGCCACTTTTGGAAAACGGATGCTCCCAGTGCCAGCCCTTTCAGAGCGTTTTCAGTGATTTCTCGAGGCCCACAGAATATTGTGTGATATTACTATGTAAACACCGAACACGCCCAAAGAACGATGAGACTCTATTGTATCATCAGCAAAAAAAAGTTTATTGATATCATTTTCCGTTCTTTAGTTATCAGCCGGAGAAGATTGATTTACTGCTGGTGGGCATCAGATATTCTAGCTTGTGTTCGTAAATCTGTCCATCGAGCCTGCTGTCTGGGTCGGTACGTGTTGTATGCTGCCCTGCGTGCCCCACCCCCCTCAACTGCACACTCCTCCGTGGGAGTGTCTCTGGTGGCTCTCTGCTGCGTTTGCTCTGCACTGAAAAGTGCGCTACGCCCAGCTTTTTCACAGCGTTCCGTCGTTTTTGTCGCCGGCTTCCAGCTGAGAATAATGTAACTTTTCAGAAAGACGCTGGTGTCGGCAACTAATCATGTGGAGGGGCTATCGCAGCGGAGACGGAGGGGGTCAATTGTGGCAGCAGATTGGCTGCTGTTCACAGGCACAGCTAACGTTATGCTTCATGCATATCGATGCATACCAATGCGGTTTCCGTTTCCCCATGACTTCTTCTCTGTTTTTTCCTCAACTTTCTCTAATCTGGAGAGCACTGTCGCCACCTAATGGGTCCGTAAAATACTTTATACACATTCAACATGCCCCAATTTTTTACAGGAGATGCATCAGGCTTTGATCCACATCCCACCGTCAAAAAACGCAATTTACGACTTTAGTCGTCATTGGCACTCTACGTTACTATTTGAATTGACGACTATAGTCGTCATTGGCACTCAATGAGTTAAAAAATAATAATAATCCGCCCCCTCCCCAGTTATAACCGCCCCTAAGTCATTTCATCCTGGTGCCGGCCCTGGTTCAGCTGAAACTTGTTCTAAATGCAGATAAGACCAAACTTATGGTTGTTTACCAACTCTAGAAATAGGCCACAAAATATATATCCGTTCAGTGGTCACTCTTGAGGGAAGTGAAATAGAGGTTGTCAACTCTTATAAATATGGGTATTTTCTGATTAATGACTCCCTCAGTTTTAAGCCACTTCTGCAGTACCTGGTGAAAAAGCTCAGGCTAAAATTTACATTTCCAAAATAAGTTGTTTTTATTTTAATGTAAAAAAGTGACTAGTTGTCGCTAACACCTTACATGCACCTCTGAGATTCATTAGAAATGGTAAAGCTGACTCACCACTGTGAGTTATAATCTCAGGTAGGATGGCCTGCTCTGGCCACCTGTAGGCTCTGTCATTGGTACACTTTTATATATAAGGCAATTCTTGGTCTACTCCCAGCCCTATGTCTTTATCATGCAGAAAAGTGCTGGACAATACTCTTTGTGTTCTCAGGATTATCTTATGCTTTCTGTCCCAAATGCCCGCACGGGAATTGGAAAAAGGGCTTTTATGTATTCTGCACCTTCGACATGGAATATGCTGCAGAATGACTTGAAATTTAATTAATTAATCTCACTAAATGTTTTAAAATCCAAAATGAGAGAATTAGAGGCTGATAGCCATGATAGCTAGGTTGCGTTTGTCTTTTTCTTTTGCTGAAGGGCATAATATACTGTGAGCTATCACAGTAATATCTTTGTGGGTGGGTGGGTCCTGTGGGGACAAGGATTATGTTTTGAGTGGATCTGCTTGTTTTCTTTCTTGTAGATGTTTGTGGTTGTTTGTTTTTCTTTTTTCTGTTTTGTATTTATTTTTTATAATAAATAATAATAATAAATTGATTAAAAAAAATTAGAGGTTGACCATGTGTTTTGTACTTTCACCATGTTTAGATAGCACATCCAACTTCTTTATAATCAAAGAGGGAAGGGGAATGCTGTTGTACACAATATGGGACCTTTAACTGATAACCGTGTGGTAATGCTCATTAATTGCTTCACTGCATTGAATGGCATTGAACACATGCTGAGGGGTCTACTCTGTACAGGATCTGTGCTTGTTTGTTTTTTAATGAAAAATACTTCTCCATCCCTCCTTCTATACTCACTATGCTATGTGCATTATCTGTAGGCTACTGTTATGTATTATTTATTTGTGATTATGTTACAGCATGTACTAATTACAGGGAAATGTGTATAACAGGATACACAAACATCTACATTTCCCACCAATTTGAAGTGCTTTAATGGTGTAGCCTTATTGATTGATTGATTGATTGATTGATTGATTGATTGATTGATTGATTGATTGATTGATTGATTGATTGATTGATTGATTTATTAAGTGGCTCCATGGGTTTGAATATTTCACTCAATATAAGCAGCTGTTGGAACGAGCAGGTACAGAATATGTATGCCATTGTGTATAGTACAACTAACTAACTTTACAATCTCAGGGGAAACTTGGGGTAGAAGTGGCTAACTAAGTAAGGTAAGTGACTTCTTGCAGTTTACTGACACGTGCTCACCCAACTGTGGCAGAATCGATCAGAACATTGATGAGAATTCAGATACAGAACTCCCATGAGGAATAACAGCTCATCAGCTATTCATCACAGTCGATAACAGTAAACTGGACATTGCTGATCAGAAACATTGATTGCCTTTACATGAGTAATTCCACCTTATTTAGATTACACACCGTTGGTTTCAGTATACATGCTACAGCATGCGCTGGGACGCGTCATCAGTGATGTTGACTGGGGTCGTGGGGTGTTTCGGGTCTGACAACATCATACACCCTCGCCCAGTAGACCCAGCCGAGGCCGATTACGACCCCGACCCGCGTCCCAAAAGCAGCCGCTCACGGATCAGCCTTCCTACTCTATCTGCAACGTTGCCCGCGGAAGGGTTGATCATGCCCAATCCGCTGCAATAGAGTTTCGTGCTACACCGCAGTATTGAAAGACCTTCGGTGCATGGAGGTCTAAGGCCCTGTGGGGTGATTCCAGGCCGGGCACCTCCTTCGTCTCACCAGAACCTCCTGTGGCAAAAGGCAATCCTACCATGCCGTACCATGGGCAGGGAGGATGCCTCAAGGAGCATTCAAACACAGTCACACACACAAAGACTGTAGTTTCAGTCCGTTCTCACTCCGAACTCACCTCAGAGCACCACTTTGTCAAGCACCTTTGGCATTTGATGTAACGCTCCTCGGAGCCCATAGCGTTTTATGGAATACAGCACGGGCCAACCGTTAAAAAGCCTCAGCTGTGGGTTCAGGCAAAGGTCAAGCATGCCCTCGGTCTCGTCGTCCAGAACGATTTGGGAAATACAGTAGTACCCCCCAGGGGACAGTAGTAGCACCCTGGTTTTGGGGCAGGGGTTCCCGACCTTTTTTTGCTTGTGCCCCCACTTTGACAAAAATCTAGGGACCCCCAACATTCAGATTTCGGTACATTGGTAATATCATCAGTGATATAATCAATGATGTCACATGCAACAGTATGCTGACTTTTTAGTTGTGACCAGCAATAGTCCAGACTCAAGCTCTATAAGTCACTCAGTTGGTTGGTTGTTTCCTCAGAATGCTGACTTTTTTCCCTCAGAATTCTGACTAAATATCAGAATTCCGACTTTAATCTTAGAAGTCTTCTGACTTTTTTCTGACATTAAACTCAGAATTCTAACTTTAATCTCGAATGGGGTCGCCACCCCAAGGTTGGGAACCACTTGTTTATGGGCTTGGGAAATAAGATCCCTGGGTCTTCCCTGAGGACCCTGAAGACCCCGGGGTCGTGATACTACCGTACTTCCCTACTGGTTCTGGACGGCGAGCCATTGACCTTTGCCTGAACCCACAGGTATGGAGTGCTGCATTCCATAAAACGCTCAAGGCTCCGCGGAGCGTTACGTAAAACGCAAAAGGCAGGTGACAAAGCAATAGTTGGTAGTTTTGTACTCCACAACTGGAGGGAAAAAATCAGCAAGAAACTTTCTCATCAAGTATCAGGCTACAGAGGAAATAAAACCCCTTTCTCTCCCTCTGGGTCATGCTAATCTCCTATCTTTATTATTTTAGCTCTAGCTCTGTGACTGTCCTGCTACACACACACAAACACAGACAAAATATTCCATAATTATGCCAGAGGAAATAGCTAACAGCGGATACACGGCTAAACGGCGCGGGCCCTCCCCAGGGTCCGGATTTTCGAGGGGTTTAATCAGTTAAATATGTGCGTGGCTACGTGGCTAATCTGCCGGTTAATCTCCCTGACACTTTTTATGGGATTGCACGCTGCAGCGAGGATTACCGCACTGCAGAACGCATCCTGATTTCCATAATCCTCCTCTTCTGATAAAACTCTGTTTGTCTCCCCGTTCTTTTGTCCGACTGTGAAACATTACCTATTTATTTAATTGTTTTTTGTATATTTGTTTTTACTCTGCAAAGGCATTATTCTAATCTTCATATTTAGACAAACTCAGTGTCTCACTCCCCAGTTGTTTGTGTTACTTTAAAAAAAAATCACATTACAGTTACCACCAAGGGATTACCCAAATGCAGTAATCTGTATTCTGATTATTTTCAGTTATTTTCAGTTTCACTTTGCCATAAAAGTAGAGATACGAAAAAGTGAAAAACATTTGCATTCAAATACAGATTTTCTTCTGTACCAGTTTATAAAGATGCAGAACACCTGCCACTATCTAACCAGCCTTTTACTTTGAAGTATTTGTAGCCAGATACTGAAAATAAAAAATGCCACCATCAGAGAAAACTGGCCCAGAGGGGGCAGTGATTATTATCATTTGAGGGTCTCATTTCTGAACATCTAAAAGGTCAAACTGATTCTGTATCAGTTTCAGGGTTGAACTGAATTGCATGACGTAATGCTTTTGAATGAAATAATCCTTGAATGCTTTTTACTTTTTGAGTCTTTCTCACCTATACTGTGTGGCCATTTTCCATCACAAAGTTATCCATGCCTGCATCGTTTGTTAACTGAAACTTTGGATTCTTTGAACTGATGAGGATATGTTGGTGTAATATTTGATTTGAATTTAATATTCGTAGACATCTTTGAACTGCACATCCCGTGTGGAACAACAGTTAAATTGGGTCAGAAAAGAGAAGACGTGATCAACTTTGCACTTAAAATCCAGTACTGAATAATTTGCATATAACCTGACAATTTATAATCCTAATCATGACGATGGTGATGATGACTAACAGTGAGTATAATCATGGTAACAACAGTGATGACGATGAACAGGCAAGTCTTGGATTCCGTCCACTTGAAAACAACATTCTATACGTTTGTGTGTGTACACACACACAGACACAAAGACACACAGACACACACACACACACGCACACACACACGCACACGCACACGCACACGCACACGCACAGTAGGCTACATGTGCATCTCTGCAACATATTTGCCTGTGTGATTTTTTTTTTTAATCTCTTGCTGTCGCTCTCCACTGGCCTCCATTTTCTGCTCCAAGGGTTCGGAGAATCCCCTCACATGATGGAGAGAAGCTATGATAAACTAGGCAGAAGAGAGCGGGAAGAGAAGGAGAGGGGAAGAGGAGGAGGAGAAGATAGGGGAGAGGAGAGAGAGATAGAGGAAGGAAGGATTGGAAAAGACAGGGGAAAGGCGGAGAGGAGAGGGGGGGTGTAGGGGTGAGGAGAGGCTGAGAATTAGAGAGCGAGAAAGAGCTTCCCATCACCAGAATAAAATAGTGGCATGTTAGGTGTTACATTTCTGCAAACCACAGATACGTTTAATCTTAACGATGTGAACCAAAAAACTGTTGTGTCAGGACCACTACAGTCAAAAATAAACTTTTATTACCATTATGCAAGATTTATATTTGGCGGTATGGCTCTGTTCAGAGCAGCAGCAAAGACCTCCCAGGTACAGAACAGAGCAAGCAACCATGACAACAGAAATTACATTGTTTAAGTCAGACACAGCATGTAAGGAGGAGCTGGGGTGGAGGTGGGTTGCAAACGGCTTGCAAAGAAAGCGGAAAAAATAAATGAAGCAACTTTAAATAGGGCGTCCTGTATATGAGACTTGCCAATTGAAAGCCTAGAAGGAAATCAGCTGATGTGGGCTGGGCGTGACCAGGGTGTACGTCCCAACTGTGAGTCACATTTAATGTTTTTGGTACTCAACGCTAACCCAAACCAGGAAAAGAGTTAAGCTTAGGGTTAACCTTAACTCTTTTCCAGCCATTGACGTTATCTAATGGCATTTCTGAAAGAAGGCTTCATGGCTCCATGGCAATCTGTGTTTTCACGGTCATATGATAGATGGGTCTGTTACTCACCTTCTGAAATAGGACAGTGCACTTCCAGAGTTACCAAGAAGCGACGGTGATGGTCCGCCAAAACCAGGAAGCAGAGGACAGCAGCAACACTCTCCCATCAGAATAAGCTCCATGCTTGCTGGACAAAGTGTTGGTACTGCAGCTGATAACACAGAATGACAGCAGGGCAGCCTGTCACTCAAACCTGAAGGGTTATTTCACCAGGCGCTGCAAACGTACACAAGGCACCTCTCCTCTTTAGTAATCCGGTTTGTGAGGTCTCACACTGTGACAAATTTCACCAGGTAGATTAGCTTCAGACACGGACAACCAGTCGCCCCCCGGCAAGATGTCCTCCCCTCTCCTGAGAGTGGGGTGAATCTGCCTCACCGCTGAGACCAGGGACATGTTTGCCCAGAAAGGCAAACCAAATCATGTTGGGCTGCACCCTCAGATACATTTGATTTGGTTCAGGGCCCGTGAACAGGACTATCATTTACAAAAAGGCATTTTTTCGATCCCAAGCTTTTTGTCAGACGGACGGACGTTTTCGATGAACACTATGTGTTGATAACTAACGAATGAAGCTAGAATAAAATGTACTTTTTTTAATGAAAGTAGAGGCTCTCTTCTTTCCTTTGGGATATTCAGTGTTTACACGTTCATAGAACAACATATTCTGTGGGTCTTGAAAGATTAGTGAAGATGATTAAAGACGCTGGTGGCTGGCCGCTGGCCGCTGGCAATAACTTTTTAAACACCGACAGTCATTGAGTTAACCCACACATTGTTTTAGTTCTCTAACCAAGGGTGCGTTCACATTGGGAACGATTGCTTTCGTTCTGTTCCGTGCCTGAGTACGATTGCCCCCCTCCCCTCTCCCCCGCTGGTCAGCTTTCACATTACAACATTTCTTCCGTGCTCGGGAACGGAACGGAACACTTGCAGAGTACACTTGGGTCATCAACTAGCCTACTCCTGGAGTGTATCCTCGCCCATGTGTTGTCTATGTGGTTCAGTACGGTTGGCGTTCACATTCGCAAGTGTTTCGTCCCCGGGCATCCCAATGCATTCCATAGAAGACCACCTTTTCAAGTGGACCCTGTCACAGTTCCCTGTTCCGCACCCTGGAACGCAACGTTCACACTCGTCAAACGTTCCGGACCTGGGGTCAATTTGTGTGCTCGTGTAACCGAGGTGAATCAGTGCGGAATCCTCGTGAGTCCCGAGTGGTAGCGAGTGGATTGGTTAAACTCACTCCCCAGTATAAAGGCATGTTAATCAGCTCCGCCAAGGGAGCTAGTTCTCTTGGTGGAGTGGTTAGTGTCTTTGACTCCCAAGCCGAAGATCGGTGCTTCGTACCCACCCCTGGACAAGCCCTTAACATGGGTTGCTGCAAGTACCACCTACACAACGCCGTTACACTCGGTTCCGCTGCCGGGTTGCCAGTGTGAAAGCACCCTTAGTTGCGCTTTTCAAACTAATGATGGAAACACAGACGCAGTGACGTTTTCAAATGAACCGACATTTTAAAATTTACGAAACGCTCCTCTGCTTGTTGAATTGTTGATAATAGCGTATTTTGGGTTCACAAACGTTTAGCTTCAGCGTATCCGTGCTTTGCGGAAACAGAACATGGCAGCATTTTCTTCTGGGTTGGGAA
>NC_139631.1:12123041-12125541 GCF_964638095.1 Poromitra crassiceps | reverse complement strand
AAGAATTTGGCCCACCCCCGCGTATGAACCTATGGTATGAACATAAGGTGAATAGGTTATGTGCGTAAGAGATGTGTGTGTATGTAAATGCTTGTGTGTATAAGGCTAGTGTAAATAGTTGCTTCCTAGAGTCTTTACCTGTCTACTGGGAACCAATGAGGTGAAAATAAGTGTTAACGGTATATGATATTTTGTAAAGCCAAATGTGTGTGTGTTTGTGTGAGATAATGTGCCAGGTGAGTCAGCGTGTGTGTGTGTGTGTGTGTGTGTGTGTCTCTCTCTCTCTCTCTCTCTCTCTCTCTCTCTCTCTATATATATATATATATATATCCTTCCTCCCCCTCTCTCATTAGCTATAATTACCATCCTAATGCTAAACACAAAGGGAGGCAGAAGGCGTTATCTATATGTGTGTATATATTCTTGTGTGTGTGTGTGTGTGTGTGTGTGTGTCCCATTTGTTCATGTACTGTATGTCCTTGTGCGTCTGTGTGTGCGTGTGCGTCTGTGTGTGTGTGTGTGTGTGTGTGTGTGTGTGTGTGTGTGTGTGTGTGTGCACACGCACACAGGGGCATGTCTACAGTTGCCGTGTGTGTGATTTGTTGTCCACATCATATCCATTAGCATCCCCCTGACCTGGAGCGGTTCCAGCCAATCAGATGTTAGTGTGTTGTCAGCAGGTGTCGTCAGCTCGCGGTGAGATTTATCAAAGTGACGGAGCGCACCGCGCAGCACCACACAGGCATTTATCACTCACACACACACACACACACACACACACACACACACACACACACACACACACACGCACATAAAACACACACAAGCACACACACGTACGCAGACACACACACACACGCACACACACACACACACACACACACACACACACATACACACACACACACACACACACACACACACACAGAAATGGACACACGCACACACACGCACGCACAAAGATACATTATACCCATCAGATCAACACTTTATTCAGGATACTGGAATTTGAGGGGGTGTATAGAAATCTAGTGACATAAATACACATCCCACATGTTATGGAGAGCTCACATTCAGTGCACTGGGGCACTGCAGGATATGCAATAGACACTGAACTGCACATTACAGTACTCTACATCCTAACTGTAAATGAGCACATGGTACAGGTGTCACATTACAGTACTCTACATCCTAACTGTAAATGAGTACATGGTACAGGTGTCACATTACAGTACTCTACATCCTAACTGTAAATGAGCACATGGTACAGGTGTCACATTACAGTACTCTACATCCTAACTGTAAATGAACACATGGTACGGGTGTCACATTACAGTACTCTACATCCTAACTGTAAATGAACACATGGTACGGGTGTCACATTACAGTACTCTACATCCTAACTGTAAATGAGCACATGGTACAGGTGTCACATTACAGTACTCTACATCCTAACTGTAAATGAGCACATGGTACAGGTGTCACATTACAGTACTCTACATCCTAACTGTAAATGAGCACATGGTACAGGTGTCACATTACAGTACTCTACATCCTAACTGTAAATGAGCACATGGTACAGGTGTCACATTACAGTACTCTACATCCTAACTGTAAATGAGCACATGGTACGGGTGTCACATTACAGTACTCTACATCCTAACTGTAAATGAGCACATGGTACAGGTGTCACATTACAGTACTCTACATCCTAACTGTAAATGATCACATGGTACAGGTGTCACATTACAGTACTCTACATCCTAACTGTAAATGATCACATGGTACAGGTGTCACATTACAGTACTCTACATCCTAACTGTAAATGAACACATGGTACGGGTGTCACATTACAGTACTCTACATCCTAACTGTAAATGAGCACATGGTACAGGTGTCACATTACAGTACTCTACATCCTAACTGTAAATGAACACATGGTACAGGTGTCACATTACAGTACTCTACATCCTAACTGTAAATGAACACATGGTACAGGTGTCACATTACAGTACTCTACATCCTAACTGTAAATGAGCACATGGTACAGGTGTCACATTACAGTACTCTACATCCTAACTGTAAATGAGCACATCGTACGGGTGTCACATTACAGTACTCTACATCCTAACTGTAAATGAACACATGGTACAGGTGTCACATTACAGTACTCTACATCCTAACTGTAAATGAACACATGGTACAGGTGTCACATTACAGTACTCTACATCCTAACTGTAAATGAACACATGGTACAGGTGTCACATTACAGTACTCTACATCCTAACTGTAAATGAGCACATGGTACGGGTGTCACATTACAGTACTCTACATCCTAACTGTAAATGAGCACATCGTACGAGTGTCACATTACAGTACTCTACATCCTAACTGTAAATGAGCACATGGTACGAGTGTCACATTACAGTACTCTACATCCTAACTGTAAATGAGCACATCGTACGAGTGTCACATTACAGTACTCTACATCCTAACTGTA
>NC_139631.1:12103041-12118041 GCF_964638095.1 Poromitra crassiceps | reverse complement strand
GTCATGGATTTTGATCTTATCCTCTGAAGCTAACCTGGTCGCGACCAGGTTAGCTTTGCAGCGTCAGTTGCCATGGTGATTGAAAGTTAACTTGCTTTGTAGTACGGCTAAACCAGGTTTAAACTCAAACTTACTCGGATAAGGCATTAAACTAGTTTCGTAGTACAGGCTACTGGTCTCCACTAACGTTAGTGAAAGTGTTGTTATGAATGATATTAAACAACAACACAACACGGACGAACCATTTTTGTCTTCTTTGTCTGTTTTTGTCTTCAACATGTCAGTTTGTGCCGTCCACCGCCATTATAATGTGTGGACCTCAGGGGTACCCGGAAGTAAATGTAAACATCCCGCTGATTTGGTCTATACAGCTTCAGACAGGAATACTGATCTCTGGTCTCAGGACTTGAACAAAATCCTGTTTAGAAACCGTCTGAATCTGTCAGGTCATGAAGTATGGCTTTTGAATCTTATCAAGTAAGACATTGTTGAGAGGAAAGGAGAGCGAGTCATCTCATGTTGGCCCAGCAGTGGTCAATTTGTGGTCACCACACAGCCCCATCTCCCCATCTCCCCCCCCCCCCCCCCACACCCCACCCCACCCCACCCCCAGGAGGTTCAAGTGTAGAAAACAGTCATGGACAATAAACTAGAAAAAACATGAGGCCATATGGCGGGAGGCAGGCCGGGCAGGAGGAACGGCGCTGCCACGCGGGTGTGGGATGTTTGCAGGTGTCAGGCCGGAGCCACAGTGATGGTTGCCGGACCTGGAACCGTGGCGGGAGCTGTCGTCCGGTGGAGCTGCTGTAGATTTCACCAAGTTGCGGACGTGTAGGTGTTGCAGCCGTGGTGGCTCCCACACAGACTGGGTCTGGCAGCCGGTCAGGGGGTCCGCAGCAGGTCCGCATGTCGCTGGCCGTGCAGAACTCACGTGGAGCTGTGAAAATGTACATGTAGGCCTTCTCGGTCGTGTGGAGATCATCGAGGCATAGTTGCAGCAGGGAGGCGGTCGCCTACTAGGTAGGCAAGATGAAAGGATGAGGCAGCTGCCGTTAGCATCTTGTTGGCTAGCGCGGTAGCCAGTGCTTGCTTGTCGAAAGCTAGCTCCGTGGCGACCATCAGTAGCATCGTGTCCATCATCTCAGCGTGTGCCCATACACCACAACCGGTAGCAACTCACGAGGATGTAGAGGTTGTGATCATTGACTGTATATCTCAGCTGTTGTGATCGGTGTCCAGGAGGGCTAGCATCGAGCAAGCTAGCAGTGGCGTGATGGCGGGAGAGCTAGCAAACTAAGTTAGCCGACACCACGAGCTAAACACGATTAAACACGATTTCAGACGGAAGCCCATCTTTATTGTCACACGGACACTACAACACATGCATGCGGCCACAACACACACTCATGCTGACGGTGGCCGGTGAAATATGTCCTCTGCATTTGACCCATCCAGGCTTGTCCTTTCCTCCAGGGGGCAGGCCAGGAGCAGTGGTCGCTTTTTCTTTCCAGCGCCCGGGGACCATCATTGGACCATCATTGGACCAACTTCAGATGTTGTCGTCACTGGTCGGATGACGATCTTCTGCATGTTTTTAGTGGGGGGTTATGTACGGAGGAACCCCCTAGGGGGTACGGGGAGAACATGCAAACTCCACACAGAAAGGCCCTTTCGACGAGATAGCCCACCTGGGCAGTAGGCACTGAAGATATGGGGGGGTCACAACTCCAGCGCCCACAGCGTCCCAGGCGAGAATCGAACCCAGTACCTTCTAGCTGTGAGGCGACAGCGCTTACCACTGCGCCACCGTACCCCTTGCTATGTAGCTGCATGCATCTTCTTCAGAGGGGAGAAAATGAACAGGCCACCACGCCCAAAACGGGGGCAAACAAAAACTCCCCCCCAATCCTGGCGTTCTCCTATGTCACGTGTTGCACACAAAGATCATATATACGGAAGATGAACACTCCAACTTACTTCCTTGACAGCTAGATCCACATTTTTCTTCTCGACAATTCTCAATGTCTTCCTTGTTTTACTCGGGAGTACAAAAAAATGTAATTGGCGATTTCTTACATTTGTTGTCTGCGCAGCCCACCACACAACAGCTTTTAGCTATGTTTAATTCAAGGAAAATGTCGCTGGTGTATGGAACTGAATGGAGAGCTTTCCCCCGTGATGACCGTGGCCTTTTTCATTCAGTATCTCTATTGTCCGAGTCATGTGACTGTCCAAACCTGCACTTGTGATTTCTGTTCGTTCCCACTAGAGTTTACTAGTTGTCAATTTGTGGTCACCACAACATTAAAAAATTATGTGGTTTATTTTCGATTTGCACTTCCTAGTAACTGCCCCACATATGAAACGGTGGAACCTAGCTGTCACACACACACACACACACACACACACACACACACACACACACACACACACACACACACACACACACACACACACACACACACACACACACACACACACACACACACACACACACACACGTACAACGTTCTCAGATTAATTTAATCAGGCTAATCTGTCAGCCTAAGACACATCATAAAACGGCCACTAATCCGTGGGCGGGCGGCTGTCCTTCTCGGTGCCAGCTGAGCGGTCGTTGAGATAAACCGTTTCTCATCAGGCTAAGAACTCAGACAGAGATCTGAACGCCTGTGGATCATCTCATGGTTTACTTCGAGACAGGGAGGGAGGGGAGGGGAGGGGGACAGCCTGACTGGGACATTTCCACTGGGACAGCCTGACCTTTAACCCCTTATCACACACATCCAAGGTTTGAAGTAACCCTGCTGAGTGTGTCGTTTCATGTGCTGCAAACTGACTGGAAAGTCATTCAAGACCAAGGCCAGCTGTGATATTGGAGCTGCTGCTGGTCTAAACTGTAAATTGAACCACTGAAAAATCAGATTTGAACAAAGTCTTCAGTAAAGATATTTGAACATTATCAATTATTTTCAGATTTCAATGTATGACACATCATTTGAAAGCTTACAATCTGCACTTTCCTCATCTGTAAACACGAGGGATCAGCCGAGCAGCATTTTGGTAAACAAACCACGTCACTGGGTGGCAACAGCAATGGAACCCTATGCTTTGGGAGGCTTGAGTGTCTGACTCTAGCCGGCTGACTCCGTTTACATTTTAAAAACTGCAACAGTTCACACAACTTTAACACTTAACACGACATGCATATATTATACATCAAACGTAACATAGTAACATACTAAACTATTTTATCCCCTTATCAGTAAATCTCCTAAACTCAGGTCATAAGCAGTGCTGAATGTACTTGAATGAATGTACTTGCTGTTATTGCACTAGCTGTGTATTATGTATGTCCAAGACAAGTTTCCCACCAGGGACAAATAAAGTACTCTTGAATCTTGAACCCTGCAGCTGGTTATCCTGACAGTATATTACAGTAGGGTGCTGCCCTCTTGCCTGTAGACAGGGAATAGCATTTACACAAGACCAACAGCTCAGATCTGTTCAGCTCTGTCCAACCAGAGTAGAATCAGATATCCAACAGTTTCTGCTAGCTAGACAGTCACAAACACACGCGCACACACACACACACACACACACACACACACACACACATCACAGCAGGCAGATTTACCAGACTTTGCTGAACGTTTGGTGTCTTACATGACGTTATCAAAACCAGACATGATAGACAATAGACTGTGTCTGTGCGTGTGTGTGTGTGTGTGTGTGCGTGTGTGCGTGTGTGTGTGTGTGTGTGTGTGTGCGCGTGTGGACAGTCTGCTGTCCCAGATGTCGTCATAGTGACCAGTGGTCCATTTATTTGACCCTTGATCCCTCCAGATGGTGACACCCCCTCTCCTCCCATAACCCCCAGTGACCCCTTCTGGGAAACAGTGCCAAGACTGTGTGTGTGTGTGTGTGTGTGTGTGTGTGTGTGTGTGTGTGTGCGTGCGTGCGTGCGCGCGTGCGCGCGCGTGCGTGCGTGCGTGCGTGCGTGCGTGTGTGTGTGTGTGTGTGTGTGTGTTTGGGGTAAGATTTGAAGGACTGACTGATGAGGTTTGAAGGATGTGTCAGTAGAGCTGACATTAATTTAAGCCTTAATCTTTTCTTTTAAATCAAATTAACTAAAGGTTCAATGGAGAAAGCCTGGAAGGTGAGATGGAATATATAGGCTACATACGTTTCACTTCCACACACTATCGTTTTGAATCTAGAGCTCTGCCAATCTATTTTAGAATGAAAACATCTGGAATGCCATAATACTTTGGCAAGGCTACACTGTTTTTGACATTTGGATTAGGGTTGAACCTACAGTACAGTATGTGGCTGTGAATAAATCAGGCAGCAACCACTATGACTGTGTTCTAATTACAGCATAAACACATACTGTATACAACAATGGCTGCTGAATATGTTTGTATGATTAAGCTACTTTTAAAAGCAGGAGTGCAGGGACCTGACCTGCCTCTCGTTAAAGACACATCTGTGAAACCGTTGCAACTTCACACAATATTAAAGGGAAATAACAGTCAATTCAAGAATTGATGTACTGTACCTGTATGTTATTCCTGACTTTCTCACCAAGCCTGAAAACACATCATTCAAACCTATGATTTCAGACTGAGCCACAAGATGCTTGCTTGAGTTGTTATATGTAAAAAAGCTATATTTTGTAGTGCTGCTGTCACTCGGAACCGAAAAATACACCATTATCAGCAGAAAATCCCCAGCATGAAATCACCTCTGCCATCTTTTCCGATTAGTTTTCTATTTCATTCCCTACGGAGCAGCTACAGATGTTACACCATGATGAGGTTCAATGCTCAGGTTTCTGGCTTTTAGAGAGAATTGTTAATTTTCATGAATATTAATTGGACAGAATTACTAAGAATTCTTGAATTGGGAGGTGCTTTAGCTTTTCGAGATCTACATACAGATGCAAAACCATTAACAGCAAATTGGACAGTGAAGAGGCAGCTGAAGAGAAACCTGCTCTCTCTCCTCTACACTAATATATTCATTACTGTCATTAACCTTCTTGCTACACAGTCCCCTTATCTAATTATCCCCCTGTTACCCACACACACACACACACACACACACACACACACACACACACACACACCATTCTCAGCTGCTCTACCCCCACCCACCCACCCCACATGTTGTTTGACAAATGAGTGGTCTCGCCTCATCAAGCACATGACAATGTAAACAGATGGGAGGTGGAGACAGGGACTCGTGCCAGCTCTAAACACACACACATACACACACACACACACACACACACATACACACACACACACACACACACACACACACACACACACACAGAGTGCAAAAACCCTAACATATGTTGCAGTTATTCATACAGCTATGCTCGGAGACACTCGCAGACGCTTGGGGAGTATGGCTGACAGGAGGGTCTTTTAGAGCGCCATCCATGGAGAAGTTATCTGATTTATTGATCTGACTCCTCCTTTGTGCCTTTTTTATTTTGTTTTTGTGGGATGGGGGGGGGGGGGGGGGGTGTAAGACAGACAGACAGACAGTCTAGATAGATAGATACATACATACATACATACATACAGTAGATAGATAGATAGATGGATAGATAGATACAGTAGTTAGATAGATAGATAGATAGATAGATAGATAGATAGATAGATAGATAGATAGATAGATAGATAGATAGATAGATAGATAGATAGATAGATAGCAGATTCTAACGTCTGTCTTCAGTATGTCTTCAGTATGTAGATGACTTCCTGGGAGGAGTCCCTGTTTAAAACTCTTTCTTCCTTTGAAAGTCTTCCATAATTCTCCGTGTCTATAGACAACTGATGCAATTCACTTGCAATGAATTGTGACATTTTGCGTAACATCAACAGTTCAGTCCTCTCGTTTCAGCGCTCTTTGTCCACCAACATGCTAGATAAGAGCTACATTTAGTTCCGAATAACACTCAGTTAAAAATGTACTTATATCATTATTTATTTCATTTTCTCATGATACAAATATGTTAAATAATAACTTACTATGCTCTGTCACATGCGATTGATCACTTTCAACTTTCAACTTATTCACACTGTTCTTCAATTCAACATATTATTGACATACCTCACTTTTAAAATGTATTTACAAACTCTACTTCACTTTGAAACATATTCACATACTCTAATTCACTTTCAAATCTGTGTTGCTTCGCTCATGATTGCACCCTTGCACAGAATTATATCTTTGCTTTGGCAGTCTCTGTTTAGGCACAACACATACGTGAAATACATGGAAGAGAATGATGCAAATATGTGGAATAGTATAATGAAAAATGAACATGACTCAGAAATCCATAAAATGAGGAACAAACAAAGACATCAAGCTATGGCTCACATGCACTCCTCATAACATCACCTTACTGTAATATACGTACCTGCACACAAAAACTCAGCTTTGCTTGAGATTCTTTGGAAAGTATTTTTTTCTCTTTTGAACTGATTCTCCACTGCATATCAGTGTTTGGCGCCTACACATGATCTGCGGTAAAAGAGCTCTGCGCCCGCTGTCCCGTTGTTTTCCTATGGGGGGCAGAGCGGGACTTCTCGACTAGGCGGCAGCGCTACTTTTGCTCTGCGCTCAAAGTTCAAGACATCTCAACGCTGACCTTTCATGAGCGCGCAACCAATCAGAGGAGAAGAAGACAGCCACTGTATGTGACGTATGCCTGCGCTGCAGCTGCTCGCCTCTTGTCCTGCAGAGTTGCACTCCGCCCACTAGATCGCTCTACCTCGCGCTGAGAAAAGTGCCCCGATTTTCTACTTCACTGAAGCGGGCACATTTTTAAAGCTAGAGTGAAGATGATGATATCATATGAAACTATAAGATCAAGGCATCCATTGGTACCAACCATGTCATGCTAGTTTGTGGGGAAGGGGGCTAAAATAACTCTCCAGTTAGGCTAAATCTTTGCGAGGGAAAAACAGTTACCATGGTCAAAATACATGAAACCGGAATTGCCCCCCCCTTTTTTTAATAACCTTGTATATTTTAATGATGTATGCCCCCCCCCCTCCTTTTTTTTAAATAACATTGGATATTAATGATATATTGACGCCGAACTGGAAATGTTCCCGATTTTCATTTCAGAAATCTGGTCACCTTATATCAGTGGATATGTTTATCCAGTATGTCACTGGTGTGCTGACATATTTATCCAAGTATATATTGTTTTTGTTGTTGACAATGCTGATGCCGATTGTTCTCATTGTTGCCGTACTTCTACAGAGTTCATCTCTTCTCAAACATCTACTAGTTTGCAGGTACAGAGGTCATGTTTCTTCATGTGTTTTTCCTTATCCCACTTGTAGTCCACTCCAGCGAGTCTGATCAAGTGCAACAAGTGACGTTTGGTTTACTCTTGGTGGCCGAGAGGTTGGTCACCGAGCGATAGCTGTCATCAAATTGGACATTCTTTGTAACTTGTCTGTTGGGCGGGAAGGGGGGGGGGGGCGGTCAGGTTGAAAGAGAGAAGGATGGAGGAGAAAAGGAGAGGAAAACAGATTTTAGAGTGTGTTAGTTTATCTTTGTTTGACAGACAGCTGTCACTCAGACAGGTCGTGCTCACTGTTGAGCCTTGTTAAAGCTGATAGGGATCAGCTGGGCACACGCTGTAAGGTTTGAGCGTTTGAGCGCATGTGTTTTCTGTCACCTCTTATTTTCTGCCCTTCTGTTTGGAAAGCTTTAGATCTAGCAGCTACTCCCTGTTTTCTATTGATTTGGGATTCCTGTTAGTCTATTTATGGACTAATAGCCTATACTGTAGGAGTCCACTTTCAGTTGGACACACCAGTGGGTGTTTTTATCAGACCCATTTGAACCTGACCCCCCCCCCCCCCTCCCTTTGGAGCAACTCCTTGGTTTGTTTTTGTGCTACAGTACAGGGATGTAGCAATCTTTTACACACCAGAGGGCAGTAAAGGTTAAGATTATGACTGAGAGCTTGGCTATGTACTGTACAGTATATTCTGTTCACATATCAGGTTTGGGATACAGATTTATTTCTCTTTAAAATAACTAAAACAAATATAAGCTACACCTCCACTTCATGACTGATGGTAATGACTTGTAAAGGATCATTTGCTGCTAGCCCGCAAACACAAGCCACAATTTAGCAAGCTCATAAGATTTGCATTGCTGCTTTCATTTTGCAAATTCAGTTGATTGAATAGTTGCCAACCTTCACAGTATCTCACCTGGCCAGGTGCAGCACGGCCTCCAGAACATTGGAGCCATCTTTAGCACTGGTTTCACAGAACAGAGCGTTGTATGTCTGTTAAGGGAAAAACAGTCATCATCATCATCCAAACTGCCGAGCCAATCCTTGTCTGACTCAGGTGCTATAACCAAACGTGTGTGTGTGTGTGTGTGTGTGTGTGTGTGTGTGTGTGTGTGTGTGTGTGTGTGTGTGTGCGTGTGCATGTGCGTGCGTGCGCGTGTGTGTGTGTGTGTGTGTGTGTGTGTGTGTGTGTGTGTGTATGGAGTCTCACCATAGCAAGCTTTTCTCCATAGCTGGTAGGGACACAGCCTGTTACCTCCTGTCTGAGGTCACTCTTATTAGCCACCAGCATGATGGGAATATCACCACGGCCCAAATCCTGACAGAACAAAAATAATAATATTGAACTAAGTATTTCAAGGTATCTATTAATTAATTCGTATCTATTAATCAAGGTATTATTATTATCTCCACTGGCATTCACATCATCATATGTGTTTGCAGAGTAAATCAAACGGACGATTATTATGATGATGATTATTTTTACATCAAGCACCACAGTGCACATCACAGTGTGTACATACATGCTGTATACAACATCAGACAACGCATCAAACAATACAGACAGAAATCAGATGTTCACACACATTTCATACAGCCTATAACAGCAGAACACATGAGCACATGCTGAACATCCAACACTTACGTATTTGCTGCATGTAAGAGACAGACACAAGGTTTGACATTCAGACATCAGATTAACAAAGTAACCGCGGTGGCCACTGTTTACATACAACGCCTTGTAGTAACAAACATGTTGTCAACTAGCCACGCAAGCTAGAGCTGCTTTACAGAGTCTACTCTGGTCAGTTCTGCTGAAACCTTGAGCTTTCTAACTAAATAGTTTGTAAATGATTTGAATACAAATATAACAGTTGCTGCTGCATCTGCTTGTCTGGAGGAGTAGTAACATAGCAAGTGTCTGTAGTAGAGCAGTGGTTCTCAAAGTGGGGTCCGGGGACCCCCGGGGGTCCTTGAGGGGGTTCCAAGGTGTCCCCAGCAAAAAGGATAATCATTTCTTTTCACTATAATTCCATCCATAAGTAACACAATGACAGAATGTATTGCCTATTATGGTCCTGGGGACTCAAATGGGAGTCCGTGGTCTAATTTGTGTCAGTTTAGGGGTCATTGTTATAAAACGTTGGAGGACCACTGAGTAGCGAATAGTAGTAAGTTACCTCAATCATGTCCACCCACTCTCGAACGTTGAGGAAGCTCTTCTCACAGGTGACATCGTACAACAGCAGCACGCCGTCCGCCCGGCGGAAATAAGACTTGGCAATGCTGCGGAACCTGGGATGGGTGGAGAACATGGCTCATGATCATCATCACAAGCAGCTTAACCCTGATTCTATTCAGGCAAGTTGGCAAACAACCCATTCTGAAATCTGAATTAGTATTGAATAGTGTCAGCCTGAGGGAGTGGAGGGAGGGTTGGATAAACATGTGTGCTCATGCATTGTTGTACATATCTACTATAGAAAAGGCAAAACACATATTCCCACTCTCTCCTAACTCTTGAGTTCCCCCAAACACACACCTCTCCTGTCCTGCAGTGTCCCATAGTTGTAGTACAGTGGCCTCTCCATCCACAATTAAAGTCTTCATCTGGAAATCCACACCTGCAGACGAAAGAGAAACATCACAGAGAAACATCACACTACAGAGACGACCTTCAACTTGAAACAAACACCAAAAGAGAGTTGACAGTTGACAGTTTATTTCAATTTCAAGCTAGTTATAAGTTATAACTTAAACCAATATGAAAAGGCGTGGGACAATTTCCGTTCCTGTGTGTATAATTAAATATAATTTTCATTGTATTGCAATTTTGCCTTTCCATGAAAATAAGTGGTTATACAGTTAGCCCTGAAAAATGCAGACACTCAGATTAACAGCACTTTTACCTCTGATTTCATGCTACCATGTGCAGGATTTACTCATCAGTTAGTCAAGTGAAAATGGTCAATCTTATTAACAATGTTTATCAATTAGTTGACAGATTTATGCATAATCTTTTTGGTCTAAATTTGATAGTTGACACTAGAGAGCAAGTGGGGGATGACATGCAATAACGGTTACCTAAAAATCCCCACCAGTGCTAACCAGAGTTAACTAATCAATGAGCAGAGAGAGTTAGCAGGTTAACCCACCCAGAGTAGCGCTGCAGTTTAATTTGAACTCGTTCTTGCAGAGGCGAAGCAGGAAACTGGACTTCCCCACAGCAGCGTCTCCGGCCAGAACGATCCTGTAGGCCTTCTCTGACGCCACACTGTCCACACTGTTCTTGTCCCTCCTCTGGAGGGGAAGAGACAAACGAGTTTACAATTTACATCTTCTGGTGCCTTAATAAATGTTAACGCATAGTACTAAATAATATATTTCAACAGTGACTGAGCTGTCTTCCTCAGCCTCGTCCTTCTCTCTGGTCTGGTATGTCTGTTACCTGAGCAGAGATAGCGGTGAGGGGTTTTCGTTTGATTTGAGCTGTGGAGTCTGGAGCTATGTGAAGGGACTCAGCGGGCTTCCAGTCCAAAATGGACCCGCTCTCCGAACCAAACGCCGACTCACCGTCCAGCGTCTCTGCCGGCTGTGGTACAGACACACAGTAGAGAACATTCAAGTGAAACAGAATTCATGTGTTATTACTGAGACCGCAAGACATTACGAAAGACATTTCAGGCTGTAGCTGTGAACATACCTCTGCCAAAGTAGAAACTAGTGTCCCCGTTGCATGAAACATCTTATCCTTATGTGTCTCACTTTTGTTTTATTTTTTAACATTTGATTTACGTAAAGATAATGATTTGTTTAGGAGCGGTGCACAAAGCTTCTACTTATACTGTACTTAAAGGACTACTCTGACTTTTGGGGGGATTTGTCTCCGGTAGATTGTTCAGTTTGGGACACATGCTGATAGTTTAGCACAGGGGTTCCCAACCTTTTTTGTGCCAACGACCGGTAGATACATGATAAAAAAGTTGCGGACCGGTTGTCAATTTTAATGGTTTTAGTTACATATATATTTACTCACCAGGTGGCGACAAAGGGTAAATAACAGCCTTTTGTGTTGTACTGTATGTAGCCTATACAGTATTTGGCCTCTATCTTCCCAAAAGCGCTAATTTTGTGTTTGCGCTCGTTTAACGCTGTGCGCAATGCAAATTGGGGGCCGACACAAGCGCATACCTGTGATAATTGTACTGGGCATTGGCTGCACCATGCCAAAGCAGGCGTTTCAGCGCTAAAATGTGGGACAGATGGCGTTACCCTATCGTCAGCAAGAGCTTTGAAAAGGACCTCTTACGTGCAAATACCTCTCTGCGCTGGGCGCTCTGCATGGAGATTACAGCTGCGCTCCCAGCGCAGAGAGGTATTTGTGGAGTGGAAAGTGGAATTCCTTTTGGATATGTCATTAAGCACAGCCTTGCCACGCCAAGACATCAAATTATGCTGCTAAAATTGGGTATTAGCAGATAATTCAGTGAGGCAATCAACTATAACTCACTGAGAAACTTTTATCACATCGCAAAGAGGGAAATTAATTGAGAAAACTTATAATGGACATAGGCTATTTACCTTCATAACCCGAATGGTCATTGGCACCACAGACAATCTGTCAATAAGCTCCCTCTGTCCTCGCACGAGTGAGTACACTCCATTATGCATGGAGAGAATTACAGCATATTGCATGCCTCGGCGAGGCAACCTTGCGCAAACAACCATTGCGAGACGGGAATCTGATTGGTTTTGATTGATGTAATGCCAGCCTTGCCTGGCCATGCCTGTGAATAATTCTGGTAGTTAAGACCGCCCAAATCCTGTTTGCGCAGGCATTTTGGGCGCAGATGATTGCCCGCCGAGAATTGCATCCCCAACATATTTCGGGGCTGTTTTAACTTAGAAATCAGGGAGGTCACGTCTACCAGACAATTATTTCACTTTGAAACAGTTACATTTCTGTATAAATCATTACAAGTAGCTCCCGTAAGGTGGGGATGTTTTTTTTTGCTGCTCGGCGGGGGAGCAAAACTCGGCAGAACACCTGGCAGACGGCGCAAGGCAGAATGCTATCGTCCGTGCCTTAAGGCACGCGCAAACAGTGCGCAAAGCGCTGTTTAGGGATAGCGCCTGTCGGAAGATCGAGGCCTTTATGTTTTTGTTTGAACTACAAACATAAATAAATGTCAACTTGAAACTATGTTTCAACTACCACACACAGCCTATAATATTATAGCCTATGTTTATTATTATTATTTTTTTTGTGGACCGGCTCGCGGCCCGGTATCAAATGCGTTGCGGCCCCGTACCGGTCCGCGGCCCGGTGGTTGGGGACCACTGGTTTAGCACACAGTAAAGCAATTGTGCTACTTCTTGGTTCTTTGGTTACTAGCTAAGCAAGCAAGCAGCTAGGCAAATTATCATATTATACTACAAACCCATGTTTTCTCTCTGCTATTGGTACACATCACATTTGTAAAAGTATTTTGTATTTAAATATGCAAATTATATTTGTATTTATTACAGAGGGTTCCAGGGGGTCCACAGCAAATGTATGAATTTTTTATCTTCACCGTTATTTCATTTACAATAAGTTAAGGCACTTGGAGAATGTACAGTAGAAGAATGACTGTTTGATCATAGTTTCACTGTTATCTCTCTACCTACAATACAGAGTCATAGAGTTCTGGACAAAATCATATCTAACAATAAAAAAAAATCTCGGATTTGGGTTTGAGAGACAAAATCTTATCAAATGGGGGTCCATGGCTCTTATGCAGGGGTTTTCAAAGACTGAAGCTGCGTTCCGATCGGCTAGTAGCTCCAAGCATGTGGACTGCACAGGGTATTCAGCCATGTTAAGTAAAATGGCTGAATACTCTGTGCAGTCCACTTCGCTTGGAGCTATTAGCCGATCGGAACGCAGCATCAGACTGTGGGCTTTCCCTCAGACAAAGCTTGGACAAAGCCCCCATTTTTTCAACTTCCCTTCACTGAGCCTCCCCTGAAACTGTTTGGAGCCCCCTCTGGAGCCTCCCCTGAAACTGTTTGGAGCCCCCCTGGGAAGGCCCACCTCCCACTTTGAAAAACCCTGTCTAATGTGCACTAAATTAGGTCCTTGATATGAAAAAGGTTGAGAATCACTGCATTATTAGAGTGTGTGCTTGTCTGCTTGAAGTGTCTTACCTCAGAGTCAGAGTTTTCTTCCTTCATGCTATCATTCATCATGTTCTTAATCTCCACTTTCTCTTTCCTATTTTCCTCTGCTTCTGCCTCTTCTTCTTCTTCTTCTTCTTCTTCGTCTTCATCTTCTTCTTCCAGACCCTTGTTCTCGGGCTCAGAGTCGTAGCCTCCGTGTGAGCTTCTGAGCGTGGACAGGCCGCTGTCCATGTAGGTCTCAGGCAGGCTGTCCTCCTCGCACTCACTGCTGTCCCTCCGCCTCAGGCCCGGGTCACACATGGCCAAGGCCAGGGTGTCACGGCTGGGTCTGCGAGCAAACAGCTGCTCCTCGTCCAGACGCTGGTAGAACCTGCTGGGAGAACGAGGAGAGGCGATAAACTAACATGCAAAAGCAGGAAAAGCGGGAAAACGGTCATGAGGCAGCCAAGTCAGGAGTAGGGTTGGGTACCGAAACCCGGTACCACTATGGTACCGGTACCTTTACGACTGGTACTAGGCGTACTGAATTGCCACACAGATTTAGGTGCCTCATTCAGGTGCCATGCCCGAGCTTCTGAGTGAAATATCGCCCTCCCGTGCTCCGAAACCAGCGCTGCACGCACATTCACTAATATCACTCTTTAAAATAAAATAATCCACTTTAAAATTTAAAAAGTATCAGTTCAGGCACCATTTAGGCACCGGTACCATTTAAAAAGTATCGTTTTATCACCGGTATCGGAAAAATACGAAACAATACCCATCCTTTAGTCAGGAGTAAAAAATAACATCCTGGACATATTATTTACTAACTTCACCAAGAATGTTGGATGTTTTTGACAAACATTATTGTCTTTGCGAAGACAATATGTCGGTTAAGGGGGTGAGTTCAACAAATATTATTCTACAATGAAAAACTGAATTCTTTTTTTCAAAGGTGCCAATTGGCTCAATTGTTTTTCTGAGCGAGAACAAGCCATTGGCTAGAGCAACACCAGAGTCTGAACCACTGGACAAAATGTGAAGAGTGGGCGGGACACGGTTCAGGAGTCTGAGACGCCTCCCATTCACAAAGACAAAACTTGCTCCTAATAACACAACACATTGTCCCAAAACAAAACAGGCTGCGGTGACCCGTGGCCCAGTTTAGTGCATCAACTTGGACAGCACCTTATATAAATACCTCAAAGAACATTCAACATTTACCTTACAACTGTGAATACACAATCATGTGTTCAGGGACAAATCTGTCTGGTAATGTGTGTTACTATGTACTTATGCAAAATCCCATTTACAGTGGTGGTGCTAACCGCCCAAACCTGATAAGCCTGGTTTAGATATTTAATCATCATAAATAAAAAATTTCTTCACGAGGATATAATTAGTATTTAGTACTTAATGTACAACCTCATACAATTTCCTGAGCTGTCAATTGCCAACACTTGACTGTGATAATAGTATTTTTTCTCTGCTCTGTGATCACTTTTTCAACATGCAAT
>NC_139631.1:12078041-12100541 GCF_964638095.1 Poromitra crassiceps | reverse complement strand
TTGATCGGTTATCTCCGTCTTCAGCGAGTCCATCTCACTCTGCAGACAGGCAACTTTGGTCTGGGACCTCATCACCTCCTGTTTTAACCGCTGGTTCTCCTGGAGACGGAGAGAGAGGCACAGATGGTGAGAGAAAGGAGGATGTAAAAGGATTCAGAAGCCACATGAAAAATTTGAGTTCTGAGTTTAATTTCATGATTTTGAGAATAAAGTCAGAATTCTGAGATCTGGGTCAGAATAAGGTCAGAATGCAGAATTCCCACATTATTCTCAGAATTCTGACTTATGCTGAGAATTCTGACTTTGATCCCAGAATTCTGAAGAATTCTGAAATTACCGTAATCTCAGAACTCAAATACATTTTTCAGGTGTGACCCTAATAGTGACAAGCTGAAAAGCGAATTAATCTGATTTTGCAGTTGTTGCAATTTGTAGGTCCCCAAAACAATTCACTGATATTACAAAAGGTAGATCTAAACTCACCAGTGTCAGTTGGTTAATCCTCTTCTTCAAAGACGGGCTCTCGTCATTCATGGTGATGTTCTTGTACTTCTCCTCTATCTGATGAGGTAATGGACAGTTTCCACACTCAGTCAGTCCTTCTCTCGAAGATAGATACTTAGATCACCGGTGACTATGCTTACTTCTACAAATGGATGATGAAGCATGGACCCAAAACACTGCTTATGGCACCGCTTATACAAAGGCAAGCCACACAAAAGACCGAGATGAATGGCGTCAGATCATCAGAGCCTTAGGCCTTGGCCACACTGATCCGTGGTGTCTGTCCGTGTGCGTTCATTTCTCTGTTCACTTCCATTCATTTTCAATGACAGCTGTCCGACTGTCCGTGGAGCACTCAGAAGCGTACTTATCCAGAAAATTTGCATACGTTTTGATGGACAGAAAGTTGAAGAAGGATGAACTTTTTCTGGATGGACGTATCGGATGGTCGGATAGTCACTGTCCGTTTAGCCAATCAGAGTCGAGGTCTCGAGAGGAGGCGTTCCGAGATTTGTTTCAACTTTTCAAAGAAGATGGCGGCCGAGGCGGTGAAGGAGGCTAATTAATAACGTACTCGCTTGATTTTACACAGCAGAGCCGAAATTGTAACATAGCAACGTTGGTTCACAAACGTTGCTATTTTACAATTTTTTTGGAGATCGGGTTGCAGTCAGACAAAGAGGAGTGCACAGACACTCCCCCAGCCACAGCCACACAGTCACACACAGACCCTCATGTGACGTTACGTTAGTCTGCCAGTCATACTCATGTCATGACATGTAGCTTTCCGACACATCTGCCTGTTAAAACAATGCATCGGACAGACATCTGTCCGTTCAATAATTCTGTCCATTTTCTGACGGATCAGTGTGGCCAAGGCCTTATGTCCCAATTGGGAAGAAGAAGACTGAGTAAGTAAGTCTACAAAGCCACAAACATCAGAGTCACTTTGAAGTTTCAATGGACAATAGTAAGGCTGTTTAGTCTGGTTGACACAATTTTATGTGTTAATTAAATTTTATGTTAATTTAGAAAAAGAGTAAATTAGTGACAATCGGGCTTGTTATGCTATTCAGCAAATACTTTAGTTTTCCACACACACACCCCTTTTAACAGACAGTGTTTGTGTGCATATTGAAATGGGTCAAGTGCAGGCTCTTAACCGGCAGTGCACCCTTACTGGGACAGTACAATAGTGCTTTTGTGTCTTTTGAACTGTTTAAGCCACACATCACTACTTTCAGATGAAAATCCTGAATCCGTAAAAAGTATATTCAAGAATAAAGTTAAATATTCTCATCTTCAAACTGAATCTGATCTTAAAGGATTTAATTGGGTGCCATTGTTCCCATGGTTCATGATATTTACTCTTACAAGTGTATACTGTACAAAGGGAAATAATTTGCCTGGGTCCAGACCTTCGAGTTGAGTTTTAGAAGATGGCAATGGAGTGTAATCAGTTGACAATTCAGTCTGATATCAGGCTAGGCATTAATAACATTTAATTCAAGTTTGAAAATAAAATAAAAACTGCAGAATTGCACAAGCTTTAGAGGGTATTCAATTTTCTCTAAATCTACTAAAAAAGGCAACTGATTTATAATGGTGTTGGTGCTATTGGAATTTATTCAATACAACTTCTGAACAAAAAAGCAGTACAATGTACATAAATGATAGAGCGTACTGATTGTAAGTGTGACTAAGGGAGTTTGTGTTGATCTTTGCACGATGCCCTATGGGGAAGCTGCAGCTGTCGCACAGCAGCACAGTGAGAGAGATACAATAAAACACTCACCAACTGCATCCTCTGTATCTTACACTGCAGCTCACACACTTCAGTTACCAACTGCTCTCTGTATCTTACACTGCAGCTCACACACTTCAGTTACCAACTGCATCCTCTGTATCTTACACTGCAGCTCACACACTTCAGTTACCAACTGCCTCCTCTGTATCTTACACTGCAGCTCACACACTTCAGTTAAACACTCACCAACTGCATCCTCTGTATCTTACACTGCAGCTCACACACTTCAGTTTCAGAACGTCGCCGCAACTCATTCAGTGACGCCTCCGCTCGCTTGGTCTCCTACAGTAAACACACACACACACACACACGCACACACACGCACAAACGCACGCACACGCACACACACACACACACACGCGCACACACACACACACACACACACACACACACACACACACACACACACACATACACACAAAAGCAGCAACAGTTAGATTTGAAAAGTTTCATGAAGTTGGCAACAGTTTTCAAAAAATAGTATTCACAGGTACAGTACATTATGAATTGAATAACATTATATGGTATTTTTCATAGAAGGGCCTTGAATTCTATGCATTTCTGTGATATAGAAAATAATTTGTATCAGGAATCATATGCTGAAAAATGTGTGTGTGTGTGTGTGTGTGTGTGTGTGTGTGTGTGTGTGTGTGTGTGTGTGTGTGTGTGTGTGTGTGTGTGTGTGTGTGTGTGTGTGTGTGTGTGTGTGCGCGTGCGCGTGTGCGTGTGCGTGTGCGTGTGCGTGTGCGTGTGCGTGTGTGTGTGTGTGTGTAGGACCTTTATGGAGATAATAATGTAGCTAGCATATACTTTGTAGTTGTGGAAACATAATCACACATCTGTATCAACACATTTGTTGTTGTAGAAAATAGTCACAAATGACACACACACACACACACACACACACACACACACACACACACACACACACACACACACACACACACACACACACACACACACACACACACACACACATTCACTCACAGTGAATTTGAAGTCACAGAGAAATATGCTTTAGGAGTTGCATACTTATAGATTTTTTTTCCCTCTCCCACAAACACAACACAACAGTTACACCTTGCCAGCGTATAAGTATTATAAGTACTATTTTTGGGCAGGTTTTGAGCCAAGGGTGGAGACAGCTGGGGGGGTCGATGAGTATATATCATAAGTGTGTGTGCATATGTGTGTATGCATACACTACAGTGTGAGAGAAAGCAGGTGACTGTCCTCTAGTTGTGTGTGCTTTTCTCCAACAAAACAAACAGCAGCACCTGAGTTAGCTGAGTCAATGAAGTACACTTACATAAGTTTGAACATAGACACACGCAGGCTGATAAGACATGGTTTATGTTGCCGCACGGCACCGTTTCCCCAGGATTTGAAAACCACATCAGTTCAGGAACAAAGGACAAAGTTGAAATGAATAATAATTTAAATGAATCAGATGGTCTTATACCTACAAGAGTTCGTCCTTTTCTTATGTCTCTGAACCAGTTGTTGCCAATTTTCCATGAATGGAAAGCAAATGTAGTTATCGTCACTTATCTTTTTATACGCCGCCCCATGCAACTTGATCTGGTTAACCCAGATTCCAGGAAATGTCGCTCGACTTTTTCCAACAACTTCATGGAAATTCATGGAAAAGATTAAAGTCAAAGGCCAGTGCCACTGATGCATTAAAAAAACTAAAAAGTAACTGTAATAGAATCTAATGTAGCTCATGTTAAATCATTATAGGTTTTAGGACAACACAGAATGACAACGGGGTGCTCCTAAACTAGGTAAAAACAATTAAATAAATGCAATCTGGACCAAATAATATTTAATATATTTCCAAATCATTACATGGTTTCTTTTAGTCTGCTTAGATGCATGTTGTTGCCACATCCTGTACAGCAAGATGAGTGCCTGAAAGTCAAGATAATCATGTGAAGATTTTTAATTATTTTATGTTTGTTAACTTCTTTCTTAACCTGGTAAACTATCCGGCGATCACGCAAACTCACATTTGTTTCGTTCTGCGGGACCGTCTGGCCTCCAGCCGGTGGCGGCTGGCGGGCATTTTCAGAAGTGCACTAGCCAATCAGGGACCTGCTTCGTAGCTGACATCGTAACTGGCCAATCAGGGATGCCGCTGGAAAATCAGTAATGGCTGCTCCCGTGACTCTCCGGCTCGAGCAGTCACGTCAACGTTCGTCGAGTTTACACAGCCTTAAGTGCAGTTATTGCAGAAATAGGCTCAATAACAATTAAACGCCCACTGAATTGACTGTGAACTGCTTTGAGATCCGGATGGTTTTAACCATTGAGATATAATATATATAAGTCGATGGTTTTAACCAGGTTAAACGTATCTGACGTGATCTACATGTAAATTGCGCTGACGTGGCGAATCCCACCCATGACCCATGTGGCAATAAACAGGTTCAAATGAAAACAGTAATTTACAGTTAATATTTGTCCCAGGTAACAGTCAAATAATTTATGGAAACCACATTGATGGTGCTTCTAGGATCCATGTCATGGCCAGCAAACCTAGGTCACAGTACAGTAGTCTGACGTGTTACAGATCGTCTTCTCGTCCACACAGCACCTTTCCTTATCACTACAAGTGAAGCCTTATCATTTGACACACTGGAGGCTAAAAAATCACCCGCCTGTACAGTTGTCATGAAAAGTGAAATTAGATCGACCGAAACCGTTTTTAACATGGGGGTGAAGGGGGAATCTGGCCATTCGTGGAATTACAGTTTTTATAACTTTCGCATGGGCTCTGTCCCAATCTGGTCACCCAGAGAGTCTATCAGTCTGATGACTAATATGACTCTGGGACAGACGGCCAATATTTCAGGGTTTCTGCTGCAGAGTGGATGTCCGTGCCAAGACTTCCATGTGCCGTGGTCGCCGTTGTTACATTGTTACAGTCCAACTGACGTGAGAATGTTGTTGGAGCTGATTGATTGTAGGTGTTTTAGGTCCAGAGGACATTTCGGCTAATATTAATAATAAAATAAGTAAAGCCCAATTTATGCTTTGTCTGCTGACACTTTTGAAACGGTCGCCGACAGAAATGAGGACTTGAGTCGATACTTTCAAGTGTCGGCGAGCAGTGTCTGCTACCTGGTGAAATGTCTAGTGTCGCTGACTACGTCATAGTATCGCGCAAGTCTGATTGGCTATATAGACGGCACGCGCTTGACTTCCATGTTTTGGTTGGGGTCCACCCGCTAGTTTTCGCTCGATTGAAATGAATGAACGTGTCCCCGCTATTTTTATCAGCCTGTCTTTGATGTATGACTTCGTGAAAATCACAAAGAACGTCGTGACCAATTTCCCAGAGAGAGAGGAGGTGAGTTGTGTGGTTGTGTGCTGTTTATATGCGGCTGCAGCCAAGTACGTTACATCTTGCCTCCGAGGTGGTTTCACTGTGCATTTCGTTCCCTCTCTTCTCGGCTGTCTGCAGCTGCTTATAGCGTTCAAGTGTCACGTGACCGTTGAACCGAGGCGAACATCCTCTGAAGTATAAATGCAACACCATGAGCGACACTTTCTTTTTCGTCTGCGACCATGTGCTGAGCGACACTTTATAATAAGTATAAATTAAGCTTAAGGGTTAATGCGCGACGAGGTGTCCATTATCAGAAATTAATGTACGACGCGGAGGCGTGAACCGTCCGAGGCAAGCTTCCGCGAAGTACATTCATTTCTGATAATGGACACCTCGAAGTGCATTAACCCGCGTATACCATGGTCACTTGCCAAAGAAACAAAACAAGACCATTCATTTATATTTTCATGCGTTTTGCAAACAAAATCTAGTTTTCATAACCTTGGATATGAGTTGAGAAGCGGAGACAAAATAGTCCCCTCGAGATTTTCATAGGAGAAAATGGCCGCTGCCCGACAGAATTTCTAGCCCATAAACTACCTAGTAATCACTTGGCCAATTGTATGTAATGAAAATAAAGCAAACGGCAATGTCTAAGAATGCAACAACCTGTAACTGGCTGGTTTAAACTCGCATTCCAGGGAATTACGTTAACGTCTGCGGGTCTTATAAGACGTAAATGGCGCGAAGCTGGAGGAGACTGAAAACCATCTGAAGCTTTCAATGTTGGTGTCCAGGTTGTTTTGTACAAGGAAGTCTCTCAGTGTGTTGCTGTTATCTGCCCATTTTGTTGTTTTGTTTGTGTTGATCTAATCTATTTCCTCTTCGATTTGATTTGTATCGCTGATACAGACCGCGCGCGCTCTCCCAGAACGCCTGCTGGCTTGCAAGTTGTAAACAGAGGGTTTGACAGTTGACAGCTGAGAGCCCGGCTTCTGTCAGCTGACCAGAATGAAAATCAGAATTCTAAATAGCCGATATTTTAATAAACTGAGCACACAGGGGTAATCTAAATAGTTACTTTGACCGACTCAATTTTTTTCTAAACTTATAAAAGTGCCATATTAAGCGTTAACGGTGGTATAGGGTTCAGACGGCTCTGTCGTGATCCTGGCGCATTGAACGGTAAACAGACCATTTACATTATCACAAATTAATGGACACCCTGCAGCCAATCAGAATCGAGTATTCACCCAGAGTTACCATGGTATAATAGTCATGTTGTTAATGTGTGTTTTTGGAGTTTGGATTTTGTGTCTTTGTGTCTATGTTTATGGGTCGGTCCACATGACTGATTGATTGATTGATTGATTGATTGATTGATTGATTGATTGATTGATTAAAGTGTCATGCACTCATTGTGCCCAACCAAGACGGGTTTCCAAGACACACAATAAAATACAATAATACAGCATTAATAGATGTACAGTGGTACATTTAAATAAAAACAGGTTGCATGTCTGATGTTAGTCTGTATGCTCTGTGTGTGTGTGTGTGTGTGTGTGTGTGTGTGTGTGTGTGTGTGTGTGTGTGTGTGTGTGTGTGTGTGTGCGTGCGTGCGTGCGTGCGTGTATGCGTGCATTCATGCGTGCGTGTGTCACCTGCTGCCGTGTCTTTCTCTCAGCAGCATGAATGCGTTGGTCCATCTCCTCCTCCATCTCACTGAGTTGCATGGAGGCTTGGTCCTGCGCTCTGAAAAGCCACACAGCAGCATCTTCTCATCATACTGCAGAAGCCTGGTTGCTCTAAGTCTGCAATTTGTAACTGATAGCGGTGGGCATTGTAGGAGATGTTTCATGACTTTGGGACTGAGCCACATACTTGGACGGTGCATTGTAAAATGAGAGAGAGAGAGAGAGAGAGAGAGAGTGGTGGTGAGTGTGATGCTATACCGTTTGACAGCGAGGGCCAGGTTCTCCATCTCTGAGTTGTGCTGCTTGATCTCTTTGGTGAAGTTGGTGATGGTTCTCTCAAACTGAGGTACCAGTCTGGGCTCCGTCAGACTGATGTTCAGGTACAACGTGGCCGCCTGCTCCGTCCTGCAAGAAACCCATCAGAGTCAGCTCAGTGCCGCATACAGTACATGTGTGTGAACAGCAGTGTTTTCCCCTCACAAGGTTTGTGTTGTGGTAGGACCGATTTGGAGAATTTCCCACCAGCCTGTCAAATGCAGGTAACAACTGTCTGTGGCACTTAACTGTCAATTCTACCAGACATCTTGGAGATGAGATTCTCTTTTCTGTATAGAAACGAAGCTTTTCCAATGCTCTGACGCAGCACTGTCGTCAGCGCAGGACTTATGGCAAGCTGCTTTATTGGGTCAAAGGAAGTGAAATTGAAGCTTGATCGAAAAGAAAATAATATGCTAGGCGCTACATTCTTGGTACAGTAAGACTATTTAAAAGTCTAAAACTGCTGCAGGAGAGGAAACTCAAATGGGAGGTTGTTTAAGATCACGCTTCCCAAATCCACCTCCAAAGTAAGACTACCTACAGCGCACCGCACCGCACACACACACACACACACACACACACACACACACACACACACACACACACACACACACACACAGACACACGCACACACACACACACACACACACACACACACACACACACACACACACACACACACACGCACAGAATTGTGAAAAGCATTGTAAGCATTCTCCAAACCACTTAATATAGCATTTAATCTATGTAGGCTATGTGTGCTTATAGTTTGTTCCCTTTACGTATCTGTGAAGTCATGAACATGATTGTGCAGCGATAAGGTTTCTCTGTGTGACAGCAGAACAGTCAAAGTGGGTCATGCAGGTTTGCCGTCTGACAGGCTGACCAGGCTATAATTCTAAAGCATATAGACTCACTCTGCTGCCTGTCTGTCAGCATGGAGTGACAGTTAATTGCTGCAGCGTCATACTGAACAGTCAGTGTCACACATACATACACACATAGACACACACACACACACACACACACACACACACACACACACACACACACAGACACACACACAGACTAACATCAGACATATGCAAATGTAGACAGACCGATAAACAGACACAAAGACACAAAATGACACACACAAAGCACAAGTTGTATCATGAGAGAAAATGGAAGCTGCCATCACAAACTCAACATTAACTTAACTCTTTAACTCTAACCCTTGTGTGGTGTTTGGGTTTGCAGGGCCCCGTTTTCAATGACGTTTACTAAAAGAAAAATCACTCAATAATTTCTTTCCCCAACCTGATACTCATTGGCCTTGGCTCATTTTCTGTAAAGAACAAAATATCATATTTCCATTGAGTGCACACACTGGGCACCCCCCTACATTTATATTACATGGTGTTTGGGTCGACACTGGACCTGAAGCAGTAACAAGTGTGGGAATTGTAGGTCCAACTCTACCACCCGTTCTGCCACGGAGCTGCCTGCCAATGGACATTGCCTCGTATACATTCTTACGAGTTTTAAATTAGTGACACTCATGGTTCCAGGACTTTTCACAACTTACTCCTGAAGCATTTTGATCCAAGATGGCTCAATCCCTTTTAGGGATGAAACCATAACCAGTTTTAATGATAACCGTGATAAAATTCCTTATGATAACGGTACCTTTTGAAAAACATGGTAAAAAATACTGTCCATCATCAACCAAAGTTGGCAACCGTCTCCCAGATGCCGACGCGCAGCTTTGGAGACATGATTTCAGTGAGTGTATCAATCGTTTTTGGGTCTGAGTTTTCAATATACAACTTGGTGAAATGATTTCTGTGAGTGTATTAGTAGGGTGACAACGTATTATGGGACACTTTTACTATAGAGGGTATAGTTTCATGCCTGATGAGTGAAAATGAAAACTTTTTTGCTGAATCCTACCTGTGTATTGCATGCCCTCATTGGTGTGACATCACATAGGTGGGCGGGGCAAGCTTCAAACAGGAGGTTGCCCTGCAGCGCATGAGGTGAGGAAAATGACATAAGCTAGTTTTTGTCCAAAAAAGGGGTTTTGGGTCAGTTCACACAAAAGGGTGTGCCACGCCTACTTGGAATATGATGTAACCTTCATTCCACCTCAGATGGTTAGGTAACACCTTGAGTATTACAGAAATGTATCATGTGTTGGGCTATTTTTTTTTTAATTCATGGCAAGAAAGCTTCCACAAGGCAGAAATTCAAAAAGTGTCCCATAATACCCGAAAGTCACCCTACTTTTTGAACATTTTCGGCACATTTTAACAATAACCCCTGGCCTGGGGTCCTATAGCTAATAAATACAGTAGGCTAATCTATTGCAGCCTACATCATTATTTTGTCAACTAACACAATTTCCTTTTAGTCATCTTTACGCACACGTTCAATAGTTGTATCACCTGAGAAATGATACATCAGGCTATTTTAAATGTGAATGCATTCACCCATCTCTCCTACCACCACCGACCCTCCCTCCCTCACTGATCCACAGCGTGCAGGTGTCCTCTCACCTGGGGATGCACTTGGCCTGGTCCCCCAGTCTCCTCTGGAAGTCCTCCCAGGCGGCGGCGGACACGTCCCCTCCCGGCGCCAGCTGCATGTCCTCTCCGTAGCGGTCGTGGAAGCCGCTGATGAACTCCAGCAATGTGACTGTACCGTCGCTGTCCACGTCCAGCCGATCAAAGACCCTCCCGGCCTCGGCCGCGGAGACGTGCAGCTGCTCGCAGAGGATCAGAAACTCGTCTTTCTCTATCCGCCCCGAGTTGTCCAAGTCATAGGAGCGGAAGAGGGCGCTCAGTCGCTCCTGCTCCTCGGCGCTCATCCCCTTTTTTATGCTGGCTGGAAGAAAATTTAAGGCTCGGTAAACTGAACTACTCACTGATCACAGAGACTCGGTAAACTGAACTACTTCAGTGATCACACAGAGACTAAACCAGGGACTGTGGAAAGTCGTCTGATGTTGCCTATGCTGAATAGTGACACTTGTCCCCTTCCCACTAAAGAGCTTTTCGCAGCAGCTTCGCCTATAAACCAATAAGCTCGAGGCTATCATGCATTTCCAGTCAGCGGCGAGGAAATTCCTCAACGGAAGCCGGGTCAAGCCGATAGATATAGCCTACTAATAGTAATCCGATTTGGGCATATCGATTCGGTAAAAACAAACAAAAAACAACAACTCCTGCTTCTGTAGCCTACTACAGTAGTATGCCCAAGGTAGGCTGGTTTCTCAATTTTTGGGTGACTTGCATCCAGTGGTTAGGAAAAGAAGCTGCGTGCCGCACCGAGCCGATCCTTGTCTGACTCAGGTGCTATAACCAAACCAAACTGTGTGTCGTGTGTGTGTGTGTGTGTGTGTGTGTGTGTGTGTGTGTGTGTGTGTGTGTGTGTGTGTGTGTGTGTGTGTGTGTGTGTGTGTGTGTGTGTGTGTGCGTGTGCGTGACGTGTGTCCCTTAACAGGTGGCTAAACAAAAGATGTCTGGGAGCCCGGCCAAAGCGCGCAAGTTTACAGTAGGCAGAATTGCCTGTATGGGGTTGAATAAACTTTAAATCGTATAGCTAAATCTTAGACCGTATCATGAAACACTGCATCTCCTATTTCTACACTGGCAGTGTTGATTTTAACACTTTCAGAGAGCCAATTCATGTTTGCAATATCTTTAACTAATAACACTTGTGTCATTCATACATACAAACACATTACCTAAAGGCCAAAACAAATGAGCATTCAACTTTCAACAAAATTATTATTATTATTATTTTAAAATTTTTATTGTTTTAAAATGGGTGACATGATGTTACAGAGGGACTATGGACTAAGGCAGGGGTGTCAAACTCAATTCAATCTCCAGTCACATTATGGTTACTATCTAGCCTACAAGTTGTTATCACACAATTGCCTCTGATTCAATTATTATTGGTTTTCCTAGCTCTGACAGCAGAATTATAGGAAATATTTAATGGCAAACAGACAACTATTAGTAGCCTACACCTATTATAATTCATTTGAATTAGAATTGTATTGTGCAAATTGTATTCTTTGCTAGCTCTCGTGGGCCACATAAAATGAGGTGCCGGGCCGGATTTGGCCCTTGGTCTTGAGTGGTCGGTGTCTTTTTCAAGCTCCATATGCGTGCATTTTCTCAGCACATGTGTGAACACCATTATGTCAACCTGTATCACGACATGACAAAGTGATCAAGTGACATGTCATACACCCCGTTTACACCTGGTTTCTAAATGTGACCTGTATCCAGATAAGTATCTGGATACAGGTCGCATCTAAAAACCAGTTGTAAATGGGGTGATAAGGTGAGTTGTGTCAAATTAGCCCATAGTGATTTTTTGATTTATTTTTTATTAATTTAAAGGCCCATTTACATTTACAAGAAAACTATACAGATAACTATACACATGCATACAAGCCACACACATATTTAATTGGTAATTTTATTTGTAACAGATACAGTTTGTTTTATAACATAAGTCATACTGTTAGTCCTTGAGATCCAGCTAACCTCATTTATTCTTAAGATCACATAATTGTTGCCAGGTGTCATTGGTGAAAGTAAAAGTGTCATCGTTTTGCTTCTTGGTTGGATCATTGTGAAGAGGTTGATCAGTAGTGTGTGTTTTATTTCTGTTCAAACCAGATGGGCATACTAACTGACCTAATAAAGGTTCCATGCTGAAATCAATACACCAAGATCAATTAATATTATCTACAGTTATTAATTTAAACAGATCATATGCAGTCTTTCTGTGTGTGGAGTGTTCTTCTCTTTCTATCCAAATGTGCGTGAGTCAGGGCAGGGCAGCGGGTACACTTTGACAGACGAGTTGACTTCTCTGATCTCTCTCTCAGAGGGGATGTGGGCACAGCCGTATAGATGGAGCTCCTTCAACCTGGGGGGAGAGAGAGAGGGAGAGAGAAAGAGGGAGAAAGAGAAGGAGAAAGAGAGAGAGAGGATGACAGAAGGGAGAACAACCGACAACTGAAATTATGCACACTCTGTAACTCATGAGCTAATGGTAAAATACGATGTGCGTGTGCGTGCGTGCGTGCGTGTGTGAATGTGTGTGTGTGTGTGTGTGTGTGTACCTCTTGCAGCGCCTACAGAGTTTGAGGATGTTCTCTGGGTTGATGTGACAGAAACTCAGTTTGACTATATGGAGGTGTCCACTGCTGTAACTTGCCAGCAAAGTTACCCTGTAAAACACACAGACACACACACAGACACAGACACACACACACACACACACACACACACACACACACGGATGCACGCGCACCACATGGTATTGTACCATATCAAATCATATCATATCATATGTATCATATCTCACTGGGCCAGATAGTATTGTAACGTATCGGTGATACGCCAAAGAACGGAGAGTTGTAGTTGGTACAGGTTCTTTATTCACAGGCTTCTTTAGCTCCTAGCAGCTAGCTTCACACAGCTAGCTCCACACACAGCAACCATCTCAGCTCGCTCCATAGCTAGACTCACACCCGGCACAGCGGCCGCTGGTCCTATATACCCCGTTTCCCCTAGGAACACACCCACACACATTAGTTCCTAGCTACAATCCAGACACTTATGTTGCACATCACATTACAGGTAATACTTGGATTACCTGAAACGCTACATACTCCTCACCCAACATTTGTTAACGCCCACGTTAACACCCACAACCCACACATATCCCCCTGTACCAAAACACACCACCCCACAACATTTTGTATTCCCCCAATTTGTCTCTTATTATTTCAGCACACTTCTTAATTTTCGTTCCACCACCACCATTTGCATTTCTTTTCATTCCTTCCTCTTTTCCCATTCATTTAAATTCAACCCACATATCAATTCACATTCCCATTCCAATCATTTAGTTACTTCCCATTAGCACCCTTTTCCCCAACATTTTCACTTAACACAAGCCCCAACATTTACATCCCCTCTTTTCTCTTTACACACATTTCAATTTAACTCAACCCCATCATTTACCTTATTTTCTTTTTCCATTACCTTCATTTAAACCTCCATCATTTCCATCCCCCCTTTCCAAGCTTCTGTCCCACCTGAAGCACACTAGTCCCGCTCAACCCCCAGTGGGGTTAGTCCTCTGCAGTGTAACTCTTTTCGGTCCCCCCTTTGTGCCCCACAGACCTCACACTCCCTGCAGTATCTCCGCACGTCCTCCTTTTGTTTGCCCCAGTAGAAATGTCCACGGATGAGGCTGAGTGTCTCTTCGGGCCCACGATCACCGTATGGGCCCTCGTGCATCCACTTCAGTGCCAATTCTCGCAGGCAACCGGGTACCACCCACTGGGTCCCGCTTTTCCCGTGCCCCTTTCTCTCTAAAACCCCAGCTCCACCCAGTTGCAGGTCCGAAAACATGTTCCACAGTCCTTTCGTGGCACCGGAAAACATGTGAATCTCCTCCACAGGGGGCCGGCGTCCGGCCGCCACCCACGCATACACCGGACCGACATCCTCGTCCTCCGGTCTCCACTCGCGCCCGTCGACTCTCCAGCTGACCCTGGCGTCGTCCTCCCGGCCTCGCACTCGCTCGTTTTTCCGTCCCCCTCCTCCAGGGTTGAGGACAGCAGAGCGAACACCACCGGCGTCGATCTTCCCCTCGACTCTCCGCAGTGCAACGTTAGGGGGTGTATAGCGGTTAGGCTGGGCCGGTTCCCCCGGCGGTAACCCCTCTCGCTCACTCGGAGACACGAGCGTCGCTCTCCCGACTGTACATTACATTACATTACGTCATTTGGCAGACGCTTTTATCCAAAGCGACTTACAGTAACACACTTTTTGTCAGCAATAGAGCAATCAACTATGGAGCACAGTCTATGACAACTACAAATCCTGAAGGAACAGTGGTACGAGTTTTAGTTTAGGGTTTTTTTTTTTTTTTTTTTTTTTTTTTTTTTTTATATTAAATAAAGAGAGAGAAAGAAGAGAGAGAAAGAAGTTAGATCAAGATGGGCCCAGGTGGAGCCTGAAAAGGTAAGTCTTTAGTCTTTTCCGAAAGATCGGCAGTGATTCAGCAGTCCTGACCGAAGGTGGCAGCTCGTTCCACCATTGGGGTGCCAGGGAGGAGAAGAGTCGAGATCGGGATGAGCGACTTTTGAGCGCCCGTAGCGAAGGAGGAGCGAGGCGCCCTGCACTGGTAGAGGAGCGAAGGGAGCGGTGAGAGGTTTGGAACCTGACCATAGATTGCAGGTACAGGGGAGCTGACTGGTGTACTGCCCTGTAGGCCAGTACCAGTGTCTTGAATTTGATGCGAGCTGAGATGGGAAGCCAGTGGAGGTCCCGGAAGAGGGGAGTGACATGAGAGAATTTGGGTTGGTTGAATACCAGACGGGCTGCAGCGTTCTGAATGAGCTGAAGCGGTCGGATGTCGGTGGCAGGTAGGCCAGCCAGGAGCACGTTGCAGTAGTCCAGGCGAGGGACGATAAGTGACTGGACCAGGAGTTGAGTCGCTTCTCTTGTGAGGAAGGGACGGATTTTGCGGATGTTGTAGAGGGAGAATCTACAGGAGCGTGCTGTCGCAGCTATGTTGGCAGAGCAAGACAGCTGGTTGTCGAGGATCACCCCAAGGTTCTTAGCTGTTTGGGAGGGCAGTACAGTGGTGTTTTCGATGGAGATGGAGAGATCTGTGAGAGGACAGTCTTTCCCTGGGAGGAAGAGTAGCTCTGTCTTACCAAGGTTGAGCTTGAGGTGGTGGGCAGACATCCAGTCGCCAATGTCCTTGAGACATGCAGAGATGCGAGCCTCGATTTGAGTGTCGGAGGGGGGGAAGGAAAGGAAAAGTTGGGTGTCATCAGCATAGCAGTGATAAGAGAAGCCATGAGAAGAGATCACATAGGCAAGAGATCTGATATAGAGAAGAAAAAGTAAGGGGCCCAGGACTGAGCCCTGGGGGACACCAGTGGTAAGAGGGCAGGATCTGGAGACGGACCCTCTCCATAAGACCTGGTATGAGCGGTTCGAGAGATAGGAAGCAAACCAGGATAGTGCAGAACCTGAAATGCCGAGGTCAGACAGAGTGGAAAGAAGGATTTGGTGATTGACTGTATCGAAGGCAGCAGACAGGTCAAGGAGGACAAGGACAGAGGAGAGGGATGAGGCCTTAGCAGTGTGAAGGGCCTCTGTGACAGCAAGAAGAGCTGTCTCAGTGGAGTGCGAAGCCTTGAAACCGGACTGCAGAGGGTCCAAGAGGTCATTCTGGGAGAGATAGAGAGAAAGTTGTTCGGACGCTGCTCGTTCAAGGGTTTTGGAAAGGAATGAGAGAAGAGAGACAGGTCTGTAGTTCTGAATAGCAGTAGGGTCAAGGGAGGGTTTCTTAAGCAGAGGCTTGACTCTTGCAGCCTTTAGATCAGGCGGAACAAGACCAGAGGACAGAGAGGAGTTTATGAAGGTAGTGAGGAAGGGAGATATGTCAGGTGAGATGGTTTGGAGGAGAGAGGAAGGGATGGGATCGAGGGGGCAGTAAGTGGCTCGGTTTGAGCTGATGAGTTTAAGCACCCCATCGGGAGAGAGGGGGGAGAAGGAAGGAAATCCAGGGACCGCGGGCCGAGGAGCAGGATTGGAGTCGGGAGTGTTAGTGAGGGTGCTTGGAGGATGGAAGGAGGAGCTGATGTCATCCACCTTTTTAGTAAAGAAGGTTACAAAATCGTCAGCAGAGAGGGAGGAGGGAGGGGGGGGCGGGGGAGGGTTGAGGAGCGTAGAGAAGGTGGAGAACATTTTACTGGGGTTGGATGCAGAGGACTGGATTTCAGAGATGAAGAAGGAGGTTTTTGCTTTGGAGACAGCAGAGGTGAAGTTGGAGTGAATAAGATGGTAGGAAGAGAGGTCTTCAGGGTGGTGTGATTTTCTCCATTTTCTCTCAGCTGCCCGAAGCTCTGTTCGATGAGTTCGCAGAGTTTCGGTTAGCCAGGGAGCAGGGGGAGAGGATCTGGCAGGTTTAGTGGTGAGAGGGCAGAGAGAATCAAGAGCAGAGGAGAGAGAGGATAGAAGAGTGGTGGAAGCCTTGTCAGCGGACAGGAGAGCAAACTGCTCGGCTGAGGGAAGCAAGGAGAGGACGGTAGAAGAGAGGGAGTCAGGTGAGAGAGTTTTTAGGTGGCGTCGGGTGGTGATAGAGTGAGGGGGTGATGGGAGGGAGGAGGGGATGGGGATGGGAAGAGAGAAGGTGATAAAGTGGTGGTCAGATACAGGAAGAGGGGTCACAGTGAGGTTAAAGGTGGAGCAGGATCTGGTGAAGACCAGGTCAAGCACATTTCCTGCTTTGTGAGTAGGAGGAGATTGAGAGAGGTAGAGGTCAAAGGATGAGAAGAAGTTAAGGAGAGGGAGAGAATTTAAGGTTACTGGCTGGATGTTGAAATCACCCAGCAGGATGAGTGGAGTACCATCCTCAGGAAAGAAAGAGAGAAGGGTGTCCAGCTCGTCCAGAAAGTCGCCTAGTGGACCAGGCGGGCGGTAGATTACCACAATGTTGAGTTTGATGGGTAGGGATACGGCAACTGCATGGGACTCGAAAGATGAGATAGACAGATGAGAGAGAGAGGTGACAGTGTAGGTCCATTTGGGAGAGATGAGGAGACCAGTGCCTCCACCACGGCCGGAGGGCCTGGGTGTGTGGGAAAAGGAGTACGCAGCAGAGAGGGCTGCAGGAGTAGCAGTGTTTTCTGGGATGATCCAGGTCTCTGTGAGAGCTAGGAAGTGGAGGGTTTGAGATAGAGCATGAGCCGAGATGGTCTCAGTTTTCTTAACCGCCGACTGACAGTTCCAGAGACCTCCGGCAATGGTAAAAGAAGTAGTTGTGCGTTTAGGGTAGGAAAGATTACCAGGGATACTACACCTGAAGCTGCCGTGTCTACGGCGTCTGTGGGTTGAAGCTACAACAGGGATGGGGAGAAAACACATAGTTAGGAAGAGGAGGAGTTATAATAAGAAGTGAGAATAAGAGAAGTAGAAAAAGCCTGTGCTCTGGCCTCCCTGCGACGGACTCCCGCAGAAAGACTCCCTCCGTCTTTGTTCCCGAGTCTTAGTGCCACGAGGGTTAGTGCCGCTTACAGCTGCCGCTGTAGACTGACTATGCTAAGATATACTACATCTACAGGGTTCTATGCCCCGCCCTCTGCAATCAGCCGATAGTTTCACAGCTCACCTGATCACCTGATCACACTCAGCTGTGATTGAATGGCCCACAATATAGGCAGATAGGAGTCTAGCACTACTTTTTTAAAACCACAAGCTAGTCAAAGTAAAAAACCAAACTAAAAAACTCACCAGTAATTCTAGCAGGAATATTTAGCAGATAGACAAGTAACAGCACAGCAAAGTTGCTCAGTTGGACTCAAAATGTGTTCTAACTGAGACAAGCCAGCTGGATGCCTTTTTAAAGCCAGGGAGTTTCTATGCCCCGCCCTCTGCAATCAGCCGATAGTTTCACAGCTCACCTGATCACCTGATCACACTCAGCTGTGATTGAATGGCCCACAATATAGGCAGATAGGAGTCTAGCACTACTTTTTTTAAACCACAAGCTAGTCAAAGTAAAAAACCAAACTAAAAAACTCACCAGTAATTCTAGCAGGAATATTTAGCAGATAGACAAGTAACAGCACAGCAAAGTTGCTCAGTTGGACTCAAAATGTGTTCTAACTGAGACAAGCCAGCTGGATGCCTTTTTAAAGCCAGGGAGTTTCTATGCCCCGCCCTCTGCAATCAGCCGATAGTTTCACAGCTCACCTGATCACCTGATCACACTCAGCTGTGATTGAATGGCCCACAATATAGGCAGATAGGAGTCTAGCACTACTTTTTTAAAACCACAAGCTAGTCAAAGTAAAAAACCAAACTAAAAAACTCACCAGTAATTCTAGCAGGAATATTTAGCAGATAGACAAGTAACAGCACAGCAAAGTTGCTCAAGTTGTAACAACGCTGCAGACGATGTCCTTCTCTTCCCTCTGGCTGCTCACGCTCTTCCCAGCCTGCGTCTCACCTCCGGCCTCCACACTCTCAGTGCAGTCCCTAGCCAAGTGCTCCGGTGACTGGCAAGTCCAGCAGAGTCTCACCTGTCCACCGCCTGCACGTCTCTCTTCTCCCGCTGTCCCCCGATCTCCGACAGCCTTTTGACACTCTCTAGCCAGGTGTCCAATCTCGCCGCATGCCCAGCAGGCTCCCTGCTGTCCATGTCGTTGTCCCGCATACCCGGTCCGTCTCCCGGAACCGCATCGGCACCACCTCGCCACGTGGCCCGGCTCTCTGCAGGTCCAACACAGTCTCTTCCGTGGCTCTTCCGGCCGCTCTCCCTGCTGCATTATCTCCGCGCTCATCAAGTCCACCCGCTGCATGACTTCTCGCAGCGCCCGCATCACCTCTACTGCCCAGGCAGGAGTCTCTTCTACCAGCCGTCCGACCTCTCTCAACACACGGGCCTCCATGCCCGCCAGCATCGAGCTGATCCCCGCCGTCAGCTCTCCTTTCCTCCCGTTCACCGATGGCCATTCTCCGGAGATACTTGATTCTCCGCGCACCATCGCACGTGGTTTTAGCAGCTAGCAGTTAGCAGTTAGCACCCCTGGTAGCTAACTTACTAGCGCTAGTTTCTAGAGCCAAAAAGCCGCACCACCCGTCTCTTTTGCCGTTCCTTCTCACCCTCTCCCCTCTCGGCCGAATCAGAGGCGTTACCGCTTTACTTCTGCACCAATGTAACGTATCGGTGATACGCCAAAGAACGGAGAGTTGTAGTTGGTACAGGTTCTTTATTCACAGGCTTCTTTAGCTCCTAGCAGCTAGCTTCACACAGCTAGCTCCACACACAGCAACCATCTCAGCTCGCTCCATAGCTAGACTCACACCGCGCGGCCGCTGGTCCTATATACCCCGTTTCCCCTAGGAACACACCCACACACATTAGTTCCTAGCTACAATCCAGACACTTATGTTGCACATCACATTACAGGTAATACTTGGATTACCTGAAACGCTACAGTATCTTATCGTACACCATATTGACTACATAGATGAAGTTAGATTGTGAAGTTAGATTATTGATGCCCATCTATCGATGGTGATTGGTTGCTGTTGAACTCTAAAGTTACAGTACTGTATGTTCTATTGTCTGTATGGTTTAATGCTGTATTTTCCCATTTGCAGTACTTGTACTATAAGTCACTATGGTCATGCCAATTTGGCATGACCATAGTGCCTTACAGTGTTGCCAATAAAGCTTCTTTGAATTGAATTGAATTGAATTGAATTGAATTGAATTGAATTGAATTGAATTGAATTGAATTGAATTGAATTGATAAAGATACGATTGCTGCATTGGGTCAAGGAGACATCAATATAAAATGGCATAGTAAAAATCAGGTGCTCTTCCAGGATCGGGCATACATAGATATAAGATAAAAAAGAGGTAGCTGTCCAGTGTGGTTGCAGGAAGTTCCCCAGGTGTTGAATGGAGCAGAGAAGGACATCCGAGGCACTCTGAATAATATTAAAAATCCTTTATTCTAGACATATTGAATTGAATTGAATTGAGTCTCCTACCCTCTGTTCCCTGTGCCGGTGGAACTCAGGTCCAGGTGCTGAATTCTTTTGCAGCCCAAAGCCACAGACTGGACTCCTATATCTGTTACTGCTTTACAGCCACTCACATCCAGGGATCTGATGCATACACACACACAACATACACACAATTCATGCATTTTCATATGTACAGTATGTGCGTGTGAGTGTGTGTGAGTGTGTGTGTGTGTGTGTGTGTGTGTGTGTGTGTGTGTGTGTGTGTGTGTGTGTGTGTGTGTGTGTATGTGTGTGTGTGTGCGTGTGCATGCGTGTGTGTGCGTGTGCATGCGTGTGTGTGTATGTACCTGATGCAGGGTGTGTGTGTGCTGATGTTGTGCATTGTCTGGTCAGTTACTCCTGGACAGGAACTGAGGGTCAAACTCTGAAGATCAACACAGTCCTGCAGCATCTTGTCCACTGAGGCGTCACTCAGCTGTGGATCAGACAGAGTTGGAGAGATGGAGATGAGAGATGGAGTATCATTTAAAAAAAATGCAACAATTTCAATCTCAAAGTAAAGCTTTTTTTTAATTCACAACTGATAGATCTAAAGTTCACATCAGTACATCATAATATCAGCAAAAGCAATCAAACACACACACACACACACACACACACACACACACACACACACACACACACACACACACACACACACACACACACACACACACACAGGAGGAACTCACAGCCTGTAGTCCTGTGAGATTGAGGGAAAGGAGACGTTTGAGCTGTGATGTCATCAGTGTGAGACAGTGTAGGTTGACCTTTGGCACCTGTCCGATGTTTAGATGCTGGAGGCTGGGACACAGCTAGGAGACGATGAAAAGAGGAAATAAATATTGCACAAACATTCAGTGGCAAACAAATAGTATTGCGATGTTTCTCTTTGCTATCAAATTCTGATTTTTAACGCGACAGCTACTGAAATAAAATATAGCCTACTTGCTTGCATGCTTGAGACATGTCAGTTTTTGTGTTTGCATTTGTTAGCAGCATATAAGCTGGATAAAACACTACAGGGTAGTCGTTAAGTCATCTAACAAATTACATTGTATTCAATAGAAAATCTGTTTTCTCCCCTAAAAAAATGAAGCATCGCGTTATGTAGGACACGGACGTCATAGGCCTAAAGGCACCAGCTGTAATCAGCTGACAGCTGACAGCTCTATAACCATTCCCCAATCACAGCCATTCTCATTCTATGGCTCCCTTCTACACTGATCTTTGCTACGCCAATGCTGCCCTGCCACACACATCGCTGCTGCTATAAAGCTGCCTCCACCACCCCAGCCTCCACCTTTCTAGCTCAGAGTCTGCATGGCTCAAAGGTTAAAAATTCAATGTCTTGCTTTGGGCTCACTCTTGTATACCCATGAGGGATTCTGCATTGCACTCCCTGATTGGCTTAGCATGCTGGCTAATCCAAGGAGCATCTCCTGTAAAGAGCGGAGCCATCAGCGCCAAACAGTTGCAGCACCATTTGTTGCAATAAATGATGATGAGAGTGTGCACCTGACTGACATGACATACAGTACATGTAAATCTTATGGAAAAAGTTGTGTGGTTGATTTAAATTTGTTTTGCTTCAGAGCATTAAATACCTCATATACTGTCTGTAGAAAGGATGGAGTAAGGAACTGACAGCCAAACACCTCCAACCTGCACAGACTAATGTAGAAACACACACACGCACACACACTAAACTCAATTATCTTTGTCACAACAAATCACACACTTACATAAATGTATTAATATACACATTCGCCCACAGACAAAACACATACACGCTGCCTGTCTGTTAGCATGGAGTGACAGTTAATTGCTGCAGCGTCATACTGAACAGTCAGTGACAGTGTCACACATACACACACACACACACACACACACACACACACACACACACACACACACACACACACACACACACACACACACACACACACACACACACACACACACACACACACACACACAGCTGGCCCGACCTCTCTCTGTGTCTCATGGTGAGTTTTGTCAGCGGCTCATCAGTGGCCTGACAGCCATTCAGGATGACAGTTTCCAGCCTCAACCTTTATATATTAAGATAGGAGAGAGAGAGAGAGAGAGATGGAAACTTAAATCACTTCATTATGGCCATTTCTGAATCTACAAGTACTGTCAAATGCTTCAGCTATATGATGGGTGTATCAAGCTGCAAGGAATAGCTTGGAGACGGTACATCAGGCC